>NW_012114488.1:2366372-2394077 GCF_000951035.1 Colobus angolensis palliatus | reverse complement strand
ATCTGAGTTCTGGTATTGATTTGTAATATTTTAAACTATGTAACCTATACCTATAAGGAACTCATTTTCTTCATTTATAAAATACTGGGGTTGAAAAAGACGATCTTTAATGCTCTTATAACCAAACGTGAATTTATCACAGCTTTGCGAAATGACAAATCTTTCAAAATAGGTGTTTCTGGTCAAGACACTGCAGCCATTAGGGAATTACTGGCAGAATAAAGATAGAGTTGTGGCCTTACCAGGGTGCAATAAGACCTGAGTCCGCTCACAATTCCAAGTTATTAATTTACTAAGAAAAGCAACCTCATGAATGTAACACCATCTGTTCAGTGCTGCTTTGTTTCTAGTTTGTGCTTTGTGATTTTCACTGCGAGTTTCTTGTTCTGACTTGTCCCTTTACTTTTGGATTTGGACTTTACCCCTTTCGATCCCCTATGAAACAACTCTGACCAGAAGCGATCCCAACTCCCACACCATTATTTGGCCCGAAGGAATCATTTAGCTTTATATACAGGCACAGCTTCATTGCTACTGGATCAATAACCTAATTTCAATATCTTCTCTCTGCTGTTCCAGGATTAGAAATACTACTGCTTGTTTCGGTGGATATATTTGATTTTATTCTAATAGAACTATTTATCTTTTCATTTACAGCCATTTCAATGACTGTCTTTCCATCATGCTTGTTTAATCTGATTGCATTGTAATTATAACCGTTGGAATAAAATGAGTTGAACAAAAAAGACTAGTATAATCTGAACAGACTTATCTCCATAAATTCTCTGTCAAAAATATTGAAGAAAGTAAACTCCCCTACTGTTTTTTTCATTTAGGTAATCCCCACGTATCTTCCCTTCTCTTGGACCCTTTCACAGGATCTCTGATGTCAAGACTGTTTTTATAACGATATCAAAAAAGAATTGTCTTGTTAAATATGTTTTCATTTGCACTGATGATGCAAAATAACAGCAGGTAAAAAACTGTTGAAGTTCAGCAACATCCAGGTTGACGCAGTGCATTAAGCTGTCGTAGTAATCAGTTATCCTTCGTGTCCACACACAGAAAAAAAGAAAAAAAGTCAATTTCGCTCAAGAATATCGATGGTGATATTCATTAGTAAAATATGAGTATTTTATTAAGTCTCAACACTTAAGCACACATCGTTTTAATGTTCAGTGTGATAAAATGGGAAGCAGGTATAAAGCATTTCTGCTGCATCTGATGTTCAAGTAGGATGACTTGTCTCCAGAAAGACACTTGGATGACACTAAGTTGCAAAGTGAAACTGCCACTTTTTCATAGAAAAATATTTTTACTTGCAAAAAAACACTGACCAATACGAACTGTGGTTATTCAAATTGCACATCTGGCAGACATTTTCTTGAAAACAAAGTAAGCTCGTCACTCATACCAGTCACCTGAGTTTGACAGCTTTCCAATACTTAAAAGACCCTTCTGATGAGGTGGATAGTGATTTAAAAGATGTGGCTTAAAAATGATATATTACATAATAAGATGTGTCAACATTTAGAAGATGCATAGCTCAGTGGACCAATACTTTCCAAATGTTTAATGCATGATGTTACAAAATCATCCAGGGGTAAAAAGAGCCATTCAAAGTGCAAGATGAACCAATGAATTTTAATGCAACAAAATACAACAATATCATTGATGTGCTTTCCTATTTCACATTACAACAAATCTTCAAGAAACTATCATGTGCAGAATTGTGAAGCAGTATCAAATAAGAATACCCAGAGTCAATTTAAAAGTCTATAGAAATATTTTTCCTTTAGTTTCATATCTCTGTGAAGGCAAATTTTTTTCATATATTTCAACTAAAGCAACATATTTCAACAGATTGAAAATAGAAACAGATATGAGTTCCACTAACTTCTATCGAGATTTATATTAAAGAGATTTTTCACACATGCAAAGCTATGTCACTGTTCTCACTATTTTTTGTTTTGGAAATACAGTTATTTTCATTGAAAGTATGTTATTTACAGTAACAATAGATTTTTCATTAATTTTAACTGAATTAATAAAGTGATCAGTTTAAATTTCTGATTATTTATTTTTTAAAGTGCTTAGATTATGTTTCTGAGTGTTTACTGATAGATGTAACACACTTGACTGAGAGTTCTTTGGGATCCTCATTTTTTTTTTTAAGAATGTAAAGAGTCCTGAGAGTTAAAAAAATAATAATGTTTTGGAACCTCAGTCCTCACTATTCCTGTCTCTTACAGCCTCACCTCCTAATGCCTCTCTTTCCTACTTGTCCAGACTTGGTGATCCAAGTATTCCAAGTACATTTCCACTGTAGGACCTTTGCTTTTGCTATTCCGTCTTTGTAGAGTCTCCTACTTGCAGACAGTCCTTTATCTGCTGGACTTATGTCTCCTCTCATGCAAAGCTCTGCTTTAAATACCTCCTCATCCAAAAGGCTTTTACTAACCACCACTTTTAAAATAGACCCTCCCACCCCATGACTCTCTACTCCTTACCTAGTAGTATTTGAGGTCATGTACTAATCCCTTCCAGAAATTTTATTATATTGTTATTTATCTGTTGTCTGTCTTTCCCACTAGAATGTAAGCACCATCAGAGCAGAGTGCTTTACTTTTTCACTGCTGCCTACCTGGAACATAATTTGTGCTCCAGCAATACTAATTTAAACAATGCATAAATATAGTGTCTGTATTTATTTAATTTGAAGGACGATGATGCTCAATAGGTTTCTTTTAACCGAGAAAGTCTGGAAATCTATATTTAAATATGAGAATGGCAACTATAGAATGCTCCCTCCCAAACCCCAAAGGGGCTTGTGTCTGTCACAGGAAACAGCAAAACTTGGGGCACAATGAACCTTCCTAGGTTGCAGAAAAGTTTCCAAGTCAAGTCTTGACTTGCTCACTGCAAAAACAGTAGGTACTGATGCTTACTGGTGCCAGTAATAACAGCTTGAAAATAATACGTTTCTATACTACAGCATGGTACATAGTACAAAAAAAAAAAAAAAAAAAACCGAAAAACCTTAAAACTTCAAGTTAGGTAGAAGAAGTTACGCATTCTAGCTCAGACTCACTTCTTTGTAACCTTGAGAGGAGTGCTTAACCTTACAGGGAAATATGTTTCAACTGACATGCAGTTTCAAATATCCATTGGAGGTTTGTAGTTATGAAAGTAAAGTATTCCTACTTAGCTCAGATATATACTCTTACTTTAGTCATAGTGATACAAATGAATAAAATCACTTTCTTTTATTGGTCCAATTTTGCATTTCTGAAAACCTTGCTATTGACTATTTTCATTATTTTCTTAATATATGAATGAGTTTTATTTTCTAATATGTCTTTGAATACTTTATGTCAGTGGTAAATAAGTATATAATACTGGATTGTAGGTTTTTGTTTTCTCTCATTCATTTTAACCACAGCCTGGCGTAAATTAAGTGCTATTGGAATTTCAAAGCATTTTTTTTTCTGTTTAAAGTTGATTTTACCTTCCCAGTTTATATTTCTAGGGGGATGGGTATCTCTGTCTTTGTGTTAAAATGTAAACAGCTTTAAATGAGTTCAGAATGGAAACACATAGGACTATGTAAGTCAAAAAATATAAGGGATAGAGCTTCCCTCTGATTAATTTCTCACTAACTGGCATGGTTGTTCTTAATGTGTAGGAGTAATTTCTATCACTAGAGAATTGTTTCTCCTTAAGAGGGAAAGATACAACTTCAAGTTGGTGGATGGAAAATCTGTGAATAATGCCAGACACATCTGCACCTTCTTTCTTCCACAGCAGTTTCCATAGGCATAAAGAAAAACAGCAAAACAACACTTCCTTCCTGAGTTGGTAAAATTCCCTACCTCCTATCTATTGCTCAATACTGCTCAGTCCCACAATTTATGAGTCACAACCACTGAGTAGGGAAAGTGATTGAAATAATTATTTAAAACCAATTCTTCCATTCAGCCAGCTAAGATCTTACTTTAAAATGCTAATGGCACCAAGAAAAAAAAATAGGATGACCTACTTTTTAATATATCCATATTACAGTTAGCAGGCAAGAATAAAATCACCCTCTTCGAAAAATACAATGAGACGACTTGCAAAAATTCTCCAACTCAATTTTTTCGAAACTCTAGAAGTTAACCAAAAGCTTGTACCCATACTTGGAGCATTTCTTCAAGAAAAGAGACTAAACCTTGGAAAGAACATATAATTTTGTGATATTTTAAATTATGCTGTTCCCATTCCCTCTTCCCAATCTGTGGTAGCCTGGAAAATCCAGTCATCAAGTTTTGAGAAAACCAGTAGCCTAGTAGCCACTAGGGGTCAGAACAGGGCTGATGCTCTTTCAAATCCCTAATCTCAAACAATTTTAATTATTTTATCTGTCTGGCAGGTACATAAAAACCTACTCACAAGTCTTGTGTTTATGTAACCTCACTCAGAGATCAGCAACTGGAAACAGTCTGTTCCCCAAGAGCATTTGCTGAAAATGGTCAGTGGCAGTTGTTTAACATTGCCTTACACAGTGAAAACAGTTGGGCAAAAAACAAATTAACAACAAAAAAAATTATAAAAAGGAAGATCTGGAAAATGAGATGTTCATAGGAGGATATGAAAAGTTCTTAAATATTCTTGAGAATCCAGAAGGCCACACACATATGTAGGGCTGTATAAACACTTAGAAAAGACCTGAGAAGACCCTCAGTTCTTGTCTCTGACCTTGAAGTTCTGCACAAGGAGGAAGTGATGGGTAAGACAAAATTATAAACTGCCTGGATGAATTTTAACAGCATTCTGTAACACTCACAGAAAGCCCTTCACCAAGATTAGGAGACAACGTTTCTAGAGATTTAAGGAAATCTGTCCTGTCACTAGCTCACAAATAAGCTAATAGAGCAGAGACTTCAGAGGTGATACATGACAAGGAATATAGACATTAGAGAATTAGTTCAAGATAGTAATTAACAAAAAAGTGGGAATAGTAACAACAATCACCTAAGACAAACCCTAGGTAAGGGCAGAAAATCTGATTTCCAGAGTTTTCAAATTGTATTACAAAGATGTGCAGTTTTCAAAAAATAAATTATTAGACATTCAAAGAAACAACAGAGTATGGCCCATATGGAAGTAGTAAAAAGTCAGTTGATAGAAACTGTCCTTGAAGAAATCCCATCATTAAACACACTAAACAAATACTTTAAATCTGCTATGTAAAACATATTCAAAGAACTAAAATAAACCATGTATAAAACTCTAAGACAACTCATAGAAATAAGGTCTCAACAAATAAACAACATCAACAAGAAGATATAAATTATTAAAACGAATAATTTTGGAGTGAAAAAGTTACCAGATGGGCTCAACAGCATATTTTAAGAGGCAAAAGAATCAAAAAACTTACAAAGGAGTCAGCCTAAGGAAAAAAGGAAAAAGATTGGAGAAAAGTGAACAGAGCCTTACAGACCTGTGAGACACCATCAAGCTCACCCAATAAGCATAATGAGAGTCCCAGAACCAGAAGAGAGAGATAGAAACAGGCAGAAAGAATATTTGAATAAATAATTGTAGAAAAATTCTCAAATTTCTGAAACACATTAATCTCTACATCCAGAAAACTCAAAAAACATTAAAGTGGGAGAATAAACTCAAGAAATCCACACTGAGATACATTATAATCAAACTGCTGAAAGCCAAAGACAATGAGAGAATTCTGAAAACAGCAAAAGAAAAGTGACTGATTATATTCCAAGATCCTCAGTAAGATTAACAGTTAATTTCATATCGGAAACCATTGGGACAGAAGGAAGTGATATGCTATACTCAAAGGTCAAAAAATTATTCTATATTTAGCAAAAGTATGTACATTTCAAGATTTACATATACTGAGAAAATGTGTTAAGAGCAGATTTCCCTATAAGAAATCTTAAACAGAGTCCTTCAAAATGTAATGGAAGTACACTAGACAATAACTCAAATTTACATAAAGAAATAAAGAGCACTGGTAAAGGTAAATAAAGAATATCGTTAAACATAAGAGCTATTAATATTTTGTTTGCAACAATTTTTTCTCCTATCTGATTTAAAAGATAGTTGAACAAAACAATTGTCATAAATTTGTATTGATTTTAATACCATGTATAAACACACAATTTATATAACAATAAAGCACAAAGGAAGAGGAGGATATACAAGTATACAGGAACAAAATTGTATATGTTACTGAAATTAAGTTGTTATTAATCCAAACTAGATTATTATAATTAAAAATGTGTGTTGTAATTCCCAGGGCACCACTAAGAAAATAACTCAAAAATATTATAAAATATAACAAGGGAATTAAAATGGCAAACTAGAAAATACGAATTTAACATAAAAGAAAGAATTAGGAAAGAATACAGAAACCAAAACAACATAAGAAATACAAAGAAGAAGTAGCAAAATGAGTGACATAAGTCCTATCAGTAATTACATTAAATGTAAGTGGGTTAAACACTCAAATCAAAAGACTGAGATTAGCAAAATGGATAAAATAAACACAATGGTCCCATATACTGCATATAGAAACACACTGGCTTCAAAGTCACAAATAACTTGAAAGTAAAAGAATGAGGAAAAAAATAAAATATGCAAAAAGTAAGCATAAAAGGTCTGAAGTTGACGTACTAAGTTAATGCACTTTAAATCAAAAAGTGTCACAAAATCAAAGCACAGTATACATTGATAAAAGAGTCAATTCTTCAAGAAAATACAACAATTTTTAACATGTACATCCACTAAAAACAGAGCCTCAAAATACGTGAATCAAATTCTAAAAAATTGAAGGAAGAAATAGACAACTCAAAAATAATAGTTGGAAACTTCAATACCCTGCCTTGAATAATGGATAGAACAACTAGAGAGGAAAACAACAAGGAAATAGAAAACTTGAACAACACATAACTAGATCCACTAGACCTAATAGGATCTACATAATACTTCCTCCAATATCAGAATATACATTATTTGTAATTGCACATAGAATAGACTATATGTTAGGCCATAAAACATGTTATTCTCAATTAATTAAAAAGGATTAAAATTATACAATGTACATACCCTAACCGTAACTGAATGAAATTCTAAATTAGTAAAACATGGAAATTTGGGACATTTACAAATACAGGAAATTAAGCAACACTGCTAAATAATCAATAAGCCAAAGAATAAACTAAAAGAGAATTTAGAAAATATTTTGAAATAAACAAATGTAAAAGATACCAAACTTATAGAATGAATCCAAAGTTGTGCATAGAAGAAAATCTGTAGATGTAAATACCTGTACTAAGAAAAGGTGAAAGATCTCAAGTCAATAACTGAAACTTTCACCTTCAGAAACTAGAAGCATGAAGAATAGCTTAAGCCCAAAGTAGGCATACAAAAGGAGATAATAAAGATTAAAGTGTAGATAAATTAAACAGAATATATTAAAAATAGACAAAAATCAATAAAACTAAAATTAATTTATTTGTATTGATCAACAAAATCAGAAAATTTAGCTAAACATATGAATGAAGAGAGGAGTCAAAATATTGAAATCATGAATGAAAAAGGGGTATTACTTCTGACCTTATATAAATAAAAGGGATTATAAGTGAATATTATTAAACAATTATTTGCCACATAATTAGTAAATGTAAATGAAATTAATATATTTCTAAAAAGAAACAAACTACTGAAAATGACCCAAGAATACATGAAAGCTATGAATAGACATAACAAGAAAAGAAAAACTTGTTACTACTAAAAAAAAAATAAATAAATAAAAAATCCCGGAAAGAGCATCCCAGGACCAAATGGTGAATACTACTAAATGTTTAAAGAGGAGTTAACTCAAACCCTTCACTAATTCTTTCAAAAAATAGAATTCGTCCTCACACATCCTAAGGCCTGCATTAACCTGATAGCAAAAAAAAAAAAAAAAAAAAAAACCCTAGAAAACTACAGACCAATATATCTCATTAATACAAAAGCAAAAATCCTTGACACATACTAGCAAAACATTTCTCACAACATATAATAAAGGATTATACGACATGAACAAATTTATAAGGACTATGATTACTGCTAAAAGCTCATCTTTAAAAACTTAGCTCCATAATTAAAACAGTCACTTGCCAATATAAAAGTTCTTTCATTTACAAGCTCAGCTCAAAGGAAGTTTCTAAGTAATTATTTTTATTTCAAGTCTCTAAGATAGAATTGATTTGATAAGTAGATAAGATCCTAAAGATAAGTTTTAAAGTGGTACTGACAGACTGACAGGTTTAACTTACCCAAAATGCACATGTAGCATTAAAATTTTATATCAAACTTTTTCTTTGAGAAAGAAAGCTGAGGATAACTAATACTGAAAATGGTGAGAGATTCTGTTAGTCCTATTTCACTTAAATGCATTCTAATTTATGAAAAATGAAGAAAGTAAAGATTTTTCATGTCTTTCATCTTAAGTAGGGCAGTCTTTCTAGTTTCTTTAATTGCACTAAGAACTAAAGATAAATGTTCACAAAATCAACATGACTGATTTGCTTTTTTCACAAAGAGAGAGCTTATTTAGTGCCTGGAAGCAATTTTTGTGTAATAGAGTGGAGATGCCATTTCTTCAAATGAGTTCTTTAATGAGTCTTTGTCTCTTAATTTAATCGTACTTTTTACTTTATTTTCCAAGATGTTCTGGTGTCTTTTGTGCAAAATGCTACAAACACCATGTCTACCAGGAGAAATTCTAACATGGCCACCTTCAGTAATAAAAGAGGGTACATCTATTTTAGAATATTATTCATAAAAACTGCCTTTTCAATATTCAAAGAATACTCAATTTATTTTCAAGGATAAGACTTAGTCTACTGAGTACATTATTTATTAACTTTTGTAATTTCACTCAATGTTCTTAAAACCTATGAAAGCAATAGCTTTTCATTTTTTCCCAGACAAGTGAGTATAGATTGTTTATAAAGTTTAACCATACCTTAATCTCATTTCACTTTTAGGTAACTACAGATTGTTAAATACAGTTGACTTAAAGAGATATTGATATTCAAATATCTCAAATGAAACATAATCATAGGTCAGGGGATATCTATGTAGCCTTATACTATTAAGATGTGGGGAAGGTACCACAGGAAACAGAGCCTGTCAGAATAATATACTTCATTGAAAGATTGCTCTTGGAAATAGGAACACTTTTACACTGTTGGTGGGATTGTAAACTAGTTCAATCATTATGGAAAACAGTATGGCAATTCCTCAAGGATCTAGAACTAGATGTACCATATGACCCAGCCATCCCACTACTGGGTATATACCCAAAGGATTATAAATTATTCTGCTATAAAGATACATGCACACGTATGTTTATTGCGGCACTATTCACAATAGCAAAGACTTGGAATCAACCCAAATGTCCATCTGTGACAGACTGGATTAAGAAAATGTGGCACATATACACCATGGAATACTATGCAGCCATAAAAAAGGATGAGTTTGCGTCCTTTGTAGGGACATGGATGCAGCTGGAAACCATCATTCTTAGCAAACAATCACAAGAAGAGAAAACCAAACACCGCATGTTCTCACTCATAGGTGGGAACTGAACAATGAGATCACTTGGACTCGGGAAGGGGAACATCACACACTGGGGCCTATCAAGGGGAGGGGGGATGGGGGAGGGATTGCACTGGGGAGTTATACCTGATATAAATGATGAATTGATGGGTGCTGACGAGTTGATGGGTGCAGCACACCAACATGGCACAAGTATACATATGTAACAAACCTGCACATTATGCACATGTACCCTAGAACTTAAAGTATAATAAAAAAATAAAAATAAAAATAAAAAATAAAAAAATTTAAAAAAATTTAAAAAATTTAAAAAAAAAAAGAAAAAAAGAAAAATTGCTCCTGCTCCTGGCAGTTTTCAACAAAACCAATTCAGAAAGTAATGCTTCATGCTGATGTCTGAAGTGCAAATGAAATCTGGTTTCACTTATTTATGTTAAGTAGTCATTTCTCTGTATTGCACTTAACTGAGCTATTGTTCCTTTCATTAAGTATGCCTCTTGAATTTTTCCATTTTGAAAAATGCTGTTCTTCCAGTCACAGTAAATGTGAGATGGAGAAATCAAGTATCATTTTCAGGAAATTCAAGATGTATGTATGTTTGTTGATGCTTTCTGCTTAAGAAAATAAGGAGAAATGGCCAGGTGTGCTGGCTCACACCTGTAATCCCCGCACTTTGGAAGGCCGAGGTGGGCAGATCACCTGAGGTCAGGAGTTCAAGACCAGCCTGGCCAATGTGGTGAAACCCTGTCTCTACTAAAAATACAAAAATTAGCCAGGTGTGGTGGCGGGCACCTGTAATCCTAGCTACTTGGGAGGCTGAGGCAGGAGAATCGCTTGAACCTGGGAAGCAGAGGTTGCTGTGAGGCGAGCTTGTGCCATTGTACTCCAGCCTGGGCAACAGGAGTGAAACTCCATCTTAAAAAAAAAAAAAAGAAAAGAAGGAGAAATAATAAATTATAATAATGTGTATTTGTAGAAATCCCTTAAATTTATCCCAAGTTCTCCATATTAAAAGCATAATCAGTTTATTAGAGAATCTTGAGTCTTAAAGCCATAAGGCTTCATTGCTTCACATGTCATTTTCATCCCCATCCCAATCATCTCCTGGTTGGTGGAAGGTCCCATGACAACATAGGGCATTGTTCTTTGAGAATTTTGTTCTACTTGTTAGTTTTTCAGTTACTAGTTTCTCTTTCCCAACATGCAACCAAGTCTTACAAAATTCTACCAATGTGTTTAAGTTCCTTATAGATGCTGGATATTAGACCTTTGTCAGATACATGGTACGCAAACATTTACTCCCATTTCATAGGCTGTCTGTTTACCTTATTAATAGTTTCTTTTGCTGTGCAGAAGTCCTTTAGTTTAATTAGATCCCATTTGTCAATTTTTGTTTTTGTTGCAATTGCTTTTGATATCTTTGGCATGAAGTCTTTGCCAGTTCCTATGTCCAGAATGGTATTTACTAGGTTATCTTCCAGCGTTTTCATAGTTTTGGAGTTTATGTTTATGTCTTTAATCCATCTTGAGTTGAATTTTGTATATGGTGCGAGGAAAAGGTCCATTTTCCATCTTCTGCATATGACTAGCCAATTATCCCAGCACCTCTTATTGAACAGGGAGTCCTTTCTCCATGGTTTGTTTTCGTTAGCATTGTCAAAGATCAGATGGAGGTGTGCAGCATTATTTCTTGGCTATTCTGTTCCACCAGTCTATGTGTCTGTTTTTGTACCAGTACCATTCTGTTTTGGTAGCCCTGCAGTATGATTTGAAGTCGGGTAATGTGATGCATCCAGCTTTGTTCTTTTGGCTTAGGATTGCCTTGGCGGTTCGTTCTCTTTTTTCGTTCCATATGAATTTTAAAACAATTTTTTCTAGTTCTTTTTCTGCAATATCCAGAACCGTGAGAAGTTTTTGCTAGTTCTGAAAAGAACGTCACTGGTAATTTCATAGGAATAGCATTGAATGTCTAAATTGCTTTGGGCAGTATGGCCAATTTAATGATACTGATTCTTCCCATCAATGAACATGAAATGTATTTCCATTTGTTTGTGTCATCTCTGATTTCTATGAGCAGTATTTTGTAATTCTCATTGTAGAGATCTTTTACATCCCTGGTTAGCTGCATTCCTAAGTGTTTTATTTGTTTTGTGGCAAATCCGTTAAAAAGAGGGCAAAGGACATGTATAGACATTTTTCAAAAGAAGGCATGCATATGGTCAACAAGTATATGGAAAAAAAGATCAATATTATTAATCATTAGATAAATGTAAATTGAAACCACAATGAAATAACATCTCACAATCAGAATGGCTGTTATCAAAAAGTCAAAACATAACAGATGCTGGCAAGGTTGCAGAGAAAAAGGATCGCTTATACACTGTTGGTGGGAGTGTTAATTAGTTCAACCATGGCGGAAAGCAATGTGGCTAAAAACAGAACTACTATTCAACCCAGCAATCTCATTCCTGGGTATATACCCAAAGCAATATAAATCGTTCCACATAAAGACAAATGCATGCATATGTTCATTGCAGCACTATTCACAACAGCAAACATATGGAATCAACCTAAATGCTCAAGAATATTAGACTGGATAAAGAAAATGCGGTACATATATACACTGGAATACTATGCAGCCATGAAAAAGAATGAGATCATGTCTTTACAGCAATAAGGATGGAGCTGGAAGTCATTATTCTTGGTGAGGTAATATAGGAACAGAAAACCAAACACCACTTTTTCTCCCTTATAAATGGGAGAGAAAGGATTGTAACACATGGACACAAAAAAGGGAACAACAGACACTGGGGTCTATTAGAGGGTGAATGGTAGGGTAAGGAAGAGGATCAGTAAAAATAACTATTGGATACTAAGTTCAGTACCCAGGTGACATAATAATCTGTACACCAGCCCCCTGAGTCATGAGTTTACCTGTATAACAAACCTGCATATGTACCTATAAACCTAAAACAGAGTTAAAAATAGAAGAATAAAATAAAATTCTAAAAATTCTAGCAAACTCTATTGTCCCCACCAAAAAAAAAAAAAAAGTTAAGAAAATATTGGACAATCTTTATGAAAAGGCTAGGAAATGGAAAATTAAAATGTAATTGTAGAACTTACTGCTATTGTTATCCAGCAAGTTTTTTCTTTTTCAAAGTTGTCAACTGTAATTACTATAGATTCCATGGAAAAACCATATGATTCTTGAATATTGCCAAAACTATATGCAAAGTGTAAGCTTCTTTCCCAAGTAAATAAGTGAAAATATTTTAACAGCTATAAAACAAACATCACCGTTGTCAGTCAGGGACCTTGGGGTAGACAAAACTTGCAAACCTTGGCTGACATACGTAGGGAAGTTGTTCATTTAAAAGCTATCCAACGCTGGCAGCAGATACCCCTCTCATATCATAGAATCAAAGACAAATGACCTAAGGTCAACCAACTGCATGTCCAACAGTTTGAATTTTTCAGGAATGATGCAGTTACAAAGCCAGTTGGAACTATTTACACTAGTCATGATAGAATCTAAAACCCTCCATCAATATTGAGCCCTCTCAGAGGAACAGCCAGTGGTGGGATTTCTACTGGCTGCATCCTAAAGCTTCCCTTTGTTCTTAAGCATGATGAGCTAATCTTTCTGTATATTATATGAGTACCAAATATACTTTAAATACATTTCATTTCCATGTAAAATCTGAAAGTTTGATTTATATTGATTTCCCCCAATCAGTGGCCCTGACAGATACAATGGTGCTAGCATTCCAGTGTCAGACAACTTTTTAACATCTTCATGTGCTCATAGGCCAGGCATAAACTGTTTCATCTCCAATTCTTGGTGCTTTGAAATACATTTTGGCATGGTTGTTGTGGCACTAAAATCTGCTACAGAATGATGAGGCTTTTTCCTGTAATCTGTAATATTTCTAGTAGAGTCTTTTCAAAAACTCCCGTATTCATTATATCAACGAATAGTGACATGCCTATCTATAAACTACTTCTTCTCGGGAGTTTTACAAATACATTCCCCTTTGTCAATGACAGTACAAATACCAAGTATAGTCTTACCGGCACAAAAACTTTTCTGATGCTTTAGTAAACTTCTAATTTTACTATGAACTAACCTAAAACTAGAAACAAATGCTTATTGTTTTAGAAATTAAAAATTAGGTGTTTTTAGACTATTTCCAGAAGTGCACTGAGGAGTTATCATTCTATTACTGAAAAATTTAGATGGACTAATAGAAACTATTTTGATATTAGAAGTTTTAATAGCATGTTTATGTGATCCAGAATTAAAACCCCAAACCACTAAGATTCTTTCTACCCTAACACTATTAACATGTAAGATGAAACATAATTATTATGGAGTCCTCAGGGTATTCATGTAGTTTAATAATATCACATATATTCTTAAATAAATTCAGCATATTCCAAAGACCTGGGAAGAAATTGGGATGGTGATGTCCATGAGATGTTAAATCAGAAGACATCTTCTTTTTATTTTTATGCATACATAAAAGTTTTACATATTTATGAAATACATGTGGTATTTCAATGCAAGCATACAATGTGTCATTATAAAATCTGGACTATTGGAATATCCATCACCTCAAACATGTATTTCTTTGCCTTAGGAACATTGCAAATCTACTCCTCTAGTTATTTTGAAATATATAATAAATTATTATCTGTTATTGCTCTAATGTGCTACCAAACATTAGATCTTATTTTTTCCATCTAACTCTATTTTTGTACATATTAACCAATCCTCTTTATCCCCACCACACTACCCTTCTCAGCCTTCTCTGTTAACCATCATTCTATTCTCTACCTCCATAAAATTAAAATTTTAGCTCCCACATATGAGTGAAAAAGTACAAAATTTTAATCTTGTGTGCTTGGCTTATTTCATTTATCATAATGTTCAACAGCATCCATGTGGCTGCAAGTAACAGGACTTCATTTTTTGTGGCTGCAAAATATTCCATTATACATATGTACCACATTTACTTTATCCATTCATTGATGGACATTTAGGTTGATTCCATATCTTAGCTATTGTGAATAGAGTTGCAATAAACATGGGAGTCCAGATATCTCTTTGATATACTGATTCCTTTCTTTTGGATATATACTCAGAAGTGAAATTGCCAAATCATATGGTAGTTCTATTTTCAGTTTTTTGAGGAAGCTCCATACTGTTTTCCACAGTGACTGAACTAATTCATATACCCACCAAAAGTGTATGAGCATTCCCCCTTTATTAATATATTCACCAGCCTCTGTTATTTTCTGTCTTTTTGATGAAAGTCATTTTAACTGGGATGAGATAATACCTCATTGTGGCTTTGATTTGGATTTGTCTGATGATTAATAATGTGGAGCATTTTTTGTATACCTGTTGTTCATTTGGAGGTCTTCTTTTGCAAAATGTCTATTCAGATCTTTTACCCATTTTTCAACCGGATTTTTTTGTTGTTGTTGCTATTGTGTTGTTTGAGTTCCTTGTACACTCTAATTATTGATCCCTTGTAAGTTGAATAGTTTGCAATTTTCTCCCATTATGGAGGTTGTCTCCTCACTTTATTGTTTTATTGTTTTCTTTGCTGTTCAGAAGCTGTTTAGCTTGACATAATCCCATTTGCCCATTTTTGCTTTGGTCGTCCGTGCTTTTGAGGTCTTACTGAAGAAATTGTTGCCCAGACCAATATCCTAAAGCATTTCCCCAATGTTTTCTTCTAGTAATACTTCAAGGTCTTATATATATGTCTTTAATCCATTTTGATTTCATTTTTATATATGGTAAGAAACAGAGGTCTAGTTTTATTCTTTGGTATACATACATCTAGTTTTTCCAGCGCCATTTATTAAAGAGACTGTCCTTTTCACCAATGTATGTTCTTGATGCCTTTGACAAAAATCAGGTTACTGTAAATGCATGGGTTTATTTCTGGATTCTCTATTCTATTCCATTGGTCTATGTGTCTGTTTTCATGCCAGTTCCATGATGTTTTGGTTATTATAGTTTCATAGTATAATTTTAAGTCAGGTAATGTGGCCTCCAGATTCGTTCTTTTTGCTCAGGATTGCTTTGGCTACTTAGGGACTTTTGTGATTCTATATTAATTTTAGAATTCTTTTTTCTGCCTCTCTGAAGAATGTCATTGGTATTTTGATAGAGATTGCATTGAATCTGTAGATTGCTTTGGGTAATATGGACATTTTTATAGTACTGATTCTTCCAACCCATGAACATGGGACATTTTTCCATTCTTTGTGTCTTCTTCAATTTTTTCCACTAATCTTTTATAGTTTTCATTGTAGTGATCGTTCACTACTTTGGCTAAGCTTATCCCTAAGTATTCTATTTTATTTTAATTATTTTCATAGATATTTTAAATGTGACTGCTTTTTTATTGTGTTTTTCAAGACTGTTCATTGTTAGCATAAAGAAATGCTACTGATTTTTGTTTGTTGATCTTGTATCCTAGAACTTTACTGAAATTGACTATCAGCTCTCAGAGTTTTTTGGTGGAGTCTTTGGTTTTGCTAAATATAAGATCATATTGTCTGTAAACAAGGATAATTTGACTTCTTCCTTTCCAACTTGGATATACTTTAATTCTTTATTTTGTTTAATTGCTCTGGCTAGAACTTATAGTACTATATTGAATGACAGTGGTAAAAGTGGGCATCCTTGACTTGTTCCAGATCTTAGAGGAAAGGCTTTCAGTTTTCCTTCATTCACTATGACACTAGTTGTGCATCTGCTGTATAAGGTGTTTATCATGTTGAGGTATGTTTCTTCCGTACCCAGTTTGTTGAGCGTTTTTATCATGAAGGGATGTTGAAAGAAAAGCTATTTTTGAGGCCTAACTCTGCCATTTTCTAGTGATATTACTCTGGGTTAGTCATATTATCTTTTATGATCTATTTCATCTGCTGCTTATCTCAAGTTTTTGCCTGAGGTTCAGTGATGCAGGGCATCTAAAAACACTTTGCAATCTCTACCATACTATACAAATGCTAACTGTGGTTATGTTCTGAATGTGGTAAAAATAGATTTTATGTACAGTAAAGCATACCATTACAGAAACGGAGGAGATATTTTACTTATACTGTGCTCTTTCTCTCCCTCAAACTACTTTATAACTTTAATTTTTCTTTCAATAAAAGAATTATATAAAATAATGGTGAGATGGATGGGTGAATTCTTTTCAATGAAAAAATTAGGCTGGAGTTGGAAAAGGTAAATATATTTTAGCATTTAACACTAATCCCAATATATTTACTGAGAAATAAGCAACATGAATGTTTAGTGCATTTTTTAATCCTCTGAAGACTTATTCTTATCCCTCTACCACTGAGTACCATATTCAAAGTCCTGTGGTACCATAAAACGTTTCCTTCTTATCCCTATCATAATAAAAATATCCATCTTTCTTTCTTTTAAATTAAAGAGCTTCTGCACAGCAGAAGAAACTATCAGCAAACAAATAACCTACTGAATGGTAGAAAATTTTTACAAACTATGAATCTGACAAAGGTCTAATATCAAGCATCTATAAGGAACTTAAACATATTTACAAGAAAAAAATACAATCTCATTAAAAAGTAGGCAAAGTTTATGAACAGACACATTTAAAAGAAAACATACATGAAGCCAACAAGCATATGAAAAAAAAGCTCAACATTACTGATCATTAGCGAAATGCAAAGCAAGACCACAATGAGATACTATCTCACCACCTCAGTCAGAATGGCTATATATCACAATGTCAAAAAATAACAGGTGCTGGTGAGGTTACAGAGAAAAGGGAACACTTGTACTACTGGGGGGAGTGTAAATTAGCTCAATCATGGTATAGAACAGTGTAGCAATTCCTCAAAGACCTAAAAACAGAACTATCATTTCACCTAGCAATTCCATTAGTGGGTACATACCCAAAGGCATGTAAATTTTTCTACCATAAAGACACAGGCATGTGAATATTCATTGTAGCACTATTCACAATAGCAAAGACATGGAATCAATCTAAATGCCCATTGATGATAAACTGGATAAAGTAAATGTGGTACATATACACCATGGAATAATATGCAGCCAAGAAAAAGAATAAATTCATGTCCTTTGCAGGAACATGAATGGAGCTGGAGGCCATTATCCTTAACAAACTAACACAGGAACAAAAACTAAATACCACATGTCCTCCCTTATAAGTAGGAGCTTAATGATGAGAACTCTTGGATACAGAGAGGGAAATCACAGACACTGGGGCCTATTGGAGGATGGAGGGTGGGAGGAGGGAGAGGATCAATAATAATAATCAAGGGGTACTAGGCTTAATACTTGGATGATGAAATATTCTGTACAGCAAACGCCCATGACACACATTTACATATATAACAAGGCTACGCATGTACCCCTGAACTTAAAAGTTAAAAATCAAAATCAAAATCTTCATCCTTGAGTGCTTTGCAGCATTCATCTTGGTGAAAATTTAATATCTGATTTGATTAATTCCAGAGTCGAGGTATCCCAGGAAATATTTTCTTGCCTTTTCTTCTATTATTCCCTTCTCTGTTTTTTAGGAGCTTATTTAACTAAACCAATTACTCAAAACATAAGAATTGGGAGGAGAAACCCAATTTTTCAGTGGGGAAAGAAGGAACAACCTAAACCAGGAATCATACACCGGTTCTCTAAGTAGGAACCTTCACAATCCTTTAACCAAGAATCCCTGGAGTAAACTACATTGCACAGTTGAAACTATCAGAGAGGGACGTTAAAGTAATTGTATTTAATATGTTAAAGATCTAGGGGAAAAGGTTAAAAAAAAGGATTAATAGATGGGGTATTTCAACCAAAAGTAAGAAATTATTTTAAGAACAGCCAAATTGAAATATACCTAAAATCACAAAATCAAAAATTAGTAATTCCTTAGATGGAATTATCAGGGCATTACACACACCTAAAGAAACAATCATAGACCTAGAGGACAGGCAATAGAAACTGTCTGAGCTGAAACACAAAGAGGGAAAACAAAGAAAGAAAACAAATGAAGAATCCAAGATATGTGAAACAATACCAGTCTATCACATGTGCAACAGGAGTCTTAAAAGGGAAAAAGAGAGAGAATAGGGCAAATAAATACTTGAAGGGATAATAGCCAAGAATTTTCTTCAGATAATTAGTGAACAATGTTAAATCATAGATCCAAGAAGTTTACTGACCTTGAAAAATCAGATGAACTTTTTAAAACCCTAGATGAACCATGATTACTTTGCTAAAAAAAAAAAAAAAAATCAAGAAAGAAAGAAAAAAGGAAGCTTTTGAAGGCAGCTAGGAAAAAAAAGAAATGTTATATGGAAATAAAAAGATAGAAATAATATGAGACTCCTTTTTCAAAACTATGCAAGCCCAAACATAAAAGAAGTCTTTAAAGCACTAAAATAAAACCTGTCAACTCAAAATTCTATACCTGGCAAAAATATCATTCAAAAATGGTAGTGAGATAAAGGACTTTTCAGACAATCGTTCAAAGACCTCATTGCCATTTGAACTGCACTACCAGAAATGTCAGATTAAATATTACCTTTTTCAGGCAGAAGGAATGTGGATCTACACAAAGGAATTAAGTCTGCCAGTAATCGTTAAAATAAGGGTAAAATTAAGTCTGCCAGTAATTGTTAAAATACGGGTAGATGTAAATGTCCTTTTTTCTCAAAAAAAAATTTAGTTGTTTAAAACAGTTTGACTTTCTGAAGAGTAACTATGTATTGTGAGGTTTATAATATATGTATTAATTAACTATACGGCAACAATAGCCCCGAGGATAAAATAAGGAAATTGAGGTATACAGTTACAACGTTCATATACTATATGTGAAGTGGCACAATATTATTTGAAAGTAAACTGTAGTACATTAAACATGTACAGGCATACCTTGTTTTATAGCTTTGTTTTATCATGCTTCGCAGACACTGTGTTCTTCACAAATTGAAGGTTTGTGGCAAAACTGCATCAAGAAAGTCCATCAGTGAAGCCGTTTTTCCAACAGCATGTACTGTCTCTTTCTCAGTATTTTTTAATGAAAGCATTTTTAATTATTTTTAAATTTAGATGTATACATCTTTTGGACATAATTCCATTGCACATTATAGTATAAACATAACTTTTATATGCACTGGGAAACAAAAACATTTGTGTGACACTCTTTATTGTAAAATTTTTATGTTTGTGATGAACTAGAACCAATACTGCAATAGCTCCAAGGTATGCCTGTATATTAGCAAACTTTAGCAACATTTATATTATCAAAATTCATATATATAGAATAGTAATAAAGCTATGTAATTAATAAGCCAATGGTAGAAATAAAAAGGGATTATACATACCACTCACTATTTTTTAAAAGGTCTGAAAGGGAAAAAAAGACCAAAGCCCTAGATAAGGTGAAAAGACACAATTATTAAAATGGCAGACTGAAATCCAGCTATGCCAATTATTACATTAATAATAAATGGTTTAAACAGTCTGAATGAAAAGCAGAGATCGCCAGATTGCATAAAACAGCAGGTCCAACTACATGTTGTAGGGGTAAAAATTTTATGAAGACATAAATAAAGGTATCGGAGAGGAAAAAAATGTGTATATGTATATATATGTGTATATATACATGTGTGTATTTGTACATTTGTGTGTACACACACATATCTACACACAAATACACATATACCCACAAATATATATGCATATTCATATATATGTATATATACACACAAATATGTACATAGAAATAATATATGCAAACACACAAATATACATATACACACATACCAAACACTAATCAAATGAAGACACCTAAAGAAACAATCATAGAAACAATCAAAGAAACCATGAACATCATACTAAGTAATCTTTTGAAGAGAAAAGATATACTAGGGATATCTTTTGAAAAGAAAATGTTATCAGGGATAAAGAAGAACATAGCCTAATGATAAAGAAACCAATTTACCAAAAAAATTAAGGGTAAATATGTGTACATTACAAACTCCAATGTATGTAAAACAATAACTGATGGAACTGAAATGAAAGGAGAAATAGATAAATCTACAATTCTACTTGGAGACTTAAACTACAGTGTCTCAGTAATTGACAGAATACATGGATATAAGATCAGTCAGAACATAGAAACTTTCAATAACACTATCAGCCATTTTGACCTAGTTGAGATATACAAAATCCTCTACCCAAGAACAGGAAATACTTTACTTTCAAGTATTCACGAAACATTCAACCCAAATGAAAAATATGCTAGACCATATAACAAATCTCATTCCATAATAAAAGGATTGAAATCATATCCTCTCTTACCACAATGGAATCTGATCAATAGCTGAATGTGTTTTATTTGGGAAACTAGTATATTCCACTATGTTCTGCCTAGAAATTTGGGTATACCAGGAAGAAGGACATACAGACACTAATAAATATGAAATACAGTTTATTACTCACATAGTAAATGGCAAAAGTAATCTCTGAGAAAAGGGCTCAGGTTCCTTCTGTAGTAAAACAACCATAAGGGGAATAGATGACCCTAACTTATTTTGGATTAAGAGGTAAAACCAGGCAAGGATGTACATCGTTTGAACTTCTCTGCCAATGCCAAGGGAGGGACCGTTTTTGTAAATAAGTTTTCCCAGATGCGAGGCAAAACATAAAGAGAGAGGTGTGGAGCTTTAAAGCTGTCAGTGATCAAACATCAACATAGGAATCAGTCTTTATTATAGAAAGATATCTGAATAATTCTTACATATTTATAAGTTGAACAATATGACAGTTCAATATGAATTATTTAAACAGTTCATAGTATAACTAACGTGTTATAATTTACTTGAGAAGACAGGGGATGAGGTGAGGTCCTTCAAGTAAGTTAAGTCTTAATCTAACACAAATACAAATTATTAGATACAGTCTAAAATCAATAAATCATAATACATTATAGATAATTATAATTTGTATCATAATACATATAACACTATAGGCATATGAAACTATATATACATATATAACATATATATACATTATATACACATGCATATAATTTAGAAATATAGAGATTGCTACCAGAAGATATAGCTAGCAAGGTTACAAAGTGATTTCAGTTGTCAAGTGGGACTGAGCACTTTAGGATTTTCACTTTAAAAGAGCTATATTTTTTAAGAAAAAGAAAAAACTAGGCCAAATTAAAAGAAAAACAAAAATCAAACCAAATAATAAGCAAACTTTTGTCCTTGCTCTGTTCTTCACTGCGAAACCTTAAGAGATTCACTTTTAACTCTGAGTCAGCTGTTCTTAACTTAGGAAGAACAAAATTGAGTTGAATAATGTTCCCCAAGGGATGTCCCTGGGTCACAAGTGTTAACACACAAAAAGGGTTCTGATGTCTAGCTTGGACAGCTTAAGGTTTAGTTAAATTGAACAATTAAAACAATTTTGTTTTTCACTTTAGAATGTCTTCAAGTCACTCAAGCAGTTTGCACCGTGAATCTCTAAGAGAGGGAGATTGCAAGGGGCCATCAAAAGCCGTTCCAAGTCAAACCAAGGTAAAACCTGATGACAGGGATGGGATTTTTCTCAGAAAATGGTCTTGGATCTGCTAGAATATACAAAAGAATGAACATCAAGGTCCCAAAGTTTCTTCTACATTTGGCTGTAGGTTGAAAGAATGAGATGTTTATGAAGTAAACACCCAACATGGCCAAAGTGAAATGTCAGTAAGACAACTATAGAATGTGATATTTGAGATTACGTTCTAATTCACCCTCTAAGCTATTCATAAAATGTATAGCTGAAAGATGTATACTAGGATTTGAGTTTTTCTCATTCATAAGACCTCTTGCATCTGTTGTATGATATCTTCTATTAATTTTAATAAATATCAGCAAAGCAAAACATTTCTTCAAATCTTGCATCCATCTGGTTTTTCCCAACTCTAACTACAAAGCTTACTGTTTCTTACCTTTTCATTCACATTTGATATCTTTTATATATTTTTTTCTTCATGAAGTTTTCTTCATTTGCATTTCTTCTTCTCCTAGAAACTATCCCTGAGCTCGGTGCAGTGGCTCATGCCTCTAATCCTAACACTTTGAGAGGCCAAGGTGGGAGAATCACTTGAGCCCGGGGGTTTGAGATCAGCCTGGGTGGGCAACATGGAAAGATCCTGCCCTACAAAAAATTTTAAAAATTAGCCAGGCATGGTGGTATGCACCTGTGGTCCCAGTTACTGGGAAGGCTGAGGTAGGAGGATTGCTTGAGTCCAGAAGGTCGGGGCTGCAGTGAGCTATGATCCACCACTGCACTCCAGCCTGGGTGACCAAGCGAGGCCCCATCTCAAGAAAAAAAAAGAAAAGAAAAAAAAAACCTTTGATATTTTCAATAACAATATTGTAGTTTTCAGTTACATTTTTTTTTAAGTTTTTCTCAAAAAATTCTCAATCGCTTATTTTCTCTTTTAGGAGATAAGCTGTTATTTTAAATCTGTCTTTATTACCTAAGGCACTTCTGAATCTGTTTCTTTTGTCTGCTTTTCACTGCCATCCAGGGTGTCTTGTATTCTTTGTATCTGATTCCTTTCTTTGTATCTGACATTAAATTTGTAAAATTGTTGTAGAAAATTATTTGAGAGCTACCACATCACCTTCCTCTAGAAAGGAATTAGGCTGCTTTTGTCAGGTTTTTGGATGCACTAACAATCTGGGATCACTTCAATTTCGTTCCGAAGATTAAAATGATTCATAGCTGAGCTGTAGTCCCTGCAAAGGTCTATCTATTCCTAGTTCTTTTTTTTTTTTTTCCTAAATGTGTAATTTTCGGCCCCTCATTAAAAGGAAAGGGTGCTTAGCAGAACCACTGCTTTTGATGGGATCTGGACTCTAAACCCTATTTCCCTAGCTCTGTGAGACTGTCAATAGCAACATTCAGCTGCCTGTCAACTGCCCAGGGATTATCAATCATCCAGGAAGAAAATAGCCCAAGTGCTAGAATTTGCCAATCTTGGTTTTCCTCTGTTTTTGAATCCTGGGCTGGTATTTCTTCATTAACACTCTGATGCCTTTTTAAATAGAAGGCTTTTGTTTGTGTTGTTTAATCCAGTTTTTCAAGTTGTCCTCAGCAGAGGATTGTCTTTTATCCAGTGTTTCGTTACTTACAAATATTATAAATGAGACAAAAATTACAATTACAATAATACTAATATTACAAAGAATATTTTTACTTATAAATATTATTTATGTTATTGTTACTACCACTGTCATTCATGCATCAATCATCGACTGAACGAAGTCTCTTACTGGCTTTCAAGGCTTCTTGGCTCTATTATTACTCCCTTGCATCAAACCTGCCTCTACTCTGCTACCAGGGTGATATTCTAATACAAAATTCCAATAATGTCACTTCGATGTTTTAAATGATTTAATAACTTCACTGCATACAGATAACATTATGTAGAAAAAATAAAGTGAATATGAACTTTATAGCAAAATAAACCTCATTTCGAATCCCCTCACTCTAATAATAGCTGCACGAGTTTGGGCAAGCCTCTTAAGTTCTAAGCTTCAATTGTCTAATCTCTAAAGCAAGCACGGAATTAACACCTAACATAAAAAAGTGTTTTGAAGATTAAATAAGAAGTAAAGTACTAACTGTGGAGAGCATTAAAAGATAATTGTCTTCTTTTCATAGCATTACAAGAGTTCAATAGACATTAGAAGTTATCTTTTCTCTGAACTACCTCTGACAGTGCAAACATTTCGTAATTTTTCTTCCTTCCATTCCTTTCCACATATTATTTTATCCTTTAACTTGGAGAGAATCCAGAGGAAAAATAGAAATAAATGTGGGTTCTCCCATATTCCATAGTAGTTAGAGGGCCAAACACTCTTTCCTACCTCAAAGAAGCTATTCAGAGGGCCTCTGCCCATGACCATTTCTCTAGATTACAGACGAATAATTGAACCACAGAAAATATGATGATTAAATGGGAGTAAGTAAATATAAGCTATTCTCCAACAAAAAATGTAGTGCTTACAATAACACAGACCAAGAATTCAAGTTCAGATCAAGAAAAAATGTCTGAGACCTCTATCGGGGGAGAAACATATGGACTGCATTTTAACAAAAGAGGAAAAACTAAGTAGGCTGAAAATGATATACAAGGGAGACACAAATTGACTGTTTGAATGAATTTTAACTACTTTAGAAGGAATAAAATTGCCCTCTTAGTTCTGATAATTTTCTGTCACCCTGCAGAAAAATAAAATGTGATTTCCAAACTAGCAGAAAGAGCAACTCTACTTCTAAAAACAGAACCATAGAAATGACCAGCTGGCTGTCAATTGTATGTTATTAAATTAAATTATATTATAAATGTATACATTTTCTTTAAAACACGATATTTACAACCAAAAAAGGAACTATTAAAATCTCTGTCTACAGTGATGTCGTCTCTTAGAAATTTTATATCAAATGCACAACTTCCTAAAGTGTCTACATGATTAGCATCACATTAACTCTCATTACTTTACAGATTTTCAGGACCCCTTTGCCATCTGATTCTTCAAATTAGTCATCCTTCTTTACTCCATTTAGAATCAGGGTATATTTGGAATTTAAATTACTGTAAAAATAAGAGAATAAAATATAAAGGACACATAAAGATATAAAGGTGACCTTTAATTTTACCATATTGACAAAGTAGCTGATGATTTTTAAATGTGGCAATACAGCCTAAACACGTTAAATACAATTTTCCAAAAAATGACTATTACAAATACATTGGATAGCCTAGGAAGAAAGCTGTAGTTGTTTGATGCTGTGAGTACCATACACCGACTGAGATGGATATGCACTTACTTGGCTAATGAGTTCACCTTCAAACTCTGAACGCTCAGATTGAAATAAATCACCAGGCAACTACATCAGCAGCCACAGAAAAGTAAAATAAACTCATAAATTGCAAATCAAAAACATATTACACACTATCAAAATACTGTATTTCATCTTCTCTAAAGATGCCATCAGTTATAAGATGCACTGTTATCTGATTTACCATAAACATTTTTTTTAAAACACTGGCAATTCACATGGAACATACTGTTGATTCCAAGATACATCCTGATGTGTATATTAAATGTAAAAAAAAAAGTATCTTTGAAAATTAAAATGTAGCATTCTTTTATTTATTGGCTCTTACTCTTGCCTGTCATAACAAAAGGAATTCTCAGTCTCAATCCTAGAATGTCTGATATCTTCAAACTCCATTTAGGCACAAGCTGACTTTCCAAACGCAGACACTCAATTCCACAGTGCCTTTGTCTTCATAGCAAAGTTGTGGGCACTGGGGATACAGTTAAAAAGTAGAAAAATAAAAATAAAAAATCTGTGACCTCTGGAAGCCTGTGTGCTTCTGTGTATGTTTGTGTGTGTGTGTGTGTGTGTGTGTGTGTGTGTGTGTGTGTGTGTGTGGTGTACCTAGTTAATTCTGGCAGTAAACTTTCCCATTCTCTGTGTTCCTATGGGAACTTTAACTCTTGTAAATTGTGTGGATTGCTAATGTCATTTAATCCTATTGTCTTTCCTTCTGCTCACTTCACACCCCATAGAGCGTATGTCTGATCCACATCCGAAAGGGCTGAACTATCAAACCTCCAGAGAGAAAATAGAGGTTACAAAGCTTCCAGCCACACGTTTTCCTATAAAAATCAGAACAAAGGAGTGATCTCTTCTATTTCATGAAGTTCCAGTACTATCACATCAAGATTTAGAAGGGGTCACTCCACTGATTGTAGCCACCAAAACTGTGCTCTAGCAAAAACATATTTACTGAACAAATACTATTTTCACACCCATTCACAACTCCTTTGCTGCTCCCAGAAAAGACAAAATATCCCATTAAAAGCTGAACATGTCTCTTTAAGTGTAGTAATTATTTAATTGCAAAGTATGTGTGAAGTATTTCAGTAGTCAGTGGCAGATACAGATTTAGTAAGTAAGAGGGGCTTCCAGTGATTGCCTGGTTTTTGTGTTGGGTGGCATATGGGGACTTTTCTTAATCTACATCTTGGTGACCCTTTACAGAAGACTGAAAATTTATTTGTTTTACATCAAATAATTTGAAGTCAGTGGTATAATTCCTGGAGATCATGTGCGGAAGTGAAGACTAGCCCAAAGTTTACCTCAGGGCTCACCATTCTCTAGACTGATAATAATATCAAAAACTCCATCTTGAAGTCTCATCACAGATAGAGCAAAGCACATTTCATTTCTGTAGCACCCATGGCGTCCAATGTGTTCCTATGAACATGTATACATCCAGATAGACTTGAATAAAATTTAGTAATATATTTCCCCTGGAGGAAAAATATCTTCAAGAAAAATCTTCTCTCACAAATTCTAAAACTCAAATTATTAAATATGAGATTTTACTTCTAAAACTTTAGTTCTTCTTATTCACTTTTCCTTTAAAGTACCTTTTGAGTACCCAAAGGTCAATATTTTTTTATTTACTTTTAATTTAAAAGTAATCAATCAAATAGGTCTGCAGGGCAACACAACACTAATTTCAGTATGAATAACAGCATTATATATACATATGACATATATGTTACTCCTAGCCAATATTAAGAATGATAAATTTTATATCACATTGATTTTTCACCTCTACACAGCAGAAACAGCGTCATAGATCATGATTCTATTGTTGCTGCAGGGATTAGGCTTTGCAGAGTGGGAAAAAACTAGAACACTGAAGGTGAGACATTGTAAGGAAAAAGTGCTGCATATATTAAATATAATACGGAGCTCTTGACTCTGCTCAATTATATCCTGCTGGAAGTAAAAAAAAGTTAGTACTCATGCCAAGTACTTAGACTGTGATGCTAAATAATCAAGTAGCATAATAACTATGATTTTTGCATTTCCTTTGTTGTAGGTACCACAGTAGAATATTAACAGTAGCCTTAGATATGTACATGTTTTTACATTGCCTAGCATATTAACCAATTTCTAGGTAA
>NW_012114488.1:2348501-2366082 GCF_000951035.1 Colobus angolensis palliatus | reverse complement strand
CATTGTAAGGAAAAAGTGCTGCATATATTAAATATAATACGGAGCTCTTGACTCTGCTCAATTCTATCCTGCTGGAAGTAAAAAAAAGCTAGTACTCATGCCAAGTACTTAGACTGTGATGCTAAATAATCAAGTAGCATAATAACTATGATTTTTGCATTTCCTTTGTTGTAGGTACCACAGTGGAACATTAACAGTAGCCTTAGATATGTACATGTTTTTACATTGCCTAGCATATTAACCAATTTCTAGGTAAGACAATAATAATAATAATAATAATAATAAAACCAAAATTAAGGCTATCATTTTTCTCAAAACTATAAAAGTTAATGATTTGTGCACCTTAGTTTTACAAATCAATTTATTTGGAATTTGTCATAGGTAACCCAAAGAAATCCAATTTATGCGTTCCCTCAAAAGTAAAGTTCCCATATGACTAGAATCCTTTCTATTAATGCAAAGGACAAGTGTGTAGATATGGCTCATTCATTGATTTTTCCTGGAATGCTGAGACTTCATTAATTTATTATCCAGATGTTGCTTCAAATCAGAAGAAATGAAATGTTCTGTTTAGTATCTGAAAATTGCTTCTATTTGTAACTTTTGGCCTACTGTAGAAATATCATTATTTGGTTTTATCAGTTCTTTGTTTTGTCTTCCACATCCTTTTTCTCCTTCACAGTTTTTACATTATTTATGGTTTTTCTACACCTTCTTAAAGAACTCCTCATTTTTGCCACTGTATAGCTTAAAGAAGTATCAATTCTGCTTCTTATGACAGAAAATGCCCATTTCAATCTTGTTATTTTTAAGAGTATCGTAACATTTTTAAACTTTAATAATATTCATGGTAAAATCTAGAAGTGTAGAGTGTGATAAAGTGAAATCTTTTCTCGGAAATCTAATTTGCATTCACCAGAAGTACACCCTGTTAACATTTTCCTTAATTTAATGTTTACTATGCCTATATGACATGAATGTCTCTTAGTGTGCATATAGAGATTAATTTAAAATTTATATTTATAGCCTTGGGTTTGTAGAAGAATGGCTTTCTTCATTTTCCTGTTCCTGAACTAAATTTAGTCCTAGAATAAAAAGCCAGTAGGACACTTACTGCTGAAAACTGGAAACGTTTCCATTTTAGTGTGGGACAATAAACATTATTTGTCATGAGATTATTTGATTGTGAGATACCTAAAAATGTTACGTTGTTTCCAATCTTTTTCTATTATAATATTGCTTCAAGGAGTACTGTTTCACATATGTCATTTTGTAAACATGGGAATGACATTTCTCTTCCTATTGATATGAGGTCTTTTGCTCTAAAATATTATTTGTACATGTATAAAAATGATATTATATATAGGTGCGTATATATACATGTATATGATTATATTACAATATCTACACTTAAATTATATATGCACATTATTGTGTATATGATATTATACACACATAAATAAATTGCATTATATATGTATCTATGTATTACAATACATAGATATGATACAGGAGGTAGGCAGGGAAGTGCTGGGTAGAGAAAGGCAGGGTCCCTGGCGAAGGCTCCACCCTCTGGCCTGTGCCCACGGACTTATGTGAGGAGAGGCATTCCTGTTTTCACACCCAACTGTTGTATTTTTCAAGACCACCCTGGCCAACCATCCCCCATGCCCATTCCTGCGCCTATCAAAACCACCCTGAGAATGTAGCGGGCACACACACAAACAGCTGGACGTTGAGAGGAACACACCAGCAGAAGAACACACCAACAGACAAGGCCGGCGGGAACCACATGGATGCCGAGGAAAATTCAGCCAAGGGCAGTGGGAGGAGAACCGGCCGCTGAATGAGCGGCAGACCCAGGAGAAGGTCACCTTCCCACTCCATCCCCCTCCTAGCTGAGAGTCACTTCCACCTGCTGAGATGCATCTGCTGAGAGCCACTTCCACCACTCAATAAAACCTTGCACTCATTCTCCAAGCCCACGTTTGATCCAATTTTTCTGGCACACTAGGGCAAGAACCCCAGGATACAGAAAGCCCTCTGTCCTTGGAATAAGGCAGAGGATCTAATTGAGCTAATCAACACAAGCCACCTGTGGACTGCTAAGCTGAAAGAGACCACTGTAACACATGCTCACTGGGGCTTTGGGAGCTGTAAACACTCAACCCTAGAGGCTGCGGTAGGGTTGAAGCCCACGCTCTCCAGGACCAGCCCTTGTGCACACTTCCCCTAGGGGTTCTTTGCTGTGGGCCACTGAAGAAGCGAGCCACTCCCCCTGTCGCATGCCCTGTGAGGGGGATAAGGGAAAACTTTTCCTGTTTTAATAATTTCCATATATTTCCTTTTTACCCAGCCACTTGTAATTTTTATACTGTTGATATTGTTGGTTTTTTTCTTTTTTGTCTTTTCTTTCATCATCACTATTATTTTCTATTGTTCCAGAAATGTAGATGATATAATAATAATTATAAAAGTTAAGGAAGAAGTAAAATTAGCAATTATCAGAGAGTGTATTATTATTTACCTATTTAAAACATTTTTTGAGATTTTAATTTCTAAAATTTCCCTCCCATTCGTATAATAAGTAATTTATAGAGCTTTGAATGTACAGCCTTAATTCTATTGCCCTCTATGTTTGGCAGAATAACAGAGATGCAGAGGTGTCCAAGTCTAAATCTCTAGAACCCACAAATAAGTTAGAATTGCAGGGCAAAGAGGAATTTAGGTGGCAGAGATAGTTAAAGTTAATTGACTTTTGAGATGGGGACATTATGTGGGATTAACAGGGCAGGGCCAGTGTAACCACAAGGGTCCTTATAAGTGAAAGGGTACAGAAATGTAGAAACACTAGAGAGATGGCAGTAGGACAGACTGTCGTATGCTGGGTTTTATGATGGAGAAAGGGGGCCATGAGGCAAGGAATGTGCATGACTGTACAAGAAGGAAATGGAATGGATCCTCCCTAGGGTCTCCAGAAGGAATGTGGCACTGCTGACTCCTTAATTATAGCCCAGAAAGATCCATTTCAGATTTAGGACTTAATGAACTTTAAGATTATAAATGTGTGTTGTTTTAAATTGTGGTAATTCATTAGAGCAGCAATAGAAAACTAATACACCCTCTAAACCTAATCTTTCTGTTCCAATACGCTATTTCCTTTCTATTTATCCTTAAACAACCATAAAATCTTTCCAAACACAAGTTTTGTCAAAATGGGGAGCATATGATTACTATTCTCCCACTCAAGAACCACTTGGACGTGTTTCAAATCTCTTCCTTGAAGATACGGTTGGACAGTACGATTTCTGTAACAACTTTCAGCCTCTTAACAGCCACCCATGTGTTGTAAATAAGATTTCTTCCTAGCACTTACTATTCTGAACTTTGAGAAAAATTAAAATTCACTCTTCTGTCTGCCACCAGGATTCTTCCTGTATCCACTCAGTTTTATGAGACTAATTATGTGGAGAAAGTATGCTGCAAAGTTTTAATGTGATATATGGGGTTGGGTGCCCAATAAATTAGCTATATTCATATACATTTTTTTTTCTGTAGAAGGATGGCTACTCTGCTTTTTTTGTTTGCTAGAGGCCCTGCAGTTTTGGTGAGGTGCATTCAGCAAAGGAGAAACAAAGTAAATTTCGACCTACTTTGATGTTAGCACAGTACTGCTGACCTACCAATTTCACTTTCGGTTTCACTCTACTGGCATTGGAGTTAGCGGAAATTTCCCTAGACACCATTTGAAACGGGAAGCCTGTCTTCAATTCTCAGCAAACAACCTCTTTGGCAGTGGCTCTTTGACCTTTTGTCTGCTTATCTTATTACCAGACAAATTTGTGCTGCCCTTTTAAAACCATCTTCTAATAACAAAACTAAGTACTACAACTAGCTCACAAGGGTAAAATCACAAATCAGATTCATTTAGCAGCAGTGTCCTTGAAATGGGTAAATTTCCACCGTGAAAGAAACTGTTTGTCCCCATCAAGGTCCTTTCTACATTTTGATTAATACCTTACCTAAATATCCAGAACAAAGGCAGAAGTGAAGACATCCGTGAACGGTTGCGTAAGTACCAGGAGATCTGGAACACCAACTAATTATTTTTCACCATTATGCCATTTCCAGGACTTAAAGTCAGCAGAATTGACTGAAATCGTCTTCTAAGTCCGATCCAAATACGTCTAATTATGAAAGGCTTTGTAAGGATATGGCTAAGGTGATGCCAATCTAAGGATGGGTTTCATGAACATGAGTCCAAGAAATGATCAGAAAATGAAAGATTAACCAGAGGTTAAAATGTGCACATAAAATTATCTGGGATGTCAATTCAGATGGTTATAAAGCAAAAGTGTCCAAAAATTGACAGTAATAGAGCTGCAAAGAGACAAGTGATTAGCATCAGGAATCTGGGATTTCAACACAGGGAGGTGGATAACCAGAGGGCATACCAGGAATCAAGAAACCAGAGCATCAGAGTTAGAAAGGCTTCAACACAATTCCGATTCCAGGCTATTTCAGAGAGCAATTTATCTGGGATCAAAATTGATCTAGATGAAGGGGTTGGCCTATATTTACAGGTGAAGGTCAATTTGGCATTTAGAAAAATATGGAAGTCAGCAGCCAGAGTCAATAAACATCCTCATCTTTTAACTATTAAGCACCTCTACTGAGTGACCACATAATATATTTTCAAATTCTTGCACACGCATTGCCTAGTACTTAATTCTGATACCTTGATCTTTTGAGATATTACATTTTATCTTGCTTTGTAAATTTATCTCAAACCTGTCTACTCTTTTCATTTCAATTAGGTAGCCAGACTTTTTAAATTTCATGAATCAGAGATTTTGGAAGCAATAAGATTAAGAAAAGGCCAAAGAAGCCTGTCTTTCACAAAAGCCTAAGAAAAATGAAGAGACTGATAGGAGACCTGGGCAGAAGGGAGCAGAGAGAATATCTCTGCAGCAGATGCAAGTTCCCACCAAACAGGGAAAGGAGAGAGCCTTCAATTTTTGGACCAGAGAATGGGGCACTAACTAGTCCAAGGTAGTGTCTGAAGAGGTATTCAGACCTCAGAGAGATATTTCTTAGTTTACCAGGAATGCAGGACCCCAAAAATGATACAGAAGCAGAACTGCAAAAGCTAAAGGAGCCACTGCATTATGAACAGTGCGGCTTTATTAGGGTTCACCAGAGAAAGAGAACCACTATGATATGTGCATATATAATAGGATATTAATTACAGGAATTGGCTCAAGTGATTATGGAGCCAAGAAGTTCCATGATCTACCATCTGCAAACTGGAAAATCAGGAAATCCAGTGGTGGAATTCAGCCTGGGTCCAGAGGGTGGAGAACCAGGAGCTCCTATCCCATGTCCAAGGGCAGGAGAATATGGACACTACAGCTCAAGCAGAAAAAGCAAATTCTCCCTTCCTTTGCCTTTTTCTTCTATTCAGGTTCCAGTGGATTGGGTTATTCTGAATACCTCAATGATTCATTAAGGAAATCTATTTTGAAAGATACTGAGAATCTTATAATATCAAATAAAAATTGGAATGATCAGGCCTTTAAAAAAATCTGGAATCAGCCAGGCATGGTAGCTCACACCTTTAATCCCAGCTCTTTGCGAGGCAGATGCAGGAGGATTCCTTGAGCCCAGGAGTTCGAGACCAGCCTGGACAACATAGCAAGACACTGTCACTACAAAAATAAAATTTAAAAATAAAAAATAAAATCTAGAACCAAAGCCAACTCTTCTCTCTATAGCAGGAACTCATGAACCTTGACTATTGTCAAGATAGCACAGCACTCAATAGATTCATACGCTTTGTAACCTCTGTCTATCACTCATAATTTCAGGAGAAAGTCTGATAGGTTCCACTGAGACCATATTCCCACCTATGTTTGAGACTGGAAGGTGGGCTTACTGGCAGGCACTACCAGTAATGCTCATGGTATCTCCTTTGGCTTGGCTCCTTAGTTGACATATATCTTGTGCTGAAAGAATTAGTGTTGAAGTTAAATATTTTAAATGGCCAGTTTTTAATGAAGGCACATGCTGGTAAGCAGACAACTATTCTTATAATCCTAGACTTTTGTTCTTTCCTATTTCTTTTCAAATTTTTCTATGCTCTTCTTTTTCTCAGAAATCTGTTGGAACAGTTATTATCTCTATTTCTTCCATGGTCTCTAAGACTAGAGAGTTATTTTTCCCTCTGCAATGTCTTTTTTTTCTCTCTTTGCCATGCTTGAGTGTAATTTGTCAGTCCTTCATGTTCCGTACTAGAGGAACTGCTGTCTCACCAGAAAAAGTTGCTGAATGAAACCGCTCCTGAGCTTGAACACAAATCAATTCCTTTCATCTCATTCTTGCTAAGTTGAATATTGATCTGTGTCAAAACAATATCCACAACTTCTTCATTAATATTTAATTGTTATTTTATATGACTTCAAGCAAAGAGACATCTTCATGGTTCATTGATTCACCCATTCTTTTGGCCAAATGCCAAATAGCCCATCTCCAGGAAAATGTATCTGCCCTTTTCAAACAAGACTCTTTGAAGACCAATTCAATTCAATCAAATAATTAGGCGATCACAGCATGTTGTTATCCTACTAAAAAGTATAGTTGCGAACAGTACGTATTCTAAAGTAGCAGTGATAGAAAACATTCTCTTACATGTAAAAATTACACATGAATGAATTTTTGGTGAATACAAAACTGAAAAATGGAACAGAATATAAATATAACAAATCTGCATATGAAATTCAGATTTACTGAGCTAGTTACACCCAGATTATAATGAATTATTTTTATGTACAATTTCACTGTAAAAAATAAAAATAGGACAGTGGCCTAGCTTCAAATATCACCCTATTTTTTTTAATTCTTGTTGTGATTTTAACATACACTCATGAAATTTTTGGTGATTCGCTCTTTAAGGGGTGGAACTTAATTTGTCTCCCCTTGAGTGCAGAATTACTTCTCTTAATGACTCACTTTCAACAAAGAGAGAATAGAAAGGGAACAACAGTAACTTCACAGCAGAGAAACTGGCAGATATCATGGTAATAAAGTGATTTTAAGGTTGGCATCACCAATAACAAGTCATGTTGATATCATGCTACTCTTGAAATTATAAGGGCACATCACCTTTGTAGTATTCTCCCAAAATACATAAGCTTAATTAATTTTGAGAAAAAAATCAGACAAGCCCCAAATGAAGGACATTCTACAAAATTTCTAACCAGTACTCTTCAAAAAGATCAAGATTACAAAAAAACACATAAAGACTGAGAAAGTGTCATAGACTGGGAGAGACAAAATAGACGTGTCAACTAAACGCAGAGTGGTGTCCCAGATTGGATCCTTAAACAAAAAAGAGACATTGATGTAAAAATTTATGAAATCCACACAAAGTCTATAGTTTAGCTAATAGTATCATATTATTGTTAACTCTCAGTTTCGAAAATTATACCATGATAAGATGCTAACATTAGAGAAAACTGAGTGAAGGGCATATAGGCATAATCAGTACTACCTTTGGAACTTTTCTGTAAGTCAAAAAACAAAGAGTTCCAAAAATTAAGGTGAGGTCAAGACAAGAACATTTGTCATAAGTAGTCTCATACCAGAGAAAAAGGACAAAACTTTAGAAAGGACTAAAGAGAACCAGAAAGGTCAAATATGAGAGCAAATATAAAATAATCTTAACTGCTTAGACCAGCAATATAAATGTCTTGGGGTTGATAAGATATACTGAAGTACCGTATATGACAATAGCTCAAAGGTAGGGGTACAGGTAAAAGAAATTACTGTTTGAAGTTTCTTGTATGGAAAGTTGTAAAATCATTAAGGCAAATTATAACAAGACAAAATGCATATTGTAATCTCTAGGTGATCAATAAATGAATTTTAAAAACATAGTGATAAAATGCTGATAAAGGAGGTAAGTCTCTTTTTTTATCCTAACGAACCCAAAAGAAGGAATGGAAACATAAGAAAAGGACTAAAGAAAGATTGTAAAATTGGAAACAAATACAAAGGTGGCAGAACTAAGCTCAAATGCATTTGTAATTGTAATAAATGTAAATGAATTATGCACCTCAATTAAAAGAGAAATATTTTCAGAAGTGTTCTGAAAAAAGGCCCAATCTATGCTGTTTACACTTTAAATATAAGGACCTTATATTTAAAGAATATGTTGAAACTCCTTATGTTGGAAGAAAAGGTATGAGAAAAGGAATACCGTGAAAACATTAACTAAACATGGTGCAGCTACATTAATATCAGACAAAATAGGTTTAAAGAGAAAACGCATTATTAGAGAAAGTGAATTTCATAATGATTAAGGTCCAATTCATCATGAAGAAATAATAATCCTGAATCTGTAAGTATTTAATAACATAGGCTTCAAAATAAAAATTGATAGACCTAAGAGGAGTAATTTAAAAATTCTTAACCTGAGTTTAGAGTTTGAACACACCTCTGTCAGTAACTAACAGAACAACAAAATAAAACATCAGTGAAGCTATGAAATATTTAAACATTTTTGCTAACCCTTTCTCATTTATATTTATAGAGCACTACCCCATATTCTTTAATGGGACATAAAACATTTACAAAAGAAAAGGAACAGAAAGAAGAGGAGGGAAAAAATAGGAAGAAAGATGAGAAAAAAAGAAGGAGGGAGAGAAGAAAGAGAAAAGGGGGAAAGCAAGCAGAGAATTAAGTCAGAGGAATATTAAAAACATTAACTTTATCACTGATAAAATTACGCTACAGAACATAAATAACTTATCCTCACAAGTAAATTTACCCCTGTGGTCACCATCAGAATACATGGGCAATGGTATACTGTCACCTTGGAGAGAAAGAGTTGTCTCAGTAAGTGTTGTAGGAAGGAGGGAGGAACACCGTGTGCTCCAGACAGAGTGCTCCACAATGAGGAAGAAAGAATTTGCACCACGTGTGTATAAATCAGTCACTTTCCCTAGTTTCAGATCACTGGGTAAAAACAAGTATGGACCCTTCTCTCCAAAGATGCCAACAGTAGACATTTCTATTCAAAAGTTGCAGGGCCTGGTGCACTGGCTCACACCTATATTCCCAGCACTTTGGGAGGCCGAGGTGGGTGAACACTTGAGCCCAGGAGTTGGAGACCAGCCTGGGCATCACAGTGAGACCCCATCGCTACAAAAAATAAAAAAAAATTAGCTGGGCATGGTGGTGTGTGCCTATAGTCCCAGCCACTCGCGAGGCTGAGGCTGGCCCTGAACCCAGGAGGTTGAGACTGCATTGAACCAGAAACTCATGAAACTCATGAAAAACAAAAGAGTGATTACTACTGATCACATAAAAGAAAGAGTATCTGATTTCAAGCATTAGAGTTTGACAATTCCTCAGCAGATTCCATCAAAGTAGTAATCACTGGAATTAAGAGATAATCCACTAAAGGCTTGCAACGCTGCAGTATTTGGGTTAAGAAGCGCTCATATTATGGTAGGACGCGGTGGCTCACGCCTGTAATTCCAGCACTTTGGGAGGCCTAGGTGGGTAGATCACCTGAGGTCGGGAGTTTGAGACCAGCCTGACAACATGGAGAAAACCCATCTCTACTAAAAATACAAAATTAGCCGGGTATGGTGGTGCATGCCTATAATCCCAGCCACTCGGGAGGCTGAGGCAGGAAAATCGCTTGAACCCAGGAGGCGGAGGTAGCCGTGAGCTGAGAAAGTGCCATTACACTCCAGCCTGGGAAACAAGAGCAAATCTCTGTCTCAAAAAAAGAAAAAAAAGAAAGAAAAAGAAAAAAAGAAAAAAAAAAGCACTAACATTCAAACTCCCTTCAGCCATAAATAGGAAAAACGATTCAGCCAGCTCATGAACAAAGTGCCCAAGCCAAGTGTGATCTACAAATTTTCTAATACCTCAACAGCAAATTTGAGGCCCAATAAAATCGCTCCTGTCCCTAAAAGAAGTGAGCATCTGTATCTATTTTTTAAAGCGTGTAAAGGAATCATATTGAAAAGCAGACAAAAAAATGCTTTAACATAAAATAAAAAGACACTTAAAATGTGAGCTTGCTCTCCTGTGATAAGATGCAAAAGAAATGCTAATAGACAAGAACAGAAAAGCATGTCTAGGAATAAAGCTTGTTTATTTTTTTTTAAGTGAAAATAACCGTTAAAGTCGCATGCTAGATTAAGGTATTTTTATGGCGATTTATAAATTCAATTCTCTCTGTACAACTTTATGAAATTGTTATTACTCCTCTCCCAGTTTTGCAGACATGGAAACTGAGAAACAAAAGATTTAGCTAACTAGCCCATAATTGTACAAAAGTGAATTCGTAGAACTGGGATTTGAACCAAGACATTCTGGCTCCAGAAGCCTCATACTTAACACTACAGCACTTTTTCCATCAGGGAAATACAAACACAAATAGAGATAATTATGGAGTTGACGTTCATGAAAGATTTCCAAGAAACTAAAATGTCCAAAGCAAAATTAAAATTCACAATAGAGTTAGTTTAAAACTGAAACTCCATACAATTAAGGAACCAGTAACCTTTTTTCAGGGTTTACTAAGTGACAAGCATTGTTCTACATGCTTTGATTTATTTATTTATTTATATGATCTACCCAATAGCAATAGTAAGTTATTAATATTATCCTTATTTTATATAGAGGATCACCATGTTATACATAAATACGATGTAAATATTATTGAATTTCTGGAATGTGACAGATAAGACTTTCTCTTATTTCATGATCATGAATTGGATTTGCTTAATTTTCTCAAAATATTGTTTTATATTTCAATTATATTTCTAGCTTTTTAGCTTATTTTCACATCAGTTTGCCCTACTCTAAATCACAGTCTCAAGAAAAACATATGTATAGAAGAATATATTTATAAATGGAATATTCTTTAAAATCAAACTATTCTGACATTTCTTCAAAAGTGGAGGGGAGGTTCATGGTTGCAACATCAATTTCCCATCCTGTAAAAATTGAATAAGTTATTGACTTCAATCTAAACAATGTTGAGACAATCGCTCATTGTTTTTGGTACAAGAAATACTGTTTCGTGACTTTTCTAAGAAGAGTTGCCAACTCTTCAGCATAATAAATAACTGTATGAATAACTGGTGGCCAAATTTCCTGTGATTTGGGATCCATTTATCAGGAGACCAAGGCTACAGTGAGTATATTTCTCAAGATATTTTCCATCCAAATCCCTCCCAAGAATTTGCTCAAGTTTGTTTGTTGGTTTATTTGGAGGGCGAAATGGGGGGATTTATTTTATTATTCTCTTAAAAACTTACTTTTATTTTGAGACTGTGATTATTGGAAAATTCCAACAAATAGCCAATTTGTAGAAAAGTAGGTAATTCATTCCCTTAAATGGAAAGCTATGAAAAATGGCAAATATTTATCATGAGATAACCAACTCCAGAGGAACCCAAGAACATATTCTGATGTTTCCAAGAAAAGCCATGTTTGAAAACCGGAAGCTTTAGCTTCCTTATTGAAAGACACTATCCTACAATGTTTATGTTGAATCCTACATTATTTTTTCAGTAAAGAATCTACATTTTTGTCAAAATATACTTAAGAAATGTGCATTTATTACATGTCTGCCTGTCAATAAAAATTGTCTATTTCAAAACAAAGCCAAAATTGAAAATGATATGTAGCTTACTCTGTTTCAGGCATTTGTCTGAATAGTTTCCTAATATTTATCCCTTTTATTTAGTAAAACTCTTTTGAAAATTAGGAGTATATCTATTGTTACAGACAATACTAAAGCAAGTTAACTTGCTTAAAATTCATACAGATAAATGACAAAACACAGTGTTCTTCGTACCTATTTATGTATTTGTTACTTCCTTTACTACTTGATTAAAATGTCCACATTGGGTCCTGTTTAGCTGTCTCTCTGGAATGCAGAGGATTAGAATGAATCTAACCAAAGTAGATCTCTGATCATAAAAACCATATGTAGTTTTGGCCTTAACGAAATTAATTATAAACAATTTCATTTTCCTTTTCAGGACAGGATGGTTTTGGAGTAATCCTCACAACTGCTATCTCAATAACTGATTAATATGAGGAATTTTTTCTAATCCACATTCTATTGTTTGCCACTGAAGAGTGACGTGTTCGCGTATAAACATGAAATATCTCCTTCATTGGCCATAGAAATGACATTATAGCCACACCTGAAGGAAGTATTCTCTTTTTCATGTCAAATCTTACCTCAAATATTAATTAGTGCTGCATTTTTCACATTTATTTTGCCACTTAGTTTATACTTTAGCTTTTGGAAAGTCTTCAATAGAAATTTTGTTGTTGTTTTGCCTTATGCATTAGGTTTTATTTCCACTAAGGTTCTATTAACAGAAGGCAAGCTGTTGAATGGCTTTAGAACTAGCTTTGTGAAAGATAACTTTTCAGCTGAGAGAAATCTCCCTGGGGATATCACAGAGACACAGAAACTTTAATAGTATTTTGTTTTCCTCAGCACATCCCCAGATTTTAACGTGTCTGAATTTAATGCACTGGAAACAGGCCTATGTTGTCTTAGCTAAAATCTCTTCTTGTAACTAGAAAATCTACCACAAAAATACTAGTTACTGAATATATTTATATATGAGGAGAAAATACTAAAACAATGAACAAAGGATACAATCACAGTATAATCTGCAAAGCAGTGGCTCTTGCTCCTTGAGGGCAAATAATATCTCATGGATATTTCCCAACATCTATCTTCCCCCGTTAGTTTGTCTTTGCAGATCAGATTCTATCACCACACCTAGTCTGTTCAAAACGATATACAGTATTACTCAATTTATCTTCTCTTAAATGCTAATGCATTGGCAAAATGCTATAATAGCCCTTATTACATCTATTTATGAAAATGGGCCATTCAAGGAAAAGTTAATTTAAATCATCTTGTATTCTAAAATTTCAGTAACAGTAATCATGGATGGTCAGCAACAACAATTTATGCTATAAATGTTTTTAGACTTTTTCTCTATCAAACCAGTTCGCTACATCAATGCTCATGTAAATTATACATTCTCTGGAAGTTTCTACAATACAGATTGAAAAAATGTTATGTTTTAAAATTTCCTTTTCAGTGCTATTAGACTTTAAGTAAATCCTCAAAATGGGGTGTAATTTGGGTGCAGATATAAATCAGCACACATAAATAATATGCTTAATTTGCTATACCATTTGATATTAACGACCTCCTACTTAGCCCATGGGGGAAAAAAAGTATTATTTTTCATTTAACCTGTTTTTGATGCAAAAATGTACTTAAAGTTTCTGCTTTTGAGCATATATTAATTGAATTCTAACTACATGATATATGTAAGACACTTTTAAAACAGAAAACATAACAATCCATATTTCTCTACTCAAGTCACTCAGTCTTTTGAGGGTGACAGTAGAACCACATACAACATAAGACAGCTTTGATGTACTATATTATGAGAACCATACAACTTTCAAGTAAGATAGCTGACTGGAGATAGGTCCTGTCCTCCATTTTCAATTTAAGTAATTCAGTGATATATTCATACAATGAACTACTACATTGCAGTTTTAAAAAGAAAGATAAAAACTGTTGATAGATGCACCAGAAAGGATAAAGCTCACAAGCATTATTTGAGTGGAAGAAGCCAGTCATCAAAAAATGACACAAACTATGATTTTACGTATACAAAATTCATGAACAGACAAAACTAATCTATAGTAATAAAAGTCAGAATATAGGTTACCTCCGTGGTGGGAGTGAAGAAAGGTAGTTAATGACATGGAGGTAGCAGAAGAGAACATTATAGGGTGACGGAGTTCTATAAGCTTATGTATATGTAAAAATGTCCTGAGGTTTAAATTAATGGCTTGTGTATTTACAACCAGTATACTTTCTGCCCTTTACTATATGTATATGTGTTAAGCTTCAATTAAGGGGTTAAGAAAAGTAAAGTTTTATACAACAAAATAAAGCTGTGATGGAAGAGTGTGTTAGCCTAAGTCAAACTACTTTATATTTGAAGAGGTTTCTGCAAGACATAAAGAGGATACTATTGAGTTGATGAATAAATTAGAGCAGAGGAAGTTGCCATCCAGAATACGCACAAAATAAATGTATGCTATACCTGAAATGGAAGCCATTCAAGACAGAGTTCTAACCGTAAGTTAGTTGTAAGTGCTGTTTTTCTAACGGAAATATCAGTCACACTTCAGTCCTTCTTCCTGTATTTTCCTCCCTGACAGAGGCGGGGCTCCGTCCTCAGGAAAAAAAAAAAAATGCAGGAATATAGACAATAAAAGATCCAATTTTTTATATTTTGACTTTCAAAAGTGATGATTCAGAAATAAGAAAAGGTCTCGAAGAATGCTTGACTTATCATAAGTAATGTTCTCTTGCCCAGAATATATGAAAGAGAAGGAGAGAGTAGAAAGGAAAGGAAAGAGAACTGAAATGTCATTGGGATTCCTGAGAAAGCACGCCACGCCCCGCTATGCCACAGACAAAGTCCCAAAGTATATGGAAAAATTGTTTCACCTAGGAGAACTGATGTAAGTCTCAGACCCAGCATAAGTGTAAGGGACAACAAAGTACCAGTGTGGCAGACTGCACAGCAAAAAAGTAGGGGGATGGACTGAAGGTAGAGTTAGTGTCCTCTGTTACTATCAGGGTAACGGAAGTCACCAGAGAGAGAGCCAATGGACCTAAAGACTACTCCAAGTTAAGACAAGGTGGAAATAACAGACACATGCATGAACTAACAACTGAATATCAGTTGGGAATTATGATATTTAAGTACATGCCAGCATAGATAAATGAAAACAACAGCACGTACGCCAACCCCTTCCAAATGCCACAGTGCTATGCAACTCACAGTGCTATGCAACGAACTCCTTTTGAAACAATTACCTCAGAACATATTCTAACAGGCTTTGGAAGGGATATGGAAAGGAAGAGGCTATGAGGCTATTCTTCAATCATTTCATTACGATATCTGGAGGACAATTCTGAGAATAAAAGGCGGCAGATGATCTGGTCACACTGTATTGTAAACGTGTAAATAAGAGACTTTATGGTAAACTAATGGTACTTACTAGCAGAAACGTCCTAATCTCAGGAATCTTTTGAGTAAAATGTTCCTAGTTAGTATTGTTTATGGTAAACAAACCTCGAGTCTGTGGATTTTTAAGAAATGGCTCCCTGGAAAATATCACATATATTTTCTAACTCCGTGAATATAAAATGAAAGAATACTTGTTACTTAAAAGAGATGAGAAAGAGATTTAGGGTTTGTTTGTTAACTTAAAAAATTTATTGCATATGGATATTAAATTATTCCAGCACAATTTTTTAAAAGACTATCACTTTTTCCATTTATTTGCCTCTGCACTTTGGCAAATGTCAATTAACTGTGTATGCGTGAGTCTGTTTCTGGACTCTTATTTCAGTTACACTCTATATGCCTAATCATGGGCCAATTCCATACTGAGTTATTATCTCTAGCTTTGTGAAAAGTCTTGAAATCAGGAAGCATGTGAATGTCAAGTTTGTTTTCCTAGGCAAAATAATTTTGGTTATTCTTGTTCATTTGCCATTCCATATAAATTGTATAATCTCTTGTGCATTTCTATGACAAATATTGCCATGACATTGATTTAGATTGTATTTCTTTAGATGAATTTGGAATTTGGACATATTTGGCAACCTAACACTACTGAGTCTTTCAATACATGAAAGAATATAGTATGCCTCTGCATTTACTTCAGCCTTTTTGATTTCTTTCCTCACTGTTTTGTAGCCTTTACCATACATATTTTTTAAATATTTTGTTAGATTTATGCCTAAGTAGCTCATGTTTTTCCACTGCTACCATCAATGGTGGTATTCCCATTTCTTATTGTTCATTGCCAGTACCTAAAAATACCATTAAATTTTTAAATTGTGATCTTGTATCTTTGGTAACTTTGTTTTGTAGATTCTTTGAAATCTTCTTCAAATACAATCATGTTGAAAGTGAGTCACAGCCATTTCACATATTTTTTTTCTATGTGTATACTTAGTTCTTTTTCTTTTCTTATTACACTGCCTAGAACCTCCAGTACAATGTTGAATATGAGTGGCAAGTACATTTATGTTTTACCTTAGAGTGAGTGTTCAGTCTTTTATCAGTAAGTATGATGTCAATTGTAAGTTTTCTGTGGCCATTTCTTATCATGTTGGGTAAATTCCATTCTATCTAAAATTTACAGAGTTTATCATGAATGGATATTGAATTTTATAAAATTATTTTTCTATATCTATAGAGAATAACATTTTTTCTCTTTTTAATGTATGTAGGGTCTGCAACAATGTCCACTTTTTAATTCGCGATGTAATAATTTATGTCGTCTTCCTTGTTGGTGAGTCTGATCACAGGCTTTGGGTTTCATTGACTTTTCTATGCTCTTCCGTTTCCAATTTTATTTATGTTCTTTATTATTACTTTGCACCTGCTTACTTTGGTTTTAATTTACTTTTTCTAAAGTTTCTTAAGGAGAAATTTTAAATCACTGATTTAAAAATTTTTTCATATAAACATGAAATGCTACACATTTCTCTTTAAATTTTGCTTTATTTGCATCCCACAAATTTTGCAAGATAGAGAAATTATTTTCTTTTATTCAGTTCAAAGTATTTTTCAGATGTTCCCTCTGATTTTCTCTTTGACCTGTAAGTTAATAGGTTGGTACAAAAATAATTGTGTTTTTTGCCATTTAAAGTAATATTTAGATGTTTTTTCATCAGTGAAAAATATCTGGTAATTATTTCAGATATCTGTTTGTGATTTCTATTTTAATTCCATTATGATCAAAGAATATACTATGTACATTTTTTAAATGTATTGAGATCTGAATTATGGCCAGAACCATGATATATATACTATACAATATGTTCCACATGCACTTGAAAATTATGTATATTTTGCTTATATTTAGTGTTCAATAAAAGTCGATTTGGTTGGTGAAGGCTTTGATAATATTATTTACATCTGCCAATTCCTTATTGATTTCTAGTCAATCAATTGCTATCCAATCAATTACTTTGGGTTCTCTGAAGTTATTGGATCTGTAGTTTGATAAATTATTTTTTAAAGTTTCGTAACCACTACCTCTTCAAATATTTGTCCTGCGTCACATTTTTCTCTGTTTTCTCTAGGATTTCAAGGACACATATATCACACTATGATATTTTCTTATGGCTCATGTGTGTTTCGTTTCCCCTTTGACACTTTAGGTAATTACTATTAACTCACTTTCACTTCCTCTATCACTTTTCTTAGCTGTGTCAAGTCTGCCGGTGAGCCCACCAAAGGCATTCTCCATATTTCTTATCAAAGTTCTCATTTCTGGCACTTTCTTTTTGTTGTTGGTGGTGGTGGTGGTTTGTTTTTGTTTTTTGAGATGGAGTCTCGCTGTGTCGCCCAGGCTGGAGTGCAGTGGCCGGATCTCAGCTCACTGCAAGCTCCGCCTCCCGGGTTCACGCCAT
>NW_012114488.1:2328828-2347936 GCF_000951035.1 Colobus angolensis palliatus | reverse complement strand
CGGGGTTTCACCGTGTTAGCCAGGATGTTCTCAATCTCCTGACCTCGTGATCCGCCCGTCTCGGCCTCCCAAAGTGCTGGGATTACTGGCTTGAGCCACCGCGCCCGGCCAATTTTTTTAACTGATATCCAGACATAGCATTCAGAGTGGTAGAGACTGATAAAAGTAGTATTTATGCAATAGGTAAATGTCATTTTCTTCTACTAGATTATTATTGTGGGAAATTGAGCAAATTTAACTCAAGAGTTGAGCCTGGTTTGGATTTTGTTGTTGCAATATTTAGTTCTGTTCACCACTGTCTTTAAATTCCTGTTTGTTCTTAGGTTGGAGATAGTTTGCTGGTGGGTTTTCACAATGTTTCTGCTCCACTCATTAGGGCTTCCCTGTGCAACTGTCCCTCAAAGGGAAACTCTCTAGTCCTCTCCAGTGTTAATCTGTCGCTTCTGTCTTGGAGGTTAAGGTGTTATGATTGTGGACGAGGTTCTCTGCCATCCTGATTCAGCCTCAGTTTAAGCAGTCATTGTCTCCCTGAGTCTCAGAATATGGATTTTTCTCAGTGATCTCGTTCCAAGCTCAGTGGAAGGAGAACTTTAATGGTCTGGGTTCTTCTGAGCACATTTCTTGCTCCTACCTATGGATAAAGCATTTCCTTTTTTTTTTTCTTTTTTTTTTCCCTCCTTCCCCTACCTACAACGAAGACATCTTCTCCTTGTACTGGGCCAAGAGCTTTCTGCTATTCCCTAGCATCTTATAAGTCTTTTTTTCCTTATGTGAGAAAAAACCAAAGAGGGGTTCCTGTGTTTCCCACAGTGATGGATGTACCTCTTCTTCAGGCTGCATCTCCAAAGTAGTCTATATCAGTACCTGCCCTGCCAACAAACTTTTTTCATCAGCACACCCTGAGGTCTGTGGAGAAAAGCCTGCAACTGGCTGACTTCACAGGTTCCATACTCTTACAGTATCAGAGAAGCAGTCTTTGAAAATTAATTAAAAGTCACTGTGAATTCTTTTTATTCACTTGTGTGGTGGTCTTCCCTTCCTCCTGTGCTCATACACAGATGAATCCATGCTTGTTCTCTATCTGTCCGCAGAGGCACCTATCTTTCCTCAGATTCCAGGCTACTTGTTGTCCTGCAACATTAGCTCTCCAATAGGTTCCAGACAAATTAGGATTTTGAGCACCATCTATCTTTTTCTTGCTATAAGGCAGATGGGTACTCCTTCGAGATGTCTACATTCTTAGGCAGAAGTCAGAAGACCTGGGATTTGTGGTGTTATTGTGGACAGGCATTAAAGACAACCACTTTAATTTTTCCTGTAAGCTTCCAGATACGTCCACACAAGAAACCACGCAGATGTGTTCTTCACTGTTCATTCATTTAGGACCCATTTGAAAGATCGTACAGCAGGACCTTCGGTTAAAGTACGATAGTCTGCAAGTATCCAAACACTCCCCTGTGAACATCTAACAATCCTTCCTCTGCTAATTCCACTGCTATTGCCCTTGTGCAAACCCAAACTTGCTTTCTTCTTCAAAGCTTTAAACAACAGCCCTGTTGCCCTTATTCTGTATTCTCACTCTGTAGGATCCTTTCAGTGGACTAAGAAGTCACCTTTCCCATGACTGGGAGAGAATCATAAGACCCAGACTACACAGTATCCTTAGTGGGCTCTATTTTTGGTTCTGTAGTCAGTGAAGCAACTGCTAATATAAACAGTAGGCTCCCCTGATGTTATCCTCTTAGCATCTTTCTAAAATACTGTCTCTACTTTGTAAACAAGCTTTGCTATGCAGCACTCTTCCTATTTGAAGGTCTCCCTGATATCACCGATGGCACAATCAGTATTTCTGTCCTCAGAATTTTCTGATGCCCTTCAGTCGTGGGAGTGGTTTGAACCAACCCTCAGTAACAATCTCACTTTTCTCTCTTAAGTGGTATATGCTAAACAACCCAGCAGTTTTAGCCAAACTTCAAGAGAACTCACTGGACTATTCAATTTCTGCAAATTCCTGCAATCTGCATATGAACTGGTTACAACAACTTCAAATATTATCTGAGTAGATGGATGATAAGTGTCCAGTGAAAATGTCTGTGCCAACCCCCTTGGTATATCTTTAACACTGGTTTCTGCAAAAGCCCCACTCGAATTCAGATTTAGTTTTAGTGACATTATGGTTCATTCAACCAAAACCCCAAAATCCCTGCTAGTCTCTAAGTTTCTTGCCTATTTTCAGTATATGGGAGAACCAGTAATTTATTTCTCAAAGTAGAAGAACTATCTCTGGTTTCTCCAGTCGATATAAATTCCTCAGAATTTCATGCTTGGACTGGACCTTAAATTTGAGCAAGATTTATCAGCCAGCCTGTTTTTCATTTAGGTGCCTCTCATCTTTAGCTCAACCTGATCTTTCTCTGAAGAGGCAATTCTCATACTGTCGGTGTAGCAAACTGACTTTCTATTAGTGATTTTTAACTCCAAATCCTTCATGAGAATATGACAAAAGGCTATTAAATTCTAAAATCCCCATATCAATGCATGAAATAAATACTGATTCACTTTCTATAAGAATGCAAATTGTGACTGGCTGGATTCCCAAATTGGAATGGCTATAATAGTGCTAAATTAAATTAAATTTGGCCTGAAGAACCTTCATACATTGAGTCCCTAAGGAATGAACTGCAACCTGAGTAAGAGTTTATTTTTATAACAGATAGCTGAGTCTCAGCCAATCACAGCCACTGAGCTCCAGACAAGCACAGGCTGCCAACATATCAGACCATGTCCATATAGGGCCAATGCCTCATCACAGCATGCAAATTAGGCAAACACTCAACTGTAACCAATAAATCTGTTTCTGTATGTTACTTCTTTCCCTCTCTATAAAAACTACTTGCCACATGGCTGGACGAAGTTCCCTGAGCCTCCCCTGGCTCTGAGTGCTGTCCAATTTGTGAATCACTCTCTGCTCAATTAAAGTCTATGAAATTTAATTTGTCTATAAAGTTTTTCTTAACAATAGCATACCATCCCCCATGATCTGAGGCACTTCCTTTATAGTTTGTACAATACCAGTTACAATGAAGGTAATCAGAAATACCAACTTGTTTAATCCTTGATAGTGTTCACCTCGAGGATCCATCTGTCTTATGTACTGACCAGACAAGACTTTGGAAAAGAGAGTTAGGGGAACCAAAACGTCTACTTCAACCATTTCCTTAATCAGAACAACAATCTCTCATTACTTCAAGATAGTTTATATTTATTGTATACCACCAAAGTTGTCTCCAGTCACATTTTCCCATTAGCAAACGTACCCCTACCCTGCTTTCAGAGCATCTTCTGTATGCCACACAGGGATTACTGGACATCTAGTTCCCTATCTGGTGACCCTGAGAAGTTTGCATACCACCTGTAGATCACTGCACCAAGCCATTGCAAAAAGCCCAAGGCTTTGTTTATGTTTTACACTGTAAGGGATATTTTAATTTTATGGACTTTTGAATTTTAATTCTTAGACATTACCCTTAGTTTCTGTCTAGAACTTCTATATCTGGATATTTGCCTTCTGTGGATATTTCTCAGCTGTTCAATCACATTTGTTTCCTTCTAAGAATGTACTGGCATCCCACCTTACAACTGATGAATTCTTTCTTCAGCTATATTCATTCTCATATGCAATCTATTATATTTTTTATTCAACTGTTAACTTCTTTGCATCTAGTGTTTCTATTTGGTTATTTTTCATTATATCTTATTTTTGTTTCCTATTAATATCTTCCTCTGTATCTTGTTGCATATGTTGTCTATTTCAAATTCTGACTCTTCAATTTTAATACATCTGCTGATATGTTGTCTAATTTACAGTTTTTAATGTAAGGAAGATATATTCCTGAAATTTTTAATTTAAATAAATTATAACTTAGTATTTTGGCATTTAATAATAGTATTAATTTAGCTTATCCCTGATGAGATAGATATGTTGCCTGTTAATAAGAACTGGGGAAGGGCAGAAGAAGGACCCTAGGTCAATTGTTAGAGATCCAATGTTTATGAAGGGATGGGCTTTCAGGTGAAGAACTCAAGTTGTCACAAACCAGAATTAACCACTCCTATTACTCCTATTTGGTTTCACTGCACCAAGTAACTTTTCAAGTCAAACTTGCTACCTTCAAACAGCAAGGAAAAGGAAGACTGCTTAAATTGTCATCCATCAACCCTGGAAGTTTGGAGGAAACTGAATGAAAGAGAAAAAGCCAAGGCTGGTGACTCCTCATCCATTAGTTTTCCTCAATTCTCCACCCTGTCAGGGATTTTGCATTGCCTTGATTTTATCCCTATTGGCACCTCCAACAGAAGGATGGGCCACTGGAAGTATTGGCCTTCAAAGGTTTGGGCAACCATTGCCAAAGCCTGCAACAAACAAGAAGGCAAAGGGGAAGCCAAGACACGTTTCAACTGCTCTTCTCTAATTTATGCTTTAACAGCTGAGCCAAAAGCCCTTTGCTGTCAGCTACAGGCACCTACCTGCATTGCCACATACCAGTTCAATGTAGCCGTCTTTCTTTTCTAAGGATTTCTCACATTTTTATGAGTCTGCATCGAGTTTTCCTTCTCTCCCACAGTTTCCCTTGGGTTGATTTGCTGGAGAGCAGCAGCAGCTTGTGCTAATTTGCAGTCTTGGCATAAACTGGAAACTCTCCTCCAAGCAGGTTTATGAACAGGAAACAGAAGACAACATTGGTGTAACAGAATCAAAGTAGACTATTGAATAGTCTTCTGAGATACATAAGATCCAAATTCTGGAAGAAACCTCAAACATCTAATTCTACATGTGACTACCCTGCTGGAATATTTAACTGTTAATTCCTTTAACAATATGGTCTCAAGTGAATGGACTAGATAGACAATTTTAAAGTGTAGAATAAATTGAAGAAAAGTTTTACAGTTTAAAGTTTAAATTACTTTACATTTTGACTTAAAACTTGACTTAAAACTATCTTTGTTTTAATAAAGAATGAAAAACAAATTTGAGACATCTTCAAACTGCTTTCCACAGTGGCTGAACTGATTTACATAGCCACCCCCAGTGGCTCACCATTCTCTTTTCTCAACACCCTTACCAGCATCTTTTTTTTTTTTTTAACTTTTTTATAACAGACATTCTGACTGGTGTGAGACAGTATCTCAGTGTGGTTTTGATTTGTATTTCTCTGACGATTAGTGATGATGAGTATGTTTTCATGTCTGTTGGCCACTTGTGTGTCTTCTTTTGAGAAGTGTGTGTCCATGTTCTTTGCCTATTTTTTTAATGGAATTATTTGTTTCTTGCTTGTTGAATTGAGTTCCTTATAGATTCTGGATATTAGGCCTTTGCTATATGCAGAGTTTGTAAATATTTTTCCCCATGCTGTAGGTTGTCTCTTTATCAACACTTTGTTTCTTTTGCTGTGTAGAAGCTTTTTAGGTCTTACTTGTCAATTTTTAGTTTTGTTGCAATTGCTTCTGGGGACTTAGCCAAAAATTCTTTGCCAAGGCCAATGTTGAGAAGGGTATTTCCGAGGCTTTCTTCTAGAAGTTTAAGAGTTTGAGGTCTTACACTTAAATCTTAAATCCATCTTGAGTTAATATCTGTATAAAGTGAGCTACCATTTGACCCAGTAATCCCATTGTTTTGTATAACTCCAAATGAAAAGAAATTATTATACCAAAAGACACAGGCACTCATCTGTTCACCTCTGTGCTAATCACAATAGCAAAGACATGGAACGAACCCAGATGACCATCAATGGTGGACTGAATTTTTAAGATGTAGTAGATATACACCATGGACTACAACATAGCCACAGAAAAGAATGAAATCCTCGTCCTGTGCAGCAGCATGAATATGGAGCTGGAGGTCATAATCATAAGTGAATTATCACAGAAACAGAAACCCAAACATGGCATGTTTTCACTTATAAGTGGGAGCTAAACATTGAGCATACACGAACAGAAACATAGGAACGATAGACACAGCAGATTACTGGAGAGGGGAGGGAGAGAGGGGGACACGGGTTGATAAAACTATTTGGGTATTGTGCTCACTACCTGGGTATAATATACCTATGTAAGAAAGCTAAACATGTACCCCCATATCTAAAATAAAAGTTGAATTTGATAAAAATAACAATAAAATATGTTACAAAAGAAAAAATAGATTTAAATACTGTCAACCTTAAACTACAGAGAAATTGCAAAGTTCTAGGTAAAGTGTCTAAATCCCTACTTTTAGCTGGGACATCCATTTGAGGAAACCTGTATCCAGCTCTTCAAATATAATTAGCATTGTGGTTGCTTGAATTCACAATTTTGAGGCAATCATCACATAATGCTGCTGGCATTGGTCGTGAAAATAAATCAAAGCATATTTAAGCTTGTATTTCTGAAGCATATTTAACTGTCCTAATACCAATCTCCTAATGTCCTCATGACAGAAATATTTTATTTTTACATTTTGGTTTCTCTTATATTCCCAGATACAGAGCTCACATTAAATGAAAGCTAACTAAACAACTATTTGGGAGTTCCTAGAACCTACTCTTTTCCAACCATCTCTCTAACTGCACTACCCTCATTCCTCAAATTCCACCACAGTAAGTCTTTTAAAGTTAATCACGATTGCTCTTCATTAAAATGCAAGAAGCACTAGAAAGAAAGATATTTTTACCTACTGGTATATAATTGTGTATTACTTTATCAGATTCTTGGTATGGTATTGACCATACCATAGTCAACGAATTAGTACTGAATACCCGGCTTTAAAGCAGGCTTCAGAAGACACTGAGGAACATACATCAAAGAGAGCTGGTGAAAAGTTTTAGGATACCAGGTAGGACATGGAAGCTGGCAGCACCTTTAGGCCATTTGCCAAAGTGGTGAAAGGAGAAAATATTTTAAAGCAGGTGGGAGTATGCTGATGTAACTACCTTCTTAACACTTTCATTTAGAGCCACTGTGCCCAAGAGACTGAAAATACTTGCGAAATTATTACAGATATCCCAAAGTCAGGGCTATAAATTGTGATGCAACAAAAGATCTGACTTTCCCAGAACGACCACCCAGCTCACTTACACCTCCCTGCACAGCAACATACACAGGTTTCAATTTGAGGCCGTTTTTAGAAATGTCTCACCTGTCCAAAGGAAATTCGCCTGAACCTTCCTCTCTGCTCCACCTAAAATTGATGAATCATCCTTCTTTCTGGTTGTGCAATGAATGAATGAATTCATTTCTCAAAAAAGAAAGTTAATACTGAGATGATGGAGGAAATGTTGGCAGATATTCATATATGGACAACTTTTCCTCATCTCTAAAATCCTACTGTGACTAAATCCAATGTTCAAGTTACACTTATTTTAATTGTTTTGCAATATTTAGATACCTAAGTCAGAAAAGTCAAAGGAATTCCCAAGCAAGGGCTTTCCTTCCCAATCATAAGCCCTCTAACCCTATCCCAGATTCCCAGCTATCTTCAAAACAAAGCCAGTGGATTTCTGGGCATAATTAACATACAGACTAGACCATTCTTAACTGGCTTCTCATCTGTAACACAAAACTAATGTCAGGAAACGCAACTATACCTATCGTTAGCTGCATTACATATTTCAAAAGAGAAAAAGATATTCCATTGAATACATCTTCTTTTTACTTTTTCAAATATTTCCTTATTTGAATTCCTTTGGGTCAATGTCATTTCGTATTAGAACCCCAAATTCGAATTCCTTTTTGAGATTCAAAACAACAACCAGTTGTTGGTTTCACAATAGCTCTGCAAATGACTGAAAGTTCTTATAAATCCCTGAAGGAACAAAAAACCATGATAGTTTTTATCTACCTAACATTTTGAGTTTTGATCCTTTGGTTTTAGTTTGATATGCTAATATTTTATGCAAGTAACTAATAATAACTAATTTTAATAAACTCAGAACACCTGTAGAAGGTACAATTTAGGCAACTACTAAATTATGCCCTTTTTTCCTGGATTCATTCATAGTTTTAAAACAAGTTAGTGGCCATTAAACACAATATATTTCCATTTTAAACAAATTATTTAAATTCCACAAAATATTTTATGCATGCATGAAAATTTGAACATGTAAAACAAAAACAAAAATATTAGAACTTGTAGTTAGCAATCTGTTTCAATGTTCTAGTTCAATTTCTATTTTTTCATCTATCCTATAACTATCTTGATGATATTATTAAATGAGTATGTTGGGGTTTATAAGGTAAAATTAATTCCAATACAGCAATTTCTAAATTCATAATTTTATAAGGCCTACTATGTGAAAATAAATACAAACAGATCTCTTTGCTGATTTTATAACGAAGGAAACATGAATTGAATAATTAGGATATAAAAATACATGATACTAAAGTTGTCTGAGAAACGGCTACCAAAAACAAGATTCATTTTCCTGTAAATGCAAAAATTCACTAAGCTGTTCATCAAATAGTTTTTCTCTTCCTACATTTATACTTGTACTATCTCCACTAAAAGAAGCCTAATATATTTATGATTGAGGCCATGTCTTTATTGGAAATAGTGAAAATAAGATAACACATTCAATATTGGTTCACTTAAGGTAAGCCTAAACTACAGGAGATAAAGAATGCCATTAGCCAAATAGAAACTGTCTTAAAGATATAACATCCAAGAAGAAGATGACAACAGCATAATATGAAACTCCAATTAGTTAGCAACCTGCTTTAGTGATAAGACGAGCTCATAAAGGTATGCATCCCAATAAAATAATTCAAAATGTGGAAGAAAAAACAGAGTGTGACATCAGAAAATTGCTGAAATTACTTATATTTGAATGCTTTTTTTCTGACCCAGAGAGGTACAATTTATCATGAAATGAATGGAATAATATTTGACAATAAGAGGAACCACTGAGAATAAATTAGGCTAGATTGCTGTGATACAGTGTTTTCCTTACTTGAATTGGCTACAAGTTTCTTTGCTAAATTCAAGTTGTTTCCTGTACTGCTTAACCTGCCAAATTCATGTTTTTTGTTTTTCTTTTTTGAGACAGAGTCTCGCTCTGTCGCCCAGGCTGGAGTGCAGTGGCCTGTCTCGGCTCACTGCATCCTCTGCCTCCCGGGTTCACGCCATTCTCCTGCCTCAGCCTCCCAAGTAGCTGGGACTACAGGTACCTGCCACCACACACGGCTAACTTTTTGTATTTTTAGTAGAGATAGGGTTTCACCATGTTAGCTTATGTTTTGATTTAAAATGCAGTAATGAAAAGAAAAAAATACACTGGCGTTATTTTATATGGCAAAGTTATTTTTAGATATTAATATATTGTACAAACAAATTGTACTCATTCTCATTGACCTTAAAATCCTGTTATTCTGCTATTTTCCTAAAGAATATGAAGATGCAGTATGAATGTTAGTGTACAAAAATCTTACAAAGGTCTACCTGGCTTTGATGACCCGTCATTACACAGAAAGATCCCTGCTGCTACTGGCGCTGAATTCTCAATCGTGAAAGAGCTGCTCCATAGTCATGGAAACATTTGTTAATCTGTGAATCCATACCCCCTCACTCTAGCTTGACCACACACTAGGTTGCCTCTTTAATGCCAGGTTCCACCATTTGACTTGAATTAACCAGCGAAATGTAAACAGAAGTTACACGAGCCGCTTCCACGCACCAGGTGCAAATCTTGTCTCATTTTCTTCTACCTCTTTCCTTCCCGGCACTGCCACACGTGAAGTTACTCATTGCCTGGGTTCTGGACTGAAGATCTTATCGAGATGGGCACCAGCAGGTCTCAGACATATAGTCTGAGGAAGAAACTATTGTTGATCTTTTTTTAGTTTTCTGTTACCGCAGCATAATTAAGCCTTAGATCATTAATAAAATGTGTATTTAGAAGACTGGAAGAAATATATTTTATCAAATATATTTATATCAAAATGTAAACAGTAACTGATATGCTGGAGAATGCGGGATCAAGGTAATATTTTCACTTCTTCTTTTTCTGCACTTAAGGAAAAATATCTATTTAAATATTGGAATCAAAATAATGCTTTATATGTTCTCAATTATTTGTAGGAGCTAAAAATTAAAACAATGGAACCCATGAAGATAGAGAGTAAGTAGAAGGATGGTTACCAGAGACTGGGAAGTGTAGTGGGGTTGGGGGAGAAAGTGGGGATGGTTAATAGGTACAAAAATCATTAGAAAGAATGATTAAGAACTAGTATCTGATAGCACAACAGGGTGACTATAGTCAATAATAATTCAATTGTACATTTTTAAATAACTAAAAGAATGTAATTGGATTGTATGTCACAAAAGAAAAATGCTTGAGAGGATGGATACTTCATTTACCCTAATGTGATTATTATGCATCTCATCCTTGTATCAAAGTATCTCATGTACCCCATGAATATATAAAACAATGTACCCACTAAAATTCAAAATTTTAAAAATCCTTTATAAATACTATAAAATCAAATGCTTTGAATATATTCATATGCTGTTCTAATTCTATCCATTGCAGGCAGTTAAAAATTTACTGTGATAAATAATGCATCCTAATCTCCCTAAATGGGCAGACAGAATTACACACTTTTTACCTTCTAACTCTGGACGAATAGACTTGTCTACTGGCAATACAATGGACAAAGAAAGAAATGTGTAGAAACCCTGAAGCCCTCACTGCCCAATTCTTCGTGGCACCAAGAGATATTCTCACAATCTGCATCAAGATGGCTGGTGGCTGGTGATAGGTGTAACGCTAGTAAGTACTTCTGTGAAATTAGTTATTTGCTGGATCCAAAACTTCATTAGCTTGTTTTGAGGGAGAATCATCTTCAAAGCACCCTCTCAACTAGCAGGGAATGCCCCATAGGCGTTTGGGCCAGAAAGCTCATCCTTGAGTCGGTCCACCCCATTCCCTTCCCCTACATTTGCATTTCTGTTCCTTAAACTGCTTCCTGCTTCCATTCACGGAACAGCCTCCTCCTCCCTCTAAAGATCACACCACCAGAAGCACCTTCTCCCCTAACCGGCTTTACTTTTTCCACTCCTAAACTTATTTTATTTTGTATTAGTTTGTCTTCATTAATAAAAGTTAGAAACTTTGAAACAAGAAAGCAAAAAGTATTTAGTGATTTTATAAAACTATATGCCACGTCTCAAGGAGTGATAGAAACTTAAACATTCTAAATGTTTACATTCTGCTCATTTATCTCTTGATTGGAGCAAAATAATCCTAACACTATTCTTTAAGAATACCCATAAATTCACCTCAAGAAAAACAGAAGATTTAAGTAATGTTGTTTACTAAAATATTATTTGTAAAACTTAACGATAAAGAGAAAAATTAACATCGATTACACTATTATTTCCAACAAAGTAAATATGTTGCAATAATTAAAACTTGTGATTTTTCGAAGAAGTTTTGAGAAAATAATAAATACTTATGACATAATGTTAAATGGAAAATAATTTAAAAGTATGAGTATATAACATAAATATTCCTATTTTAATTATTTCAATTAAAGAAAAAAATGGAAGGAAGCAACCAGCTTCTCAGGATCACATAATTAGGAACTACAAGATATTATTATTACCACAAAATACATAGGTTTTCTGTTTTTTGTATGCTTTCAAATTTTTCAACAAAATAAGACATCACTTTCACAACTATAGAAAAACAAAGGAATCTCTACATGTACACAAATTCCACTTTTCAATAACCCAAACACTATTCAACCAACTTCTTAGGTGAATTAATAATACAGCATCAATACGGTATCCATTTTAAAATCTGCACAGTAAAAAAAAAATAAAAATAAAAACTATTTCTCAAATATTTTGAGGAATAAAGTTGGCTACTATGCTCTGTTATGCAGCTGAGAAAAAAAAAAAAAATCCTAAAGCTCTTTCCTGGCAGCACTGCAAAATCCCAACATTAATGAGGGGAAAGTGGCATACATTTTTACTCATAGTGCTCAGATTGTGTCCTAGAGATTCAAGCACTTGCCCAGAGCAAAACTGAAAGTTATTCACTGATAGGGAAACAACTCTGGCCTCCTGACTTCTAATTGAACCTTTTACTTTGTAAAGGAAATCACATTTTAAGTGTGCAAATCATTTCACCTCGTGCCCAACATTTAGCTGTAAAGAATGGTTAAAATGTGAGACTGGACTTTACCTTTAAATCTCATTAACTTTAGTAGGGGGCAAATTTTTATTTTTTATTTATTTTATTTTTATTTATTTATTTACTATTAATTTTTTTTCTTTTTTTTTTTTTTTTAGATGGAGTCTTGCTCTGTTACACAGGCTGGAGTGCAGTGGCACGATCTCGGCTCACTGCAAGCTCCACCTCCCGGGTTCACGCCATTCTCCTGCCTCAGCCTCCCTAGTAGCTGGGACTACAGGCCCCCGCCACCACGCCCACGCCTGGCTAATTTTTTTGTATTTTTAGTAGAGATGGGGTTTCACCGTGTTAGCCAGGATGGTCTTGATCTCCTGACCTCGTGATCCGCCCGCCTCGGCCTCCCAAAGTGCTAGGATTACAGGCTTGAGTCACCGCGCCCCGCCAATTTTTATTTTTGAGGCGGAGTCTGGCTCTGTCGCCCAGGCCGGAGTGCAGTGGCGCGATCTCGGCTCACTGCAAACTCCGCCTCTCGGGTTCACACCATTCTCCTGCCTCAGCCTCCCGAGTAGCTGGGACTACAGGCGCCCACCACCACGCCCTGCTGATTTTTTTGTGTTTTCAGTAGAGACGGGGTTTTACCATGTTAGCCAGGATGGCGCCTCAGCCTCCCAGAGTCCTGGGATTACAGACGTGAGCCACCGCACCCTGCAAGCAGTAGGGGGCAATTTTTTAAAGCTATTCTTTGAATTTAAAATTAAACCTAACAGCCAGGTGCATACATTATCGTAAGAGACAAGTCGTTATTAAAAACGTATTTATTAGGCTCTTAAATGACCTGACTTTACTGTGGCTGTGCCAACTTTGACAGAACATTACCTAAATCTTTCATGAAGTATTTGGGATAGCAGCCTTCATACCTGTTGATGTTACAAATTCTAAGATAGATTTAAAACAGAATACATAAAAGAATAAAGCATATGTTTACAGAACCTTCAATTAATAATAGCTTCTTTCAATAGAACTATTCCTCCTCAGAAGGCACAATCTTGAATTACTAAACATTTTTTATTCTTGTATAAATTTTGGTTTATTTGGTGACTTCATTTTCTAATTTTGTTTTCTGTTGCTTCTATTTTTAGGTATTCATGTTTTCTGTATGCCCAACAGCAAAAATTGATAGCCTAAGCCGTGAACTTAGGCCCACACAGAATTTCCTATAAGATGCAAGCATCAACATTCATAACTGAAAATGTCGATTATACTTACATGCCATGTAAGTTATGTGTAAAATAAAAATAATAAAAGATATTGCAAAAGAAACAAAATAGATTTAAATACTGGTAAACTTTACAGATAAATTGCTAAGTTCTACGTAGTGTCTAAATCCCTACTTTTAGCTGGCACATCTATTTGAGAAAACCTGTCTCCAGCTTTTCAAATATAATTTGCATTGTGGTTGCTTGAATTCACAGTTTTGAATCTATCATCTTATAATGCTCCTGTCACTGGCAGTGAAAATAAAGCATATTTAAGCCTATATTTTTGAAGCATATGAACTGTCCTAATGCCCATCTCCTAATAGCCTCACACCAGGAATATTTTATTTTTACGTTTTGGTTTCACTTAACAGTCCTGGATATACAGCCCACGCTAAATGAAAGCTAACTAAACAACTATTTGGGAGTTCCTAGAACCTACTCTTTCCCAACTCTCTCTCTAACTGGACTACCCTGGTTCCTCAAATTCTACCATGTTAGGTCTTTTTAAGTTAATCATCACTCTGCATTAAAACATCACTGAATTTTATTGTTTTTCTAGTGTTCATAATATGCTTTTTTAATCTATAATTCTGTCTCTCATAATTTCCCCTAATTCATTCTACATTGGTTTTTCCTCTTCCTGAAAGAGTCTTTCCTCAGATGTCCACATCACTCATTCCCCACATGAGTCAAGTGTTGACTCAGATATTCCTCCTTCAGTGTGGCCTTCTTGAGCCATCCTATTTAAAATTGCAACTATCACTTTCCCCTTTATTTTGCACCATAGCAGTCATCATCATCTGACATACTTCCTGGTGTCCCGTTTATTTTGAACTTTATTCATCTCTGCCTACTCTAATTAAAGTTCCCTGGGAGCATGGTGTTTGGGCTATTATTTTTTTATACTGTGACATACCCATCATATTGAAGAGGGCTCAGCACAGTGTAAGTGCTGTATAAATAATTGCCTAAATCAAGGAATGAATTCTCCATTTTGTTTATTTGTGTCTTCTCCCTTGTTATTTTCCTCAACTAGTCAATCCATGAATGTGTTCATTTTATTAATCTTTCAATAAACCGGCACTTAGGATTTGTTATTCACTTTTTAAAATTATTTGCATCTAATTTGTTGATTTCTTTCCTTCACCTCTGTCCATTTGGTAGGGAGGGAGATTTGTTCCCCCATTTTAGGTTTTCCTTTTCCCAGCCTTTTTGTTTTCATTCCCATTCTATCATAAGTATGCAGCTTTGTCTCTTAAGAGCCTATGACAATAAATACTCTTAGCCTCATTCTTGAGTGTAATTTAGCTGGTCATTCATCACATTAAAAAAAAAAAAGTATAAACTATGTAACAGGTTTTTAAAATACCCTAGAAAACTGTGATCTGTGTTTTGATTCATTTTATTCATTATTTCTTTTTTCTTTTTCTGGTGAATGACTGTTCAAATCGTGGTACCCAGTGAGTTAACAGCTGTAATCAGACTTGCATTTACTGCTGCTTTTTAAAAATTGATTTAATGGGGGTGAACTCATTTTACTACATTTGATTATTTAACTGTAGCTTTTCAGTCTATAGGTATAAAAGGTCAAATGCTAAATTTGAGTACTTTAAATGAGGACTAATTGAGGTTATTATATCAAGAAAAGATTTAATGGTTGGTGATGACATAGTATTTACATGACTAATGTTGATTTTTTACTTTAAGATTTATTCACTAATACTCTACTGTATTGCCACAGGAGAGTTCTGCGGCTGAATATTATTCAGATGAAATGAAAACTTTGAACCTAATCAATTTTAAACTGTTAATTTGAGTATCTATTATAAACCATGTACATTCACTGCCATAGTTGTAATTAACTTAGCTTTATGCTGAGTTGTAAGCTTTTTTATTTAATCAAAATATACCCATTTTATGTTTGCATGATGAAGAATATAAAATCTGTCTGTTGACGTGGAATTTTGCAAGTAAACTGTTATTTTGAAACTTTTAAGTACAGAGTAAAAAAAGTATGTCTCACAGAAACGCAGCCAATAAAGCTGCTTTCAGCATCAACATGAAAAGGCTTACGTGTTATTTATGTTAGGGATATTCATTATTGGATGCTGCTAAAAATCTGTTGGGTTCATTTTCTTAATGTGACCGTTTATATTAACTGAATCCTTTTCTTAAAGAAGGTAGGATATGACCAAGGTATAGAAAGATGATTTTAGGTTCAAATAGGAGCTTTTGGGGTCATGATTACAGCATTAAACTATCTGTTTTTCCTTTGGTTTTGAACCAAAGAAAATTATTTACTTTCTGTAATGATATGGTTAAGCATATGAAGTGTAAAAGTGAATTAGTACAGAAAATTAAATCTAATGTGAGCCTGTTATGAACTAAATATTTGTTCTCCTCGCTTCAAATTCGTATGTTGAAATCCTAACTTCCAATGTGATGGCAGTGAGACAGGGAGACGTTGGAGCTTAAGAGGTCATAAGGGTAAAGTCCTCATGAATAGAATAGTGCCTTGATGAAAGCAACCCCAGAGAGCTCTGTTGCTGTTATTCTACCACGTGAGAATACAAGAATGTAGAAGTCTGCAATGGGAAGGGAGCTCTCACCAGAACCCAACCATGCTGGCACCCTGATCTCAGACATCCAGACTCCAGAACTACAGGAAATAAACTTTTGTGGTTTGTAAGCCACATACTCTATAGTATTTTCTTATAACAGACCAAACTTATTAATACAGAGTCCATGAATTTTGCAAATTCATTTCGTATTTAGATTGCTAGAAATGAATATAGAATATACTCAACTAATCCCTCAATTTAAAAAATATAAAAGACCACAAAATGATCAGGGCAAAATTGCACAGAGAGGAACTAGCTTTCCAGAGATGAAGGGCATGAAGTTTCCAGTCTAGACTCCGTCATTTAACATTGAGCTACCCCGAGGAAGCTACTTTTCTAACGTTTTACATTAGTGAAAGAAAAATGTAGGTAAGATATAGTGATTATGAAGATAAAACGAGTGGCAGACACCCTGTAAGTATTTAAATGTAATGACATTTTATGTGTGAGCTCATTTAATTTTTACAATCATCCTGGGAAGTAGGTTATATTAAGCTCCCTGTTTTAGGGTGACAAACTAATGCATAGAGAAGAAACTTGCCCAAGGTAATAGAGCTGGTAGGAAAGAGAGTCATGATTGAAATCCCAGCTATCTGGTTTCAAAGCCCAGGCTCTTTACCACTACATACTATGACCTACAAATTAGAGAAGTGTCTTAGCAAGAGAAATAACAAGAAGCCAGGTATACGTATTTTAATTGTGACTCTTGTTCTGTCCTTTGGACCACAGTCTTTTCAATTTCAGGCTTATAATTTTTCTCCCCTGACTTTCATTCTTTCTACTCTCCTAGCAATGATCTCTCAATGCATTATTGTTTTAATTTTTTACTTGACAAATTATAATTGTACACAGTGATGGGATACACAGTGATGTTTCAGTACATATAATGTGTAGTGATCAAATCAGGGTAATTAGCATATCCATCATTTCAAACAATGATTATTTTCTTGTGTTGGGGACATTCAATATTCTCCTTCCAGCTATCTGAAACTATGTAATATATTATTGTTAACTATATTCATCCTACAGTGGTATAGAATATTGAAACTTATTTCTCCTGTCTAGCTGTAATTTCATATCCTTTAACAAATCTCTCCCTTCCCTCTCCCCTTCCCATCCTCTAGTATTCTCTGTTCTACTCCTTACTTCTATGGATCTCTCAAATCTTATCAACCCAAATCTCTGCCTCAGCATTTTTCACCATCACCATCCTTTCAAAACTGTCTCCTTTTATGCTGGGAAAACAGCAAAAAAAAATTTCCTTGAACCCATCGAGGACCTGAGGTCACAGGTAATCAAATAATCGGAATTCCAAAGACAAACAAGACACTACAAGGAAATATGAATGGGTCCTTCAGGAAACATAAAATTGTGTCACGGAAACAAAGGTATGTTCAACCTCCATTGAAGAGTGAAGCACTGCAACTTAAGCAAATATATGCCACCTGTTACAAAAAATACAGCTGTCAGGCTATGAAGCTGGAATGGGTTGGGTTCCTATATAAGCAAACCTAAGCCCAACTCAATGCAAACAGTAAGATGGAATTTACGCTTAACCAATCAGAAGCTGACAAACTAATCTCTTACTAGGAACTTTGCATTTTTATCAGTCAAGTATATTTTCTTTTCCGTTTTATAAAATTTTCCATTCTACCCTCCTCAATGGAGTGCTAAACCATTTGAGGTTTGGTACTACCAGGCCTGTGAATAGTGGAGTGCTCAAATAAACCCCTTAAAATTTCAGTGTACCTAAGTTTATCTTTTAATACAATGTGTACACATAAGATTGGTAAACAAAAGAAAACTGAATAATGACAAGTATTGACAGAGAGGTATGAGAGGTACAAACCTCAGGTACTGTTTCTGGGCATGTAGGCAGAAATACCTACACCAGAGATGAGCTGGCTGAACTTAGGAAGATAAAGAACAAAGTAGAAATCAGGGTTCTCAGAATATGCCCAAGAAATTTCAGCAGGACCATAATGAGGCATGCACAAAGATCCTCATAAAATTCTTGTTTGCTAAGAAGACAATTGATAGATGTCTATCACAGAGAGAATTATGAAGATACAGTAGCTATTTACTCAAGTTAGATGGAATGGGTATAATATAAAACATAAAATTTTAATACATCTTAAATGCCTAATGTGTGAAAAAGTAAGAAAGACAATAATATTTACCAATTCTTGACTTTCTCTCTTTTATAGTCCTTTAATTGCTTCTTGAATCTTTACAAAACCACTTTTTCTTCATTCCATTAAGTTTTTGTTTGGCAGTTTCAAGGCATTTGTTCATATTCTAATTTCCAGAGTTAAATACGTTAGCTCATTTATTTTTATTCATTTTTGTTTAATGTTGTTTAATAATGAAAGTTATTCAATGACTTATAATTTGCCTCTGGTTGTTGGTTTTGTCATAGTTTATATGTTTTAATACAAAATGTTGTAACAGAAATACTGTGTAATTGCAAATTAATTTCTTTTCTGACCATGAAATTATTTTCCAACATGTTTCATACTTCCACAGGGTATTAAGTAATTTTTAGTCTGTTGCTAATTTCCAGGTCTTTTATTGTAATCACACAACATATCATATTAAAAAATTTCACTTCTTTAGATTTATTGGCTTGTTGAATGTGTCATTACTTTTTAAAATATATTTCATGGACTTTTGAAAGAGGTGAATTCTTGTAAGAAACGGAAATTGGCATATATCATTAAGTTGAACACTTAGTTTAATATTATAATTCTCAATTTTTTATTTTCTTTTTTGGTCCTACAAAAATCAAAGGTATTGCATTAAAGTTTAATACCCAGTTACATTCCTGTTCCTTTTTTCTTATATACTAATAATTTATTATGAGAAAATAAAGCATACTTAATAATTTATTAAGTCTGTAATAGTTTATTTCCTCAATACTATGATTTTTTCATGAGTAATATTTTGATTAAAAACTGACTTTTGGCCGGGCGCGGTGGCTCAAGTCTGTAATCCCAGCACTTTGGGAGGCCGAGACGGGCAGATCACGAGGTCAGGAGATCCAGACCATCCTGGCTAA
>NW_012114488.1:2317485-2327242 GCF_000951035.1 Colobus angolensis palliatus | reverse complement strand
GCTCACTGCAAGCTCCGCCTCCCGGATTTACGCCATTCTCTTGCCTCAGCCTCCCGAGTAACTGGGACTACAGACGCCCACCACATCGCCCGGCTAGTTTTTTTGTTTTTTTTTTAGTAGAGACGGAGTTTCACCGTGTTAGCCAGGATGGTCTCGATCTCCTGACCTCGTGATCCGCCCGTCTCGGCCTCCCGAAGTGCTGGGATTACAGGCTTGAGCCACTGCGCCCGGCCCATAGTCTTCTTTCTTTCTTCTTTGTTTCTTTCTTTCTTTTTTGACAGGGTCTCACTCTTGCACCCAGGCTGGAGTGCAGTGGCACTATCGTGGATTACCAAAACCTGGACCCGTTGGACTCAAGTGCTTCTACCACCTCAGCCTCCTGAGTAGCTGGGACCACAAGTGATTGCCATCATGCCTGGCTAATTTTTCAATTATTGTAGAGATGAGGTCTTGCTATGTTTCCCAGGCTGGTCTTAAATGCCTGGGCTTAAGCAATCCTCTTGCCTCGGCCTCCCAAACTGCTGGGATTACAGGCCTGAGCCACAGCACCCAGCCTACCACAGTCTTAGCGTCCACCGTTTTGGAATGAGTAGGCTCACAAAGCCAGCAGAGTCAGTGCTAAATTATTTTAAAATAATAGTATATTCTTTATCTCTATGCAGTTCCATACATTGGAAATGTTATTATGCAAATCACTGCTCTCATGGCTGCAAGTCTTCAGTTTGAGTAAACTGGGGAGGTGATATATAGCTTTCAATAAATTATTTCAGCTTTTTGTTCATCTCAAAATATCATTGCCTTCACTTTTGAAAAATAATTTTTCTGGCTATAGAATGGTGGGCTGACAGGTTTTTGTTGTTTGTTTTCAAAATTGTTCTACTGTCTTCTAACAAGAAGACTTGTAATTCAAGTATGTTTCTCTGTATGTGTTTTAACTATATCTCCCATTCTCTTCCTCCTCTACCCTTCTCCTCTCCTTTCAATATTTTATTTTGACTTTGCTTTTTGGCAGGTTTTTCTCTTCTATAACTATGTATCTCACCAGCAGTATATGAAAATTCCTTTTGCTCCACATTCTTTTTTTTTTGAGATGGAGTCTCGCTCTGTTGCCCAGGCTGGAGTGCAGTGGTGCAATCTCGGCTCACTGCAAGCTCCACCTCCCATGTTCACACCATTCTCCTGCCTCAGCCTCCCAAGTAGCTGGGACTACAGGTGCCCACCACCACATCCGGCTAATTTTTTGTATTTTTAGTAGAGACGGAGTTTCATCGTGTTAGCCAGGTTGGTCTCGATCTCCTGACCTCATGATCGACCCGCCTTGGCCTCCCAAAGTAATGGGATTACAGGCGTGAGCCACTGCATCTGGCCTGCTCTGCATTCTTGACAATACTTGGTCTTGCCTAGGTATTTCATTTTAGTCATTCTTGTGGTTACATATTGATACCTCATATTGACTTTAATTTGCATTTCCATGCTGACTAATGATATTGCATACTTTCTCATATGTCTGTTGCCTACTTGGAGATCATCTTTTGTAAAGTGCCTGTTCAAATGTTACTCTTTTCTTTTAGATTGACTGTAGTTTTCTTTGCAGAAATCATTGTTATATTGTTTGTAGGTTCTTTGTGAGATATATGTACTGCATATGCATCCTCCAAATTTTTAGTTTGCTTTCCCTCTCTTAATGCTATCTTTTGGTGAACATAATTTAAATACAAAAATTTATCATTTTTCTTTTATGAGTAATATAATCTGTCTAATTTAAGAAATATTTGCATAATGCATAGGCATATACCTATGTTTTATTATAAAAGTTTTATTGTTTGGTCTTTCACATTCAGATCTGAAATCGATTTTTGAAAAAGATACAGGGAAAGTTTGTTTTTTGTCTGCATATAGATAGATACCTAATTGACTCAGCTTTGTTTATCAAAAAGACAGTCTTTCATCACTGCCACCTATAAAACAGGAGACTACATTTATTTATATTGGTTTCTGGCCTCTTTATTCTATTTATTTATTTTTTTCCAGTATCATGCATGTTAATACCTACAGTTTTTAATGTCTTCATGTCTGACATGGTCAGTCTCCTAGCTTTGTTCTTCCTGAAAGCCACCTTAGATACACTTGATTTCTTGTATTTCCTCATGATTTTTGAATCTGTTTGTCAGTTTCCACAAGATATGACTACAAGTGTTTTTATACAGTTGCACTGAATGTATAAATCATTGTGGAGGAAACTGACAACTTTATACTAGCAAAGCTTTAACATGAACATTTTATATTGTTCCATTTAAGGAGGTCTTCTTCAGCCTCTCAACAGCAATTTATTTGTAGTCTTCAATATCAACCTCTCAAACATTCTGTTTATAGATATTTGGCATTTTATGTTCCTCACATGATATTATTTGTATATTTTATTTTCTATTTGCTTATTGATGGTATAAAAAATATGGTATGCATTCAGCCTACTTTCTAAAATCACTCAATACTTTTAAGTTTGGAAATTCTTTAACAGTATAGCAGTTTAACTCTTCTACATACACTATTGTGTTGTCTGTTTTGTAAACTGATTGTATTTCTTGCTTTCTAATATTTATACCTGATTCGTTAACAAGTTTTCTTATCCATCACTGGCTGGAAAATCCCATATATTATTGGATAGAAGAAGTGATAACAGATGTTCTAATTCTATTCTTGGCCTTAGGGAGAAATCTATTAGTATTTTACCACTAAGTATGGAGTTGGCTGTAGGTTTGTTTTTAACCACTCTTTAGAAGGATTACTTCATTTATCTTTCTAAGAAGTTTTATTATGAATGACTGTCAAATTTTCCAAATATATTTTTCTCCATCTGTTGATATGCTTATATACTTTTTCCATTTTCTGTTGAAATTTGGAGTTACATTGATTGAGTTTCACCTTTTAATCAACTTTGAATTCCTAAAATAAAACCCACTTGGTCTTGATGCATTAAACTTTATATATATATTGCTGAATTAATTTTTTATAAGATTCCTTTAGATTTTTGTATCCATAATCATAAGAGATTTTGATCTGCAGTTTTCCTTTCTTGTAATGACATAAGTTTCAGTATCAGGTTATAGTAGCCTCAAAAATTAATTTGGAAACTTTTTTTTTCCTTTTCTATTCTCTAGAAGATATGTTGTTGCTTATATGTTTGATAGAATTCTCTTGCAATGCCATATGGTTTTCATTTGAGAAAGTTTGTAAGTAACAGCTTAAATTTATTTTTAGAAAAACACAGGCTTATACTGGCTGTTTTGCATGATTTTAAAGTTCAGTTTTTTCAGAACTTTGTCCATTTCATGTCGATTGTCAAATGTATTGACTGATGTTTTTCAAAATCAGTTGACTGTCTTTTTGGGGAAGGGAGGCGATTAAATTTTTCCTTTAAATAATTATAGATTCACAAGAAGTTGTAAAAAAAAATGTACATAGAAGTCTCGTTGACTCTCACCCAGTTTCTCCCAATGGTAAAATCTTGCATATCTATAGCACAATATTAAAACCAGAAATTAACATAGATACAATCCACAGAGATTACTTGAATATTACCAGTTTTACACGCTCCCATTTATTCAAGAGTGGGGGGGAGGAGAAAGAGAGAGAGAGAGAGAGAGCGTGAGAGCCAGTGGGTGTGTAGCTCTATGCAATTTTGTCACATAAATAGATTGGTGTCACCATCACCACAATGGGGGATGCAAACTCTTTCATGATACAAAGCTTCCTTGTGCTGCCTCTTTATAGCCGTGCCTGTCTCTCTTTCCAATTCTAACCATGGTGACCACTAATCTGTTCTCTATCTTTATAATTTTATGTCAAAAGTTAGATAAATGGAATTATACAGTGTGTAACCTTTTTAGATTGGCTATTTTCATTCAAAGATACATCTAAGCTATTGAGTGTTACCAATATTTTGTGTCTTTTAATGCTAAGTAATACTCTGTTGTATGGAAGTATCGCAATTTGTATAACCATTCACCTATGACAGGGCATCTGAATTGTTTCCAGTTTTTGAGTTATTATCAATAAAGCTGTTATGAACATTTACATGCAGGTTTCTATGTGAATGTCACTTTCGGTTTCTCTGAGATATATGCCTAAGAGTGTAATTGGCAGGTCTTTAGGATAAGTTTATGTTTATTCTTATAGTAAACTACCAAACTATTTTCTAGAATTCTGTACCATTTTATATGATTACCAGCAATTTATAAGTAATCTAGTTTCTCCACATCCTCACCAGCATTTGGTGTTATTACTATTTTAAATTTTTGTTATTTTAGCTATTATAATAGGTTTGTAGTGATATCTCATTATTTTGGTTTCCATTTCCCTAGTGGCTAGTAATATGGAATATCTTCATGTGCTTATTTGGCATCTTTATATCTTTTTTTGGGGAACTGCCTGTTCATGTCTTTTGTATATTTTCTAGTTGGATTGTTTTGTTTATTACTCTTACATTTTCAGAGTTCTTTATATGTTATAGATATAGGTCCCTTGTCAGATACACGGTTTGTAAATATTTTCTCCCAGTATGTAGCTTGGGTTTTCATACTCTTACCAGGGTCTTTTATAGCAAAACAGCTTGAATTTTTATAATATCCAATTTATCAGTTTTTTCTTTTTTAACTCATGCTTTTGGTGTCAACTCTAAAAACTGCCTAGCCCCAAACCTCAAAGTCTCTTTTCTCCTCTCTTCTAAAAGTGTTTTAGTTTTACATTTTACACATAAGTCCATGATTCATTGTAAGTTAATGTTATAAGGTATATTTCTTAAGATATTTTTATTGTTATTTTATTTGTTTTTTATTTATGTATTTATTTTTTTTTTTATTTTTTATTTTTTTGGCCATGTTGACCAATTGGACCAACACCAATTGTTGAAACGGCTATCCTTTCATTCAACTGTTTTTGCACTTTTGTTAAAAATTATTTGGGCCTGGGTATGGTGGCTCATGCCTGTAATCCTAGCACTCTGGGAGGCCAAGACAGGAAGGCTGCTTGAGCCCAGGAGTTCGAGTCCAACCTGGGGAAGATGGTGAAACTCTGTCTCTACAAAAAATTTTAAAACATAAAAAATACTAGCTGGGCATAGCAGCGCACACCTGTAGTCCCAGCCACTCAGGGGGCTGAGGCAGGAGGATCATTTGAGCCCAGGAATTTGTTTGTTAGATGAGTGTTGTTCTGTTGCCCAGGCTGGAGTGCAGTGGCGCGATCTTGGTTCACTGCAACCTCCACCTCCCGGGCTCAAGCAATTTTCTGCCTCAGCCTCCTGAGTGGCTGGCATTACAGGTGCCCGCCACCACGCCCAGCCAATTTTTTTGTATTTTTAGTAGAGGCGCGGTTTCAGCATCTTGGCGAGGCTAGTCTTGAATTCCTGACCTCGTGATCCACCCGCCTTGGCCTCCCAAGGTGCTGGGATTACAGGCGTGAGCCACCATGCCTGGCCGAGCCAAGGAATTTAAGATGACAGTAAGCTATGATCGCACCACTGCACTCCAGCCTAGGCAATAAAGCAAGACTCATCTATTTAAAAAAAAAAAAAAAAAAGGAGCAAAACAAACAAAGAAAACCCATCAGTTTGACAAGATTTGTGTGGGACACTTATTATGTGTTTTTTATGCTATTCCATTGATCTATGTGTTGATCCCTCTGTCAGTATCGCTTGATGCTGTTTTCAGCTCTGTGGTATTTTCTCAATTCCAGCAGGATGTTTGCTCCCACTCTATTCTTCCTTTGTAACATTGCCTTAGGTATGTCACTTGCCTTTCCATGTAAATTTTAGGCATCATGTATTGCCTTTTTAATGCCTGTAGGATCTATGATTATGTTCTCATTTTTATTTCTACTGTCAGTAATTTGTTTTTCTCTTTATTCATTTTAAATTTTGTATTTAATATTGCAATACAAACATATATGCTATAATACATTAATAATTTAGTATTAATTATTTTTATTTATTTAAGCCAAAGTTCATCCATTTTATTTGTCTTTTTGGAGAACTAACCTTTGATTCTATTGGGTTATGTATTCTTTTTTAAATTACTGATTTTACCTTTAGTACTTATTATTTCCTTTCTGCTTTCTTTGGGTTTTCTTTGTATGCCACTGATAGCTTCAGTTTATTGCTACATAAGACATCTCAAGTCTCTAATCCTAACCGGGCAAACTATCCAGTTCCTGAGTTACCTGTGGGGACTTCACAGTTGTCTGAGTTTTCTCCCATTATCTCAAGTAACTCAGTGCAAAACTTTCAACTTTCCTTGACCCTAAAAAGTAGATCCCAGCTTTTAAAATTATCATTATTTTTAAGTTTTCATTTTGTAGTGGGAGCTGTGACCAGGACTATTTTCATAGCCAAGATGGTCTCTACTTTTTGGCAAGAGTCAATACACATTGGTTCTAATTCTCTTTGTAGGAACTGAATTCCTGGCCATCTATGCGTATATTCAGTCATGTACAACTTGGTTGGTTTTGTACTTCAGTGCACATTTACTGTTTTGCACTTCCATTTAGACTAGTCCACTGAGATGTTTGTCATGGATTTTAGCCTTTATATCTTCTTTAAATTTTCTAGTTTATCAGTCATTGCTATGTGATAGAAGAGACAGGGTGGAAAGTTTATACAAACCTTCAGTGTTTCTGGACCAACTACTTCCAAGGGTAATTTTGTAGTTATAAAATCTTAGGGAGAAAAAATGAAGAGAAAAAATAACTGTCAAAAATATTTTGAAGTTATTGCATATAAGTGGAGTCTGTGTTCCCAATATAATATCAGACTTAGAGGCAGTATTTTACAGGACAAAAATCACAATCTGTAGGAGCTGGGTCCTTTTCATTGCAATATACATTCAGTGTGGCAGGGATTTTGCAAGAGGAAGATAAAAATTGTGTTTGTTCTATTAATTCTGAAATCTTCAATTTTGTGGATCTAGATCTTGCTGCCTGGTTCATTTCAGAAGCAAAAGGAAGAGGGCCTCTTTAATATTTAAGTCATAAAATAGAGCTCATTCATCCAGAAGTAGTGATGCAGAATGAGTGCAGTGGGAATAGCTATCAGGAAGCGCAATGATATTACATTTATCCCTTTTAAAAGATAATTCAGATCTACTTGACACAATTAGGGGAGAAATGAAAGTAAGTACAGGCTTAGAAATTCTATCAGTAAGATAAATGCTTTAAATGAAGATCAATTAAGAACCAGGTAGAGTGCTTAATGCTCAGAACAAGTGTCGGGAAGTGGGCAAATTGATAGAATCAAAGCTATGAAAATCACCAGGAAAAGTTAATAGGCTGGCGAAGATAAGCAAGCCAATATTTGGAAAAGCTAAATAGTTGTGCTACCAACAGAGTGACTCACTGAACTACAGAATTCTTATTTCTTTTAATATTTTTCTCACTGTTTCTATTAATACTGGTTAGAGAGGAGGCAGATACACTCCTGGGAAAAGGTAAGAGGATCTCTGGAGTAAATGATGGGAAAGAGGGCCACACATAGGTAGATTGAAAAATGGTTTGAACTACTATTTTACACATGTAAAATACTGAATGTGAAGTTCTACAAAACATTACTGACAGATGAGAATATATTAAAAATATAATTATAAAAATGGTTGCTAACATTTTTAAGAATTAGAAATGCCAATTCACTATATTAAATAAAATTATTCGCTAATTTTTCTCTAACTTATCACCAATATGAACAAATGAACCTACTGTATATGTGTGTGTAAACAAAAAGTGCTCTGTCTGCTCAAGGTAAGATAGGCATTGTCCACATGACATGTTTTTCAGATACCTAATGAACTTGCAGCAATTTACACAGCATGAAAGGAAAGTGCTTTGGTGAACTTTCACAACCCTCTAACTCCAAAACACTTGTATTTTTTCTTTATTGATTTAGACAAAGTGTTGAGTTGTTCATAGCCATAATTTCAGGGCATATAGTGATCATTATCTGAGCAAGGCCACTATAATTTTTACATAATTATTTATTACTTCTTATTCCCACACCCATATATTATCCAATCTACAATGATTTTTTGTTTGTTTCGTGTTTTTTACTTTAAGTTCCAGGATACACATGCAGAACATGCAGGTTTGTTACACAGGTTTATGTGCACCATGGTGGCTTGCTGCACCTACCTACTCATCACGTAGATTTTATACCCCACATGAATTAGCTATTTGTCCTGATGCTCTCCCTCCTCTTGCGCCCCCCACCTCCAACAGATCCTTGTGTGTGTTGTTCCCCTCCCTGTGTCCATATGTTCTCATTGTTCAAGTATTCCCACTTACGAGCGAGAACATGCAGTGTTTGGTGTTCTGTTCCTGTGTTAGTTTGCTGAGGATGATGGCTTCCAGTTTCATCTACGACCCTGCAAAAGACATCATCTCATTCCTTTTTATGGCTGCATAGTATTCCATGGTGTATATGTACCACATTTTCTTTATCCAGTCTATCAACGATGGTCATTTGGGTTGGTTCCATGTCTTTGCTATTGTGAATAGTGCTGCAATAAACATATGTGTGCATGTGTCTTTATAATAGAATGATTTATATTCCTTGGGTATATACCCATAATGGGATTGTTGGGTCAAATGGTATTTCTGGTTCTAGATACTTAAGGAATCTCCACACTGTCTTCCACAATGGTTGAACTAATTTGCATTCCCACCACAGTGCAAAAGCATTCCTACTTCTCCACAGCCTCTCCAGCGTCTGTTGTTTCTTGACTTTTTAATAATCGCCATTCACTGGCGTGAGATGGTATCTCATTGTGATTTTGATTTGCATTTCTCTGATGACCATGATGATGAGCATCTTTTCATGTCTGTTGGCCACATAAATACCTTCTTTTGAGAAGTGTCTGTTCATATCCTTTGCCCACTTTTTGATGGGGTTGTTTTTTTCTTGTAAATTGTTTTTTCTTGTAAATTTAAATTCCTTGTAAATTCTGGATATTAGACGTCAGATGGCTAGATTGCAAAAATTTTCTCCCATTCGGTAGGTTGCCTCTTCATGTTGATGATAGTTTCTTTTGCTATGCAGAAGCTCTCTAATTAGATCCCATTTGTCAATTTTAGCTTCTGTTGTAATTGCTTCTGGTTAATTCATCAAAAAATCTTTGCCCATGGCTATTCCTGAATAGTATTGCCTAGGTTTTCTTCTAGGGTTATTATAATTTTGGGTTTTATGTTTAAGTCTTTAATCCATCTTGAGTTAATTTTTGTATAATGTGTAAGAAAGGGGTCCAGTTTCCATTTTACAGGTAGCCAGTTTTCCCAGCACCATTTATTAAATAGGAAATCCTTTCCCCATTGCTTATTTTTGTCAGGTTTGTCAAAGAACAGATGGTTGTAGATGTGTGGTCTTACTTCTGAGGTCTCTATTCTGTTCCATTGATCTTTATGTCCCTTTCGGTACCAGTACCATACTGTTTTGGTTACTGTAGCCTGTAGTATAGTTTGAAGGCAGACAGTGTGATGCCTCCAGCTTTGTTCTTTTTGCTTAGGATTGTCTTGGTTATGCGGACTCTTTTTTGTTTCCATATGAAGTTTAAAGTAGTTTTTTTTTTTTTCTCTCTAATTCTGTGAAGAATGTCTATGTTGGTTTGATGGGAATAGCCATGAATCTGTAAATTACTTTGGCCATTTTCATGATATTGATTCTTCCTATCCGTGAGCACGGAATATTTTTCTATTTGTTTGTATCCTCTTTGACTCCCTGGAG
>NW_012114488.1:2290071-2316602 GCF_000951035.1 Colobus angolensis palliatus | reverse complement strand
ACATTGATTTTGTGTCCCGAGACTTGACTAAGGAGTTTACTTAAAGTAAAGTAAGACTTTACTTTAAGGAGTTTGGGGGCTGAGATGATGGGGTTTTCTAAATATAGTATCATGTCATCTGCAAACAGAGATATTTTGACTTCCTCTCTTTTTTTTTAAATACCTTTTATTTATTTCTCATGCTTGATTGCCCTGACTAGAAATTTCAATACTGTGTTGAATAGGCGTGGTAAGAGAGGACATCTTTGTCTTGTGCCAGTTTTCAAAAGGAATGCTTCCAGCTTTTCGCCATTCAGTATATTATCTGCAGGTTTGTCATAAATAGTGCTTATTATTTTGAGATATCTTCCATCAATACCTAGTTTATTGAAAGATTTTAACATGAAGGAATGTTGAATTTTATCAAAGGTCTTTTCTGCATCTATCGAGATAATCATGAGGTTTTTGTCATTGGTTATATTTCTCTGATGGATTTTGTTTATTGATTTGCATATGTTGAACCAGACTTGCATCCCAGAAATGAGGCTGACTTGATCGTGGTGGATAAACTTTTGGATGTGCTGCAGGATTTGATTTGCCAGTATTTTATTGAGGATTTTCACATCAATGTTCATCAGGGATATTGGCCTGAAGTTTCCTGTTTTCTGCTGTGTTTCTGCCAGGTTTTGGTATCAGGATGATGCTGGCCTCATAAAATGAGTTAGGGAGGAGTCTCTCCCTTTCAGTTGTTTGGAATAGTTTATGAAGGAATGGTACCAGCTCCCCTTTGTACATCCAGTAGAATTCAGCTGTGAATCCATCTGGTTCTGAGTTTTTTTACTTTGGTAGGCTATTTATTACTGCCTCAATTGCAGAACATGTTGTTGGTCTATTCAGGGATTTGTCTTCTTCCTTAGTCTTGGAAGGGTGTGTATGTCCAGGAATTTATCCATTTCTTCTAAATTTTCTAGTTTATTTGCATAGAGGTGTTTATAGTATTCTCTGACAGTAGTTTGTAATTCTGTGTGGTCAGTGGTGATATCCCTTCTGTCATTTTTTCATTGTGTCTATTTAATTCTTCTCTTTTCTTCTTTGTTAGTCTACCTAGTCTATCTATTTTATTAATTTTTTTCAAAAAACGAACTGCTGGATTGATTTTTAAAGGGTTTTTTTCTGTCTCTGTCTCCTTCAGCTCCAGTCTTATCTTAGCTATTTCTTGTCTTCTGCTAGCTTTTGGATTGGTTTACTCCTGCTTCTCTAGTTCTTTTCATTGTGACATTAGGGTGTCAATTTGAGATCTTTCTAGCTTTCTGATGTGGGCTTTTAGTGCTATAAATTTCTCTCTTAACACTGCTTTAGCTGCATTCCAGAGATTCTGGTACATTGTCTTTTTGTTCTCACTGGTTTCAAAGAACTTCTTGATTTCTGCCTTAATTTCATTATTTACCCAGGAGTCATTCAGAAGCAGGTTGTTCAATTTCCATGTAGTTGTGTGGTTTTGAGTGAGTTTCTTAATCTTGAGTTCTAATTTGATTGCACTGTGGTCTGAGAGACTGTTTGTTATGATTTCATTTCTTCTGCATTTGCTGAGGAATGTTTTACTCCCAACTATGTGGTCGATTTTAGAGTAAGTGCCATGTAGAACTGAGAAGAATGTATACTCTGTTGTTCGGAGGTAGAGAGTTCTGTAGATATCTATTAGGTCCACTTGTTCCAGAGCTGAATTCAAGTCCTAAATATCCTTGTTAATTTTCTATCTCATTGATCTGTCTAATCTTGAGAGTGGCGTGTTAAAGTCTCCCACTATTATTGTGTGGGAGTCTAAGTCTCTTTGTAGGTTTCTAATAACTTGTTTTATGAATCTAGGTGCTCCTGTATTGGGTGCATATATATTTAGAATAGTTAGCTCTTCTTGTTGAATTGATCCCATTACCATTATGTAATCCCTTCTTTGTCTCTTTTGATCTTTGTTCGTTTAAAGTCTGTTTTGTCAGAGACTAGGATTGCAACCCTTGCTTTTTTCTGCTTTCCATTTGATTGATAATTTTCTTCCCTCTCTTTATTTTGAGCCTATGTGTGTCTTTGCACATAAGATGGTCTCTTGAATACAGCACACCAATGAGTCTTGACTCTATCCAATTTGCCAGTCTGTGTCTTTTAATTGGGGCATTTACCCTACCAATGTAAAGTGTTTAATAAATACTTTTGTTTGTATGTAGTCTTCAAAAATATGTATGGTTGTTTGTGGACATGTAACTCATACCCGTATTAAGTTATAGAACATTCCTATCACCCTAGAAAGTTAAATCATGCCCATGTGACGTCAATCCCACCCCCACTCCCAAATCAACTACTGTTCTGCTCTCCATTATTTGCCTGTTATAGAAATTTATAGAACCAAATCATGCATTATACATTTTTTTGCTTGTTTCTTCCAGTTAGTATAATATCTGTGATAATCATCTGTGTTGTGTTTGTATTAATAGGTCCTCCTTTTAATCTGTGAGTTCTATTCCACTTTAACATTGCATTTTACTGTATTATCATTTCTATTTTATCCAGTTTGCATAGTCCTTTTCTTGCTGATGCACCTGAGCTGTTTCCAAGTTTTGAATATGATTAACACATATACCATGTAAATTGTTACACAAGACTTTTTGCAGCAATGTGATTTCATTTCTTTCAGATAAGTACCTAGAAGTGGGAATTCCTGGGTCATAGGGTAGGTGTATATTTAGTATTATCAACAATCATAAAATCTTTAGGTTTTGTGATATTTTATATCTCTAATAAGAAAGGATGAGAATTACTCTTCCTCCACATTTTTCCCAACACATGGCATTATCAGTCCTTTTAATTTTAGATATTCAAAGCAGTGTGAAATGGTATCTCATTGTTTCAATGTAACATTAGAAACTATGAAAAGTTTTACATTAAGTTTTAATGTAGGTGTCTGCTAATTCTAACAACTACACAAATTCTGAGTCAATTGATTAATCTCCTCATATCGGTATTGTTTTCTGGTTTCATTTTTCATGCCTGGTCATCATTGAATGGATACAAGACATTATGAATTTTACCTTGATGTTACTGGATTTCAAAAATTCTTGTAAATATTCTTGAGAGTTTTTTCTGAAATTCATTTTAAATTACTTAGAAACTGTCTGATATTCTTAGGTGTTGGTTTTATGATTTTTAGTGGGTCTGGAGTGGTCCTCAGTGTAGGGTTAATTATTATTTACCACTGAGACAAGATACTCTGCATAGACTATCCAATGCCCTGTTGATTATGAACTATTCAGTCTAACTGTTGTGAATAGGCATTATTCCCATGCCTGTGTGAGTACTGAGCACTGACCCTTTTAGTTGTTTCAGGTTTGTTTTTTGTTTGTTTGCTTGCTTTTTGACTAGGCTGGGGCTCTTTTCTCTAATGCATGCACTGATAATATTTAGATGAATCCTTGAAGTTAACTCTCCACGGATATCTGGGGTTCTTTCTGTGGGCAGCTCCCTTATTTTGCTAGGGTTTGGACTTTTTCATAGTGACCAGAGAATAGCAATGAACAATCATTTTATAACTGTAACAAAAACCATAACCCCCCACCAGTCTACCTATCCATGATCTGTAGTTCTCTTCCTTTTTTGACTGCTATTTCTTCCTCAGTGACTCTTATACATTTTGTAGACCTAGGCATTTTGTTTCTGCATTTTTCTGTCTTTTGCTATTTTAATCCCAGGTTATGAGAGCCAGCTGGGTGTGGTGACTCACACTTATAATCCCAGCCGTTTGGAAGGCTAAGGCAAGAAGATTGCTTGAGACCAGCAGTTTGAGACCAGCCTGGGCAAGAGAGAGAGACCTGGCTCCTACAAAAATAAAAAGTAATAATTAGTGGGTATGGTGTCATGCACCTGTAGTCCCAGCTACTTTAGTGGCTAAGGTAGGAGGATCGCTTAAGCCCAGGAGTTTGAGGCTACAGTGAGCTATGATTGTGCCACTTAACTTCAACCTAGGCTACAAGGTAAGACCTATCTCTAAAAAATGAGAGCCTGTCACCTTCCTCTCTCTCACTGTGGGACACTTACAAAGTTGAATACATGGAAAGGGAGCTGTTAACACACACTAATTCGTCATCATATCATATATCAAAAGTCTGGCAAGCTGGTTTAAATGACAAAAACACATTCACACCTACTAGTCTACATTATCATTGGATAAAATCCTTATTGCTCACAAAACACTGATCAACCCCAGCTACACATGTGAAATATTGCTTTGATCCTAATTCTTTTTCATTCTTTTTCTAATTTTCTGTTTAACCAAAGTTCAACACCTAAGGTGCCTTTATTTCTAAAAAAAAAATTCATTATAGTCTAGGATATGTTCAGACTTTTGAGAATTATGACTGCCATGTTGAGAGACAATGCCCTTTCAATGTGCTATTAGAAAAGTTTATTTTCTACAATATACACTAAATAAAAGTATAAGGAACTTGTATTTTATAGATATGATGAAATTTGGAAGTTTCTTTTATTCCTATAAAAGCCTAAATAATATTTTCTTTACCTTAAAGCCATCTCTTAATTGTAGGATTATTTCAGATTAGAACATATATTTAATGGCAGAAAACATTCTTAAAACCAGGGATCTTCAAAATACCTCTCCAAATCTCTATTTCAAATTCCTATGAAAAGTTATTTTATGTATCTTCCAAAGCATATTTGTTTTATTTTTTCTAAGAAGAAAATATGATACATTTTAAAGTTTTCATAACCACCTAGATTTACTTAGTAACTTTTCTCTAAGAAATTAAAGAAGGCTTACTCTTGTAGATTTAACACAAAAAAAGTTCTAATAAATAGATGCAATGAGATACATTCTATTTTATTTTTATTTTATATATTATTTAGAGTTTTGAACTTTTCATCCAGCAACATTCTGCCTGACTGCCTCTTTGATTGTAAATCAGATCCCCTCAGATATAGCATTGCTCCAAAGAGGCCTTGAGTGTGCTCATAGGTGCATTACTTACTGAATTACACTCCAGCGTCCTGACAGAACAAAGCACTGGCAAGTGTACCATAAATTTCCATAAAGAAATAACTTCAGCAATAAACTCTATTTAGGGATAAGAAAGAAGAGAATAACAGGGCAAACTAAATAAACATCATCACAATACAGCACATTAGATGACATCTTTAAAGCGACATATAAAAATTACTTTGTAGAATCTTGGTAGGAACTTACAGCCAAACTTTCTCACAAGAACATAAAGCCTTCTTGATATCATGAAAATCTGTTGCAGCTCTTCTCAGGAAAGTGGCTTTCCAGGAACACTGTAATTCTGTTTTAATATGGATGTAAATGTTTTCAATTAATATTCTATACCAAATAAGCAGGTCATAAATAATGTAATGAAATTAATTAATGGGTGATGAATTAAACCATTGATTAAACTTATTTGAAGAACAATTTTACTAAGTACATATAACATTCTGACTTACATGATTGAACACATAGATTTAATAGGATAAAAATAAAATGCAATTTACTATCTCTAAGTAGAGGTAAGTATGAAAAATAAATATATAACACAAATGTTGTTAGCTGAAACAAAGAAAAAAATAATTATTTTATAAAATAATCCTCCTGATGAGAAACATATATATATATATATAAGCTGGGAAAAATTAAATACATATGAATACATCATTAAGCTGTAGAGATAATGAAGAAACCACAGAGGGCTAAAATAAAATGTAAACAGAAGCTGAGAAGCAAATGAAGTGTGTGAAATTTAGCTTTTTTCTGAAAACTTCTGCCAAATTTTGTTAGAATAAAATTTCCCATTCCCCTAGGACTGCATGGGCCAGAAAGAAGTTTTTAATGTGACACGGGTAGTTTAATAAAATATGCCTGATAAATCTGGTACCCCAAAGTGCCCTACGTTAAGTGAAAGAATGAATGAAAAATGAACCCCTTATAAAGAAGGGGCAGCAAAAATATTTATCCATTTGAAACTTGGAACTGGATGAAAGAAAAGAAAATCTCCCGTGAGAATTTGTAACCATGAACTCAGTGTCACATGGATTTTTTGCTTGAATTTATGCTACCCACATGTTCAGGAGTAAAACTTGGAGCAGAAATTTTAACTTAAAATATGGTAAGGTTTGCAGTGCTCCCTGATGACTGGTAGAAGAAAGTAAAATCATCTCCAGGGATGTGCAACATCAATTCAGGAAAACAAAAACTTTTCATATATAAAGTTGCAAGGGAAATGAGCAGTTTAGAGTCAAAAATCATAAAAGAAACCACATAAAGAGTTATAGATAACCCTCAAAGAATGTAAATATCAGAATTATCAGACTATTTTAAACATCTAAAGAAAAGAAAAAAAAAACACTGGGAACAAAAGCCTACAGAAAACAAGTAAGATTTGGAAGAGAGCACTGCATTTTGATAAATGAAGAAGACTTCAAATTTAACATTTAAAACATAGATTGAACAATACAAAATAACTTAGCTAATAAACAGGTAGATAGCTTATTCTCAAAAGATATGTGGTAGTAATCATGTATTAAAAACTAGAATTGACATTTTAAGGACAAACTTCCAATTTACAGTCTGGTAGGTAGAGAGCTTAGAGGTTGTCACTCACTCCTACCAACAAGTAAAAAGTTGAACCAACTGAAAAATCAACAACTCTTCTTAGATCTGTCAGAGAAGTAAGGTCACAGGGACAATCACTGGCCCCCAAATTGGAAAGACAGATAGGTGAATACAGAGAATCACAACTTACCAGAGCAAAGACCCAAAAGCTGAAGCCTCCATGGGGACCAGCACTGGGTAAGAAAACCTGAGCTGTAATTAATAAATTACTAGAGGCTCACTATAGTTATTTTGAGAGTCATAAAGTCCAGGGAAACCCAGTTAAAGGAGTACCCCTACACTTTTGTGAGCTTTAGCTCCTGGAGCTAAACCAGGTTTTGACAGTGAATGAGGAGAAAAGAAATGAGAAAGAAAGAAGATAATTTAAAAATCCCTTCATGCTTCCTGCAAGGGAAGAAAAAAGTAATCATTTTGAAATTTACCAAAGTATTCTGCTAGTGATAAGACCTGCCCCCAGAAGAAGCTGTTTTCCTAGAGCCTAGACCACTGTTTTGTTTGGGGGCCTAACTAAACTGGGGGAGGGAAATACCCAACTCTAGCCTTCTCTAGCTTTCCACATAAAAGAAGAAAAATACCCAACTCCAGTCCAATCTAGTTATTCTGTCCCAGCTGGGGCCAGGGATGGGGGGAATCCATGGGAGAAGTGAGAAGCATGTGTGAGGTTAACAGTTCAGAGGCATAAGCTCATTAAAACACTGAGACCTAATCAGGCAACTACAGGACACTTTCCCTCCTCTCACACCTTACCACCACCTCATTACTAAAGGCCTATTTAGCACAGTTCCTGTTACCCAGTACATCATGTCCAGCTATCAGGAAAAAATTACAAGGCATACCAAAAATCACAAACGTAGTTTGAAGAGATAGAGCAAGCATAAGAACCAAACTCATGTGGCAGAGATGATGGAATTATCAGAGCAAAAATTTCAAACAACTACGACTATTATGCTAAGGGCTCTAATGGATAAAGGAGATAACACCTCACAACAGATGAGCAACGTCAGCAGAAGTTCTAACAAGGGGAATAAAAAAGAAATGCTAGAGATCAAAAACACACTAATAGAAATGAAGAATGCCTTTGATAGGTTTATTATTAGACTGAACACAGCTGAGGAAAGAATTTCGGAACTTGAGAATACTCAATGAAAATTTCAAACACTAAAGAGCAAAGAGAAAAAGGCTGAAAAAAGAACCCAAACAGTATTTAAGAACTGTGGAAGAACTATAAAAAGTGTAACATACACAAACTGAGAAGAAAGAGAAGACAACAAGGGAGAGAAAAGAAGAAATACTTGGAGCAATAATGGATGAAAATTCCCCCAAAATTAAAGTCAGACATCAAACCACAGATCCAAGAAGCTCAGAGAACGCCAAACAGGGTAAGTGGGAAAACAAAACAGCCTAGCCATATTATACTTAAACTCAGAATATCAAAGACAAAAGACCTTGAAAGAAACCAGAGAAAACAAAACACCTTACTTAAATAGGAGCAAAAATAAGAATCATATCCAATTACTTCTCAGAAACCATGCAAGCAAAAAGAGAATAAAGTAAAATATTCAATGCTTTAAGAGAAAAAAAATCCCAGCAACCTAGAATTCTGTGTCCTAAGAAATTATCCTTCAAAAGTGAAAGAGAAATAAACACTTCTTCAGACAAACAAAATTTGAGGAAACTTGTAACCAATTTATTTGTATAAATAAAATAAATGACAGCAATAATTCTGGTAATGGGGGTTATTTTATTACTATAAAGTACTCATAGTACCATAAAGCAGCATAGTGTCATTTGACAGTGGATGTTAAAGAATTGTAAATCTATATTGCTAACTCTAGGACAACCTCTTAAAAATAGGAAAATAAAGTATAACTGATATGCTAAGAAAGGAGATAAAATGGTATTAAATAAATTGCTCAATTAAAAGCATAAAGGGAAGAAAAAGTAGAATTCAAAACTATGAATAAAGGACAAGGGTAACAAATAGAAAACACTAGTGAATATGGTAGATGTTATTCCAAGTATGTCAATAATCACTTTAAACATCAATGGTCTAAAAATACCAATTAAAAGACAGAGATTGTCTGAATGAATAAAAAATCAAGACCTAACCATATGTTGTTTACAAGAAGCACACTTTAAATATAAAGATACGTACATATTGAAAGTAATTGATTGAGAAAGATATATCATTCTAACATACCAAAAGAAATCAGGATCCAGACAATGGAATCTTATTCAGTGCTAAAAATTAACAAGGTATTAAGTGAAGAAAAGACTACTTAGGGAGGAAACAAAAATGCACATTACTAAGGGAAAGAAGACAATCTGAAAAGACTGCATACTGTATGATTCCAACTAAATGACAGTCTAGAAAAGTTAAAACTTATAGAGAGAGTGAAATGATCAGTGTTTGCCAGTGGTTAGGGGGAAGGAAGGAGAATCGGTGGAGGACAGGATTTTCAGGGCAGTGAAACTACTCTGTATGGTACTAATCCTGTATATATGTCAGTATAAACTTAACAAAACGCATAGAATGTGTAACACGAGGATTGATATAAACCATGGACTTTGATAATGATGTCAATATAGATTCATTGATTGTAAAAACTGTACCACTCTTGTGCAGGATTTTCATGGTAGGGGAGGTTGTGTACAGGTGGATGCAAGGGATATTTAGGAAATTCACGTATCTTCCACTCAATTTTGCTGTGAACCTCAAACTGATGTAAAAAATAAAGTTCATTTAAAAAGTTAAAGGAAAAAGCTTCACTTACAGACACAATGGTATAACTGGATCAGACCAGCTATTCCCCCACAGTCAAAATAATTGGTACTCACGTTCTCCTTCCCTCTCTGTCCCTCTATGTTACTTTCTGCACAGGGATAGTGGTAGTGCCTTCTGGGATGGGAAAAAGGTCCTTCTGAAAGCTCAGAAGATTCAAAGAAGTCTGGAGAATCAAATTGGAGGAGGGAAAATTTCACCCAGATAACACTAACCTTGGGCTGCGGTTCCAGGTCCTCTAGCTAGGGCCCTGACTTGGACATCTCACAGCTGCATCTGTGCATTCAACTGTGTTGAAAGTTCACCTGCTCTGACTCTTAGACAAGGGTTTGATCTTCAGCTTTTTCTGCTAACCTACTGCATGAGATAAGGGCTTCTTTGTAAGCTGCCAAAGTGCTCTGGCTCTCATGCTTAGTTTTCAATGACTTGCTAATTGAGCACGGCTTCCATTATCAAACCACTCCTCATGCCAACTATGCTAGTCAGGTTCGCCAGCAATCAGACACTGAGATAACATTAGATTTACAGAAGTTGCATTGACAAGCAACATCTTAGAAAGGAAAGGAGAAAGGCTTACAGAGAAGAACCCATCAGATGGTGATATAAGATCTCATAAAGTACTGGCCAACCTCGTGGGAAGCTCTGGAACAAAGATTTGCTTTTATAAGAACCTCATGTTGGGTTCAGGCATTGGCAAGAAGAAAGTAACCTCAACTCAAAACCTGAGATAGACCCTAACGGAGCTAGCAGCTAGAGGCTGACAGCCAACCACACTCCTTGCTATGGGTACAATCATTTCTTTACAAAAGATCTAAGATAATCTTTTTCATCTGACACAAACACTATCAAATAAGTAAACATAATGAACATATGTGCCTATTATTAAGCACATATGGAATGAACATCTACAGGTGGAATTCTATGTATTCTAAAGATACATGGGATATTTACTAAGGTAGTCCACATGCTGAGGCATAAAAGATCTCAAATTCAGAAGGACTGAAATAATATAGAATAATATTCCTGAACAAAAATGGAGTTAAACTGTGAAGTAACAGGAAAAAAAATCTTAAACTTGTAAAACTCAGATTATGGTAATTAGCATATCCATCATCTAAAATATTTATTATTTCTTTGGGAACAAATTTAAGGCGTGGAGGCATTATCTCAAGCAAATTAAGGCAGAAACAGAAAAGTAAATATCGCATGTTCTCACGTATTGTAAGTAGAAGTTAAAAATTGAGTACTCATGGGCATAAAGATGGCAACAATAGATACTGGGGACTACTAGAGGGAGACAAAGTATGGGGACAAAGGTTAAAAAAAAAAATTCTTGGCCAGGCACAGTGGCTCATGCCTGTAATCCCAGTACTTTAGGAGGTCGAAGTGGGCCGATCACCTGAGGTCAGGAGTTCAAGATCAGTTTGGCCAACATGGTGAAACCCCATCTCTACTAAAATTACAAAAATTAGCCAGGTGTGGTAGCAAGCACCCATAATCCCCGCTACTCGGGAGGCTAAGGCAGGATAATTGCTTGACCCCAGGAGACGGAGATTGCAGTGAGCCGAGATCGCTCCACTGCATTCCAGCCTGAGCAACAGAGTGTGCCTCTGCCTCAAATACATAAATAAATAAATATATAAATATATAAATAAAAATAAATAAATAAGAAACCACCTAATTCTTCGGTACTATGCTCAGTACCTGGATGACGGAGTCAATCATCGTGCTCCAAACCTCAGCATCACACAATATACTTATGTAATAAATACTTCTAAGCAACCACTGATTCTAAAATAAAACTTAAAATTAATTTTTAAGAATAATATGATAAAACTAAAAACAAAATATGAATGTAAAAGGAATTTTATCATTTAACAGGTAATCTAGATTAATTTTTTATGAAAGTGTCTCTCTAGCCTATTATTAAGCACATACAGGATTGAGGAATTTATTTTCTGAAGTAGCCTGATTCATTTTGAGATGTTCTTTAATGGTTGGAAATTATTTTATATGAAGTTAAACTTTCCCTCCCATTATTTCCACCTTTTATCCTAGTTCTCTCCTCCAGAACCTCTCAAAATCAATCCAAACCTTACTACACATGAGTCCTTAAAATAATCAAAAAGAGCTATCAAGTTCCTAATTCTTTCCTTCTCCAGATGAAACATTCTCAGCTCTTTCAGGTACCTTCTCATGTGATTTACAATGACCCAGAAATATTCTCATTCCTTGCCCTTCACCATTCTTCAGTTTGATTAAAAGACCTCCAGAAGAGAACACAATATCCTAGGTGAGGTCTTCCCAGTGCAGAATACAGAAGCCACATCCCACCCTCACAAAAAAATAAAATAAATGTAAAAGGCATGAAGGGCAGGCAGGGGTTACTTTGGGTAATTTCTTGGGTAGACATATGATTGATTACTTCTAATTATAACCTCCTTCTTGGGACTTATCAGGCCCTAAAACTGACTAAGTAGTTTTATGCCTTATGGCCTTGCACAGCCTGTCCTGATGAAACCCTGTCTCTACCAAAAATACAAAAATTAGCCAGGCATGGTGGTGGACACCTGTAATCCCAGCTACTTGGGAGGCTGAGGCAGAATTGTTGAACCCGGGAGGTAGGTGGAGGTTACAGTAAGCCAGGATCACACCATTGCACTCCAGCCTGGGCGACAGAGTGAGACTCTGTCTCAAAAAAAAAAAAAAAAAAAGGAAAAACAAGAAACAAAGATCTTACCATATCTTCATATTCACCATCCCAGACAGGCTGTTCCTTACCACTTTTTCTAGGGTAACCTTTTCACCATTATTCTCTGACGCCGTCTAATGTTTACTTTCTTCAGAAAAACTACCAAAGATGCAATTGTTAATTTGCATGTTATCCTGTCTTTGTCTCTCCCACTAGGATATAAAGTAAAAGTTTGGTAAACAAAGAAAAAAATTAAAAACAGCATCTCTTTGTTTCATTAATATCCTGCCAGCCTTTGGCACAGTGGATGCACGGTGTATAATTAACACTCAAAAATACTTGGTGAGTTAATAAATTAAAAAATGAAACGGTTACCAACAAGTTTTTGGTTTTGCAACTGGATAAATAAGCCAAGACTAACATTACAGAAGGACAAGTATGTTGTGGAAGGAAAAAGAGAATCATGTAGGAGTCTAAGTTTTTTGGGGTCTAATATCTAGATTGGGAATAAGGATCTGGATCTAGAAGCCAGGCATAAAAATTAAATTTATATAGCAGGGTCATCAATCTATTCGACATAGTTAAAGTTATGGGACTAGATGAGGACATAATCAGATGTTACAATAAAGAAAAAAGAAACTAAGGGACACAGAATGAGAAATTAGTGTCTAAGGAAATTAAAAGCAATCCAAGAAGTGGAACTACAACCAAATAATTCCATTGTTTCAAGACGGAAGTGACAGATACAGTCAGATGGCAATAGAAGAGACCTGAAAAATGGCCATGGGTTTTTACAATTTAGCAGTTATTAGAAACTTTTGAGAGAGAGCAGTTTAATGGTATTTTAGGAGCAGAAGCCTGAGAGTCATGCAGTACACAGGTCAGAAAATAAAAGGGTAAATAAGAGCACTCTGTCAAGATGATTGATTGAATAGTGTATAAGAAAATCAAGATAGCAAGCAGAGTGGTACCCCAAGGACAAAGAAGGTGTTTTTTTTTTCTTAGTTTTAGATGCAATAGATTTGTACATATTTATCATATCTTTTCCTAAGGGAAAGAGCCACTGGAAAGTAAAGCATTAAAAATATAAAGAAAATGGGGACATTTGAAGAAGGACTTATCTGAGATCACAGAAAGACAGCAGAATGAGTATTCATGAGTAAAGACATCAAATATTAGGCAGGAGGCACCAGCACCTCCTGCTTGTGGGGAACTCTCATTGGTGCACAGAAGTTAAAAGAATGATACATATTTAAAGGCATTTATATCAGAAAGATACAAAGACAGAGTAGACAACAAACTTATTCCTCAAAAGCATGGAAGCCCCCTTGTAGTTGGAGATCATTTACTTGTAGTGGCACAAAGTGGCACCAAAAAAATGCATGGCTATATTATGTTCTCTATTACTGCTCCACTCACTTGGTAAAAGATAGTACAAAGAGATAAAAGGATTGATCTTGGGTTGGAAGTCTGTAAGACAGATGGAGAAGAATAATTTGAGGGAGGAGGATTAAAGGATACTACCTTTATAAAGATGGAAAGAGGCCAAGCAGTGTAATTTGATAGGATTTGTGAAAAATAACAAATTAAAGGGGAGGCCACAAAACAAGTGGATTATAAAGAGGGATAAAAGTTGGTCTGAGATTTGTGAATATGGAGATGTCTAATATACGTCCAAGTCAAATATATAGTTGGATACTTGAGTCTGACATAAAGGAAGAAATATGGACTGGGGTTATAAGTTTGGTATTCATCAGCATTAAATAGTACTTAAATAGGTGAGAATGATATCATCATCTAGGGAGTAAGCAAAGACAGAGGAGAAAGGAGAACCAAAGACTGAACCCTGTGGCCCTGGAGCACCAAGACATTGTAGAGATGAGAGAAGACGGTTTAGAAGGAGTACAGTACACAGAATTCTTAGATTCCTGTCTCCTGGTGTACAAACCCCAAATAATCCCCTCCACTTAACTGTAGGTGGGACTTAATAATATAACTAGATCTTACTTGCATGATTAGGTTATATCTTATGGCAAAGGTAAAGGGATTCACCAGATGTAATTAACGTCCCTAATCAGTAGATTTAAATTACTGAAAAAGGAGCTTATTCTTTATGGGCATGACCTAATCCAGCAAGGTATTTTATTATTTTACTTTGTTTGATTTTTTGAGAAAGGGTCTTACTCTGTCACTCAGGCTGGAGTACAGTAGTATGGTCACTGCTCACTGCAGCCTTGACCTCCTGGGCTCAGATGATCCTCTCACCTCAGCCTCCTGAGTAGCTGGAACTATGGATGCACATTAATATGCCTGGCTAATTTTTTATAATTTTTTCTTGGAGACAAGGTTTTGCCATGTTACCTAGGCTGCTCTCAAACTCCTGGACTCAGGTGATCTGCCTGCCTCAGCTTCCCAAAGTGCTGGGATTATAGGTGAGCCACTGCATCCCACTAAAACGTAAAATATTCTCTTCCTGGGATTGAAGAATCCAATCACCATGTTTTGAGAGGGTTTTGAGAGGGCAATGTAGCAAGGTCCTGAAAACAACCTTAGGAGTGGGAGTGACCCCGATCTAATAGCCAGCAAAACAACAGAGGCCTCAGTCTTAAAACAGCAAGAAATGAGTTCTGACAATAACATGAATGAACCTCAAAGTGAATTCTTTTCCAGACAAGCCTCTGGATGAGAAAATACGCCAGCCAACACTTTGATTTTACCCTTGTGAGACCCTGAGCCAGATTTTTGGCCAGCAGAAAGATAACAAATGAGTGTTATTTTAAGCCACAAAATTTGTGGCAACTTATGACACAGCAATGGGAAAACAACACAGAGAGTAATCATAGAAAATTACGAGTGCTGTTCTGGGAGCCAAATGATTAAAGAGGCAAGAATAATTGATTGTTGTCAAATGCTACTGACAAATGCAGAACAATGAGACCTGCATATTGATTACTGGATTTACTAAAGAGAAAAATTGTGGAATTATAGTATAATTCAAGAGGAGATTTGCAGAAGTATAGAGGTGAAGCTCAAAGGAGACAAAAATGTGGAGGGTTACCTAAGTTAGTAAATGAATAAAATTAAAATGTTTCAGAATAGACTGAATGGCATGATGTATGGCATGATTCATATGTACCTGCAAGCATGTTCATTCTTCTCGAGTGTGGCATTTCTGACCAAATGTAAATTTGGTACTTTGGGTTGCCTTCTTGTCTTCAAAAGAATAACCTCATCTTTCAGCACATCTACATGATGAATAATTAAAAGGAAATTCTTGCCCTTGTAGCATTTCCAAAACAAGACGAAAATTGAGACATCTGAACAGCAAAATAATGTTTTCAATACAGTTCACACTTCATGTGTTTTATAAATTCTCCCCAACACACACACATACACACATACATAACTGTAAATTCTCCTACTTTTATAATTCTAATTATTCTGTACAGATAGCACAGAAAAGCAACTTGAAGATGAAGTGTAGAATGTACAGATAGCACAGAAAAGCAACTTGAAGATGAAGTTCAGAAAACTATCTTCATATTAAGGTGTAATGTATTAATTCTATATGCTATATTCAATTAACAGAACATTTAGCATAAGCAATTTTCAAACGCACACACACACCCCAACACAAACATAAGGTAAAACAGATTTATTGGAAAGACATACAATCAACTACAACAGTGTAGTTAAATGAATGTGTCATTCTGTAGTTACTAACCCTGCTGAAGCAAATGCATTTTTTCCTAAAATAAGAATCATTTATAGTTAAATAACTATTGTTTATGTTTATTAAAAAACAATGCAGTGTAAAGCTAATATCTCTGTTCCTATTTCTTAGCTGATTTCTCTTGAAGATTGGTAAAGTGTAGAGATATTGATTTTATTCTCTAATAATCATTCCTTAAACTGTATATCTGAATGCCATTACAACCCCAGGAAAAGAGAGCAAGAACAAGTTTAGTGCTCTGTTTGCCCATTTGTGTAGCACTAGTGGTACCAATTTCCGATAATGTGCCTACATTTATGGAGCAGCCATTTGAGTTTTCAGCCTTGCTGGAATCGTGTTTCAGTTATAAAAAGGCCATACCAATGAGTTTTAGAATGGATATGCGTTCATGTGAATCTACCCTACAAGAGCAAGTGCTGTGTATCCACAGGAGTCTGGCGTTTAATCTAAAAAGAGAAGCAAATGGTATCTCAATTCTGAGAACTGTTTCTCACATCAAATTGCATCCGCTTGAAAATAGTGGAAGTCGTTTTGGTGCATCTATTCCTGTGATTCAGTAACGCATATGCTTTATCTTCTCATCATAAAAGATGTAAACACTCTTATATGAGTTTCCTGGTTACTGAAAGAAGACACCAGTGAAGAGGTATTTATGCTAAAGTGAATATCCTCATTATCTTAGTCATCGATCTACTATTGTAAGAGGAAGTCTATGCTAGTTATGCAATAAACACATTACAATGGAACTTACATAAAATAAACTCTTGCTTTTTATTCATTTTTTGAATGATTGTTACCTCACCTTGGGAGAACAAAATACACTCTCTGTGTTGCTGTTGGCGAGTACAGAAAGTATTGGCATGAGTTAATTTACCATTGTTGTGAGTAGAAAAAAAATACTCTTTTTCTCTGCTTGAATCCTAAGACTAGTTACAAGTTTTCAAAAGATGTAAGATGATATAAGAATAGTATTTGGCTTTTTATACAGTAAATTATGACAGTGACATACAAAAGGTGTAGAGAAAAAAATATTCTCTGACACTGAGGGAACATTTATAGATTTATAGGCACTTGTATTACAGTTCTACCAGATATAGAGATGAGACAGAGATAGAGATATCAATAGATAGAGATGATAGAGATAAAGAGAGATAGATGGAAAGAAGGAGGAAGAGACAAAGGGAAAGGGAGGGAGAGAAAGAGAAAGAGAGAGATTTCAAGAAATTGGCTTCCACAATTATAGCGGTGGCAAGTGCTAAATCTTTAGGGCAGGCTGACAAATTGGACAGTCACCCACAGGAGGAGGTGACACTGTAATCTACACTCAGAGTTTCCTCTTCCTCAGAGAAGCCTTGGTTTGGCTTTTTTTTTTTTTTTTTTTTTTTTTTGAGACAGAGTCTCGCTCTGTTGCCCAGGCGGGAGTGCAGTGGCCGGATCTCAGCTCACTGCAAGCTCCGCCTCCCGGGTTTACGCCATTCTCCTGCCTCAGCCTCCGGAGTAGCTGGGACTACAGGCGCCCGCCACCTCGCCCGGCTAGTTTTTTGTATTTTTTAGTAGAGACGGGGTTTCACCGTGTTGGCCAGGATGGTCTCGATCTCCTGACCTCGTGATCCGCCCGTATAAGCCTCCCAAAGTGCTGGGATTACAGGCTTGAGCCACCACGCCCAGCTGGTTTTGCTCTTAAGGCCTTTCAACTGATTGGATGATGCCAACCCAGATTATCAAGGACAATCTCCTTTACTAAAAGTCAACTGATTATAAATGTTAACCACATTTACAAAATATCATCATAGTAACACATGAGTTAGTGTTTAATTGAAAAACTGGGTACTATACCTTAGCCATGATGATGCATAAATCTGACCATAACATCATGACTAAAAAGGTACTATGCTAGCGTAAAGAAGTCTCGATCGAGTAAGGCCTCCTGGGGCTTAGAAGCTGATAGAGAGAATCATGTTTGGAACATGACATAATAAAATTTGTTATAAAAACAGGAGTCTGTTTGGAAATCAGTCTGGATCTGTAATGCATATTATAAAGATGTCATATGCCCAGTACAAACATAACACAAATAGGAAAAGTTCTGAATGGAACCTACCACATACTAAATTACTACATGATGGAAGAAGCATCATCAATCAACCTAAAAATTATCGATTATTAAGGAAATCGGGCTGGAAAAATTGAGTACTAGGAAAAAAAAATTGAGTTTGGCACTGTTATCAAAAATTTATTTGAATAGTTGTGAAAAGTTAAATGTGGAAATTCTGATAAAATGGCAATGTAGGTAAAGCATCTAACACTCTTGACCAAACCCCCACTACAACACCAACTCCCACCGACCACCACCAATGCTTGAGGAAAACAAATGAATATAAAAATAAGTAAAACCTTATATCAGCACTGAAAACTAGCAAACTTGTCATGCACTTTTACCAATTTTGAAGAACTGTTGCTATACAAAGCACATGTGGGATAAAAATAAAAGAAGGAATAAGTTCAAGATGGCTCACTAGTAAATGCTCACTGCTCAATCCACAGTCAGAAAACCTTAACAGAAGATGTCAAGACCTTGTAACTCAGAAAGTTAGGAGCTACATTAAAACAACCATACTGTTTTTTAGGGCTTTCGCCATCCCTGGGTGGCTACAGGAAAGCAGGTCAGACAAAATGTCTTTTATTACGTAAAGTAAGATAAGATAAATGAATAAGAAAGCTGATAAATCAGATATAAAGGATATGTTAGAAAGTATAAGGGAATATTTTATAAAACTCTAAGCTAAGTGGCTCACACCTATAATTCTAGCACTTTGGGAGACAGAGGTGGGAGGATTGCTGGAGTCCAGGAGTTTGAGACCAGCCTGGGCCACACGATGAGACACCATCTCTACAAAATTAGAAAATTAGCAGGAGTGGTGGCATGCACCTGTAGTCCCAGCTGCTCTGGAGGCTGAGGTAGGAGGATGGCTTGACCCCAGGAGTTCAAGTTTACAATGAGCTATGATCTCCTTTCAGGAGACCACCAAGAAACATATGCATTATTGGGGTAAAAGTACTATTTTAGGGAAATTCAGAAAACTTATGAGTTTTGCTTTTTGATTAAACTGATTTGATGAACGGGCTCTGTGTTCAGAAACAGGAGCTCAGCAGGAGAGGCCATGAAGCAGTGAAGTGCTAGCAATGGGAAGATACCTTGCTTTGGAGGCCAAAGGGGCACACATCAAATCAGTGAAGATAGGAATAAAATACACCTGGGTCCCCAAAGGGCAAGAGGACCTTTGGTGATATATGAGTTCCACACATTTAATACATGATGTACCCACTCAAATTAAGGAAAGGTAAAGAAATTGATTAATTAATCAAAAATATTTGCTTGAGATGAGTGATTAACAAATTAGTTCACAATAACAATATTAAAACTGTTAGAACCCCAATCAATATTCAGAATAACTTCCATAATCATTAAGAATTTTTTAAGAAACCATAAACGACCTAGATGAGAGAACTGAGGAATATTTATGTAACCTTAGTCCTTCATTAAACAGAGGCATATCAGAAATGCTTCAAGGATTTGATCGAAAAAATTATTAAAATCATAAGCTCAATCAAAAGGTAACAGGGAAAATTTATGGACTGATTTCTTCTGGCATCATTTTTAATTTAATTATTGATATCAAGCATTATTTGTATAGGAAGAGTATTAACTGTTTTCTGTAAAAAGTGTAGCAATGAACATAAACAGTTAATTCCCAAGAAAACAGCCGTAAAATAAACATAACTTTTGATCCAGTGACCACAGTTTTAATGTAAGAAATGATGAAGGATATAAATAAGGAGGTTGGCAGCAAAGATATACAGTGCACCATTGTTTTCTCCTCTGTTGGATATACTGCCCAGTGTTCCCATGATGTAGGCACACTAAAAACTCAGTCTTCACCACTATCTAATGTATCCCTGTAACCAAACACCACTTGTGCCTTAGAAAGCTATTGAAATACAAATAAACTTTTTTTAAAAAAATTGTTTTAAATGGCAAAATGTTATAAACAAATAAAATTATCTACTAAGACAGAAATAGTGAATTATGGTTATAGAAAACTTGATAATCAAATTCTAGACATCTATTAAATTGAAGGTATTAAAGAATAGTTAATAAAACTTTCTTCAAAATATATTAAATGGAAAAAGCATATTATCCTACCCAATCTGCATTGTATGATAGACATTTCCTAAGCAGTATCCATGAATTTCCATGAAAAATTAGATTTGTCTTTTTTATCTTTTTGCTTTTCTACATATTATGTAATGAACATACGTTAATACACATTATTAATTATCTAATTATCTAATAAAAAGAGGAAATAAGCTATTTTTGAAACCACCTTTCCAATTTAAAAATTTTTCTTTTAATTGCATGCAATTAATATATATTAGGTAAGGACTAAAGAAATCATTAGAAAGTATTTTGCAGAAATGTATAGAGAACATTTGCAGAAAGCTAACAAATTGAGAGTCATAGCTTCTTCCTAGAAAACTTGCCTTACTGCGTATAGAAGTTTGGACCATAGTGAACTATATCCAGACCTCAGGGGGAAATTGCATATGGTTCAAAGAGCTATAATCAAAAAGATAAGTCATTTACACACACACACACATACACATATGCATACATGTACATACATGTATACACCTAAAATACAATTATGAAGTAGAAAAGAGATAACTGTGACAAAGTATCCAGGCTTGGAGTTGGAATATACTCAGTTTTTGGTTTTTTCTATGAAAGGAGCCCCCTTACCTGTTCTTTTCTGTTGTTCTAGACTATACTGTCCATGGTATTCTTTCTTGTCCATTTTCCTCAATGGTCACACATGCAGTAGACTTTCAAGTCACGTCTTGGCGACTGCTTTCTACTAATCTGGTTTTGAAACTTAGCCATGGCTTCAGAAGCCACATAATGACAGGCTACTACAAGCCAGACTTTTCATTTCTTTGGCACCAACTCCTCAGAAACTTCTGTTCTATTTGCCTCTAGTTGGTTACATATTCGTGTTACCACAGCTGAAGTTTTCAACTGGGGATAACTTTTAAACCTGAAAACTCTGATCATTTATTTACTGGTCTCTGTGTTCTTACTACTCTTATCCCTTTCAATTTAGTGGTGGTCATTTTGACATGTCATTTACAATAAGGAAAAAAGAATATCCCTTAGATAACTATTTGTTAGTTTCTGGATGGTGTCTGTGGTCTGTCAAAGAAAATTTCAGGGAAGCTGCTTGTGAGGAGTATATGGGCTTAGAATGTTGTCTCCAGCGACACTGTCCATTCAGAGCCATCTCATACAAAAGCTTCATTTTGGAATAAGAAGCAGTTGGCTTTTCCAACACTAGATTTTAAAACCCAGATGCTCCATTATCGGATATCATTCTGTTGACAACCTTTTCATCTCAGCGAGCAAAATGATGTATTACAGCCCAAATTCATTTCACTAGTAGTGCTTTACTATAAAAGGTAAAAATATCCAACATACATCAAATTTCTGCATTTTTCTTAACATGTGCTCTGTAGGCATACAAACTGACTTCCAATGTGTCACAGATAATGTATTTGCCACACATACTGGTATGACATAGCAAGTGTCACTTGCTGGCAAGCCTGCAATATCTATACCCTTGCTATTGCCACCCGACCACTGATACTATGCATCAAGTTTTAGGTTCTGTTAAGGGATCCCATTTCCAGACATTGTACTAAGGCTAGTGATAGTTCAAATATTGATTTGGACTCCTTAGGGAATCCTTTTACCTTAAACAAGATAGATGTCACAACAAGCTCAAGAAAGTAGGTCAACTCTCCTCTGCTAAGCCCTCAGGGACACAGACAACTTCTGTCTTTATCACATGCTGTTAAAGCACAACCCAAAATGTCATAGCTCACTGTCATTCAGATTTCATTGACCATAGTTTAGTCATATGTCCATACCTAGCTACATAGGAAGCTGGAAATATAATTCTTAGCTGTACTGAGTCCAAAAGTCTATGATGCATGAAAAAGGATAAATGAATACTGACAAAAAAACCAGCAGTTTGTATCACTTACATAAGATGCATATTTAAGTAATCAAAATGATGAGCGCCCCAAAGGAAAAACTGGCAGACAGAAGCAAAAAAATTCTAAAAAGAAGAAAAAAAGTCATTAAATCTTTTAAAAGTAAACCTACCTACGATCCAATAATGCAAATGGAAACAGTGAACATATACATATTGCTATGAAATTTAAAATATTCTAAAAAGTTATAACACCCGTTGTCATCATGATTTAAGTGAGACGTACATTTCCATACCGTTAGAAGTGTGTAAACTTGAACAAACTGCAGGAAACAAATTGGTCATCTGTCTCAAGAGTGTTTACATTATGCAGTCTTTTGCTGCAGTAATTTCATTTCTAGAAATCTACCTTAAGGTAACAATGATAGATGAGATAAGAGGTTTTCATAAAAGAATGCTCACTGACACTGCATTTACAATTGCAAAAATTTAAAAATCTAAATGTCCAACAAAAGAGAATGACAAAAATAATGATTGAGACACATACTAGAATAGTAATCAGCTGTTGAAAATCATGCTTAAATAGCATATTTGACAAACTTCTCTAATGCAACCCTTGAATAAAAATAAACCTAGGATATGACATTATTTTATACAGTGGAGTCTAAACTGTGAGTGGGTATTAAATTTTATATCAAAATACCTCAAAATTATAAAGCAAATTGTATTTTTATAATTTTTTGCACTTCCATGTTATCTACAGTGTATGTGTTTTCATTTAAAAGATCAGAAAGTCAATGATGTTATATTCAAAGTTACTTAGATGAAGATGACTATGTTCTTCAAACTCAAAACTTTAAACCTCAGCATATCATTAGGAAATAGTCTTCATTTGCTCAGTTCATAACTGACTCTAATAGCTACTTGTTCATTTGTATTTTCTTTCTCTCTTTTGCTGAAGTTGTTAACTCATTAAATTCATGAATATTTGAAAAATGAGTTTCATATGAAAGAAAATTCTCTTATTCATCCTAAGCTTTCTTTGGCTAATGTATTTTGCTATTCAGTACAGAGCCCTGCCCACATGCGTCGTGACATACATATCTTCTCTTTGAGCTCAACCAGTCAGAAATTAGTATTTTTACCTTTATGTTGATTTGTCATGATATATGGAATGAGTTAATGGCCTCAAATTTTATTCTCACTGACTAAAATTATGGAGAAGAAAATTAAGGGCAGACATATTGTTTAAATTGACATGAAAAATATATTTTAAGTAATCACAGAATGGCAATGGTTAACCTTCTCTGATTGTGCCAGACACCACACTAAGTGCTTAGCAGTTATTGGCTTATTGTGTCCTCACATCAATTCTCTGAGGCAGGTACTATGATTAGCTTCATTTTATAGCCGAGGAGTCTGAAGCACAAAGAGTTATATACTTGTCCAGGATTGCTCAGCAGTGAGGGCTGGAGTTGCGACCCAATCTAAGGCAATGTGGCTACAGCGTCTGCACATTTGGCCAGATCACAACACTGTCTCATCATATCAAGAACAATGATAGAAACAACCGTAAGTTTTCAACAGCACAGCCTGTGGTAACAAGAGAAGTTATGTCTTCCCTTATTACAGCTAAAGAAAATAAATTGCTTCTATGTTGATACCATCAGAGAGAGTTTCTCATTTTTACTTTTAGCAGATCTGCTGTGGTACATTTGATAACTCGGCAGAACCCAATAAAGGGAATGACAGAGGGACTATCAGATTCAGAACAGACATAGCTGGTCAGAACAATAATAAAACATTTTATCACCTTGAGTAGTAAGCATTACATAACATCAAGATATGCATTCATGAATGTGTGTGTATCTGTGTGTGTGTGTGTCGTGTCTTGATATGCCATATATCTGTCCTTTGAAGTATCTTCTTCAATTCATCATCCAGCTTCAAATTCAGACCTGCAAAAATGCTCGAGGCAAAGGGTGTCCTTTCAACTGATCTGTTTGTTATTGTAATGAGAGCACACTTTACGTGCATAGTCCAATATTTTAGAATTAAGAGCATATACAAAAAATGACACAATATTCAGTGAAATGTTCATCAAATCCATCCAGCTGCACCAGAGGCAGCTTTTATGATTCTCAAAAGGAAAGTCAGATTCCTTGGAACAATAAAACAACTGCATTATGTAACTGACATTTGATGAGGTGAGATAAATGTTCCTTCCGATTTCCAGAGCTGGCATATCCAAAGTAGCAGGTCAGTGTAGAGCAGTGTATGCACGTGTGCATGTTGTACATGCACATCAGCTACTGTTTGGTCTAATAATTGGAGCCCAGCTATTTTGCTGGATGATGCTCTGATCTAATTATTGCATTCTGCCATTTCAGGTAACTCTGACAAGTCATCCTGTGCATATGCCTCATGACTTTAATTGCAAGAAGCTGAAAATAAGGCTATTTTTCAAGGTTTTTGTGTCTTCAAGTACCACAGCATCCACCTCTCAGAACTTTTTACATTCCCTTTATACTCTATTTAGGGTTTCATTGAAATCTATTATATTTCACATCATACTGAGAGAGGAGCAATCAAGTCATTTTGAAAGATACCAGCAAATATCTTGGACCAAATTCCAGAGGTAGTTTTAATGCTCCCAGGATCATTTTAACATTAAACCCTATACACCTAGGATCGAGAAACCACTCTTTTCAGAGTGGCCATAAAATATACACGTATCTGAGATCTGGGGGAAAAATAATGACTCAAAAATATTAAAATAAATAACATTTTTAAAAAGTATGTAATTTCTACCAACACAGCATTGTGTCATCCTGTGAGCTACAACTCAATTATTAGTTACATATGAATTTTGTTTTTTAATTTTGATATATTTTAAACAGTGAGAAATAACATACAATTGTCATCATTAATTAAAAGAACCTAGTTGCCTAAGCCCTATTTTAATTAATAGTAGGCTTGTCACAATTCTTTACCGTGGTTCTCCAGATGTTCAAATGTATGAGTTAGTCATTTAACATAAATGATGTATATCATTATGGTCTGTTGAAGAGTTGGCTAGTTTGGGTTAAAAATCAACTCCTAGGCTAGGCACAGTGGCTCAAGCCTGTAATCCTAGCACTGGGAGGCCGAGGTGGGCGGATCATGTGGTCAGGAGATCGAGACCATCCTGGCTAACATGGTGAAACCCGTCTCTACTAAAAATACAAAAAATTAGCCGGGCATGGTGGTGGCGGGCACCTGTAGTCCCAGCTACACGGGAGGCTGAGGCAGGAGAATGGCGTAAACCCGGGAGGCAGAGCTTGCAGTGAGCGGAGATTGCGCCACTACACTCCAGCCTGGGGGGACAGAGCGAGACTCCATCTCAGAAAAACAAAAACAAAAACAAAATATTCAACTTCTAAGTCTGCACCCTACCACCAGTTACACAAGGGCAATCAAAATTAAGCAGTTATGAAAATTCTGCTACAAAACCAGAAGACTCTTTTGGCATGCTGAACTTTATGCCATATTCATAGCCAAAGGAGATGCCTCCTTTTTATTAACAAGTATCACTTCTGTTATAGCCCTGGTTCATAACCCTGGCTGCACATCAGAATCCCATATAGAGTTTTCAAAATCACATACACCCAGGCCTCACCCAACACCTCTGAATCAGAATCTCAGAGGAAGGCACAGGAATTTATTTATATTATATATATTTTTAAAATTGCTGGTGATTTAGATGTACTGCTGCTATGGGAACGAATGGCCTAACAAGTTAAAATGGTCAGATTTCACTGATATCTTATCATCAAAATGAACTTCAACGTGGCTGACTGTGTCGTTAATGGTGCAATGTGTCAAATTTGGTCATGTTTTCAAGTGCCATTTCTGGTTACATTGTTGCCTTGTTTTAAATAGACTGAGGTTTTTTTTGTAACTTCAGCTGCAAACAATATTTTCTGAGAGTACATGAGAAATATCAATTTTCTGCAGAGATTATACCACCCCCTAAGCGAGTGAAAAGCCACTATTTTACTTCTTTAATGCTGACAAGGCATCTAAAGGGAGACCATTTATCTTTCCTGATAGTTCAGGAAAGGAAAGACAAATGCATTGTCTCCTTACTGTAGTATCAAAACCAAACAAACAAAAACCAAATTAACTCACCAAATTTGTGAAACAATGACACTTGTAATGAGAGCCTTTCGAGATAATAGAATAAAAATATTACCTGTTAAAATGTACACACTGCACTTTGAACAGAACGACAGTTTATTCTCTTATATTCTACAACCTTAAGAACGGTTTACTTTCTCTGCATCTTCACACTCTGTGAGAATGCTTACCAACACACATAAAGAAACTCTTCCCAAATTCCAACAGCAAAGTGACGACGCATTTGAAGAAAGGGAAAACAGCAACCTGACAACATTCGGTCTTTCCACTGATGACCCCATCCTTTCAAAGTCTGTTCAAATTAACAAGTCAAGAATCACTTGAGGTCAAGAGTTCAAGACCAGCCTGGCCAACATGGTGAAACCCCATCTTTACTAAAAATACAAAAATTAGCCGGCGTGGTGGAGGACACCTGTAATCCCAGCTACTTGGGAGGCTGAGGCAGGAGA
>NW_012114488.1:2273413-2288716 GCF_000951035.1 Colobus angolensis palliatus | reverse complement strand
TTAGCGAGCCTTGGTCAGAAGAATGACTTAACTTCAAAATTTGCTTTGCAATGCAAGAAGCAAGCAGATATGCTATGTGTGATCCTATTTCAATAAAGTTGCAAAGAGAGAGAAACCAAGTATTCACACATACACAGATACAATGCCTCTGAAATGACACCTAAAAATATCACGTGTGTAGTGTGTGTGTGTTTGTGCATGTGTGTATACTTGGTTTCTGTCTCTTTGCAACTGTATTATCTTCTACTTATAATGTAGTATCCTTATTTCTTCAGTTTTCTTCAGCTACAACGAAGCCTGGGGCATCACCAGCCATAAGCATTGTCAATTTCAATGGAGGCAGCCAGAATAAAAAAATTTGACAGGGCTCATTTAACCAACACTCTTTCACCTGGAAGGCATTTAAATTTGGTAACTGCAAGTATGGCAAATATAACTCTGCCAGCTTTACTTATGCAGTAAGCCTAGTACCTTCAAATAAAGTGACCTTAACTCCATTACTAGACCAGGCAACTCGACTATTTCAGTTTTCAATAAACTGCATTTAACTCTCACAATGTCAACTTAGCTATAATCAATGTCAGCAGAAAAAATGATTTTATGTTATTAATATAAGACCATTTTGAGCTAATCATATTATTTACTAACCAATTCAGCATTTCTTGGCTATTTTAGTCTTTTAATATTTGGTTTTAATCTTTAAAATTGCATTATGAATCAATTAAAATAGCCTGATTTAATTTCATCTAGACTTTTTTTGAATAAACACAATTGCCTTTAAAAGAACTGTTTTATTATGTAACTACATTTCTGCATTTCTAGATGTAATGGGAACCATTTACTCTAAAGGAATTAAGAGATTTATTGTCAAGAATTCTGCTATGTCATAAACTAAAACATAAAACGGAAAATCACTATGAACTTACTATGAAAAAGTGATAAACTTTGTTGTCTAATGCTATGATTCATAAAGCTTTACTGAAAATCCTCTGGCTCAACTTTAGAAACCTTATAATCAGTTTTTCTGTTTAAACCTATAATCACTTTCATTTTTCATGTCAGCAGTTTGTGACACTCAGAATTCCTTCCCAAGTTTTCTAATTTCATCAAAATAAGTAACACAGAAAAGTTAGGGAACAGTGCACGTAGGCTATGTGAGAACCCTCTTTACTGGCTTCTTAATTTTTCTGTAAATCTAGAAATGTTCTAAGAAAAGGAAGACCATGAGAAAAATCCCAAAAAGTCCACCTGGGAAAAAAAAAAGAAAGAAAAAAGGCAAGTGAAGGCATAAAACGCATTCACACATTTTCAACAAAAAATCTACTGTAGGCCAGGCACGGTGGCTCACGCCTGTAATCCCAGCACTTTGGGAGGCCGAGACAGGCGGATCACGAGGTCAGGAGATTGAGACCATCCTGGCTAACAAGGTGAAACCCGGTCTCTACTAAAAATACAAAAAATTAGCCGGGCACGGTGGCGGGCGCCTGTAGTCCCAGCTAGGGAGGTTGAAGCAGAAGAATGGCGTGAACCCAGGAGGTGGAGCTTGCATTGAGTGGAGATCGCGCCACTGCACTTCAGCCTGGGCAACAGAGTGAGACTCCGTCTCAAAAAACTAAAAAAATTAAAAAAATAAAATCTACTGTGAATTAATAAGATCTCCTTAATCATTTGCAAAGAGAATATACAGATATTCTTTATTCATGCAGAGATTTTTCCCTTCCTTTCTTTCTTTTCTTTTTTTTTGAGACAGTCTGACGCGTCACCCAGTCTGGAGTGCAGTGACGCCATCCCAGCTCACTGCAAGCTCCATCTCCCAGGTTCACGCCATTCTCCTGTCTCAGCTTCCTGAGTAGCTGGGACCACAGGCGCCTGCCACCACGCCTGGACAATTTTCTGTATTTTTAGTAGAGACGGGGTTTCACTGTGTTAGCCAGGATGGTCTCGATCTCCTGACCTCATGATCCCCCCCGCCTCGTCCTCCCAAAGTGCTGGGATTACAAGCATGAACCACCGAGACCGCGCCCGGTACTTTTTTTTTTTTTTTTTTTTTTGAGACAGAGTCTTGCTCTGTCACCCAAGCTGGAGTGCAATGGTACAATGTTGGCTCACTGCAACCTCCACCTCTTGGGTTCAAGTGAGACTCTTACCTCAGCCTCTGGAGTAGCTGGGACTACAGCGGTGGACCACCACGCCTGGCTAATTTTTTTCATTTTTAGTAGAGAAAGGGTTTCACCGTGTTAGCCAGGATGATCTCCATCTCCTGACCTCGTGATCCATGCACCTTGGCCCCCCAGTGTGCTGGGATTACAGGCATGAGCCACCGCGCCCAGCCTTCTCTTTCTGTCAAACAATGAATACATGTGCAACAATATTCAGAAAGGCAATTTAGTTAGAAGAAGGTATAAATCAAGAATTATGCAGAAAATACAGGCCAATGGGGCTAGTATCATTAGTAGTTATAATGAATAGTTTCTTGCTATTAACCTACTTATGTCATCAGATGGGCTCCTCAATGAATTGGTCCTCCTTCTTGCTTTATGCCACTGGGCTCAACTCAATTTCCCTCTTAAAAATTTGCCAAAAACAAAAGCAACTGTCCATCACATGTCACCTAAATGGGAGTAGATACCTATTTCATTTAAGCAAAGGACACTTGTTAAAACACAAATATTTTTACGTGTTTGCGAAGATGGCATTGCGAGTTGGCACATTGCTCTCAGATTCTCATTACCACCCTTCTCGATTGCTTGCTTGCTTGCTCTTTCTTGTTTTTAATGTAAAATTCTTTGTTGAAGCATAACAAACAAATAAGAAAGTTCACCCCACTGGATTTTCAAAGTGAATATATCCACGAGATAAACACCTAGAAACAGAGCATTACCGAACCCCTGAAGCCCCAGTGTGTCCCCTTCCAGACAGAAGCCTCCAACGGTAACCACTATCTCAAGATGTAAAAGAATTGGTTTGTTTTGCTTGTTTATATATAAATGGAATCCTATGGTGCATATTTTTCACCTGTGGGTCCTTTTACCCACCATTACATTCGTCAGCTTTATCCATGCCACTGCATTTTCAAAATTTTTCTGTGATTGAATTATGCCATTGTATGAATACATAACAATTTACCCATTCTACTGGATTGGGTTGTTTCCATTTTAGCACTGTTGCAAATAGTTTTGCTATGAATGTGTCTATAATCGTCTGTTACCCTCTTGTTAACTTTGCTGCACCTTCATGGCCTGGCATCTCCAGGAAAGAAGTCAAGTAAATATTTCCTGAAATCAAAAGCCCATGTGTTTGTGCAAAATCATTTTTAAAATTTTGCATACCTGTAATGATGCCATTCAAAAAGGGCCAAGGCCACATTTTTCTCAGTCTACCTAGTAAGTGATGAAACTGTTCCTCTAAATGTAGGCAAGCAAAGAAGAATGGTGGTATTGACAACAGAAGAGGCTACAGTACAGGCAGCAGAGAAGCATAGCATTAGTTGATGTCAATGCAGTGTAGCAAGTGGGCATTTAAAGTTGTGGTATAATACAAGAAACCAACAGAGGCCTGATCAAAAATAAATTCCTGTTTTGGGACATTTTACCTAGCTATTGCCACACAATTTGGACTAATTACTAGGCCTGTTTCTTTGGTCTGATGACAAAGTTCCCCTTCAGGAGGAAAGACAGCCACTAAAAACTCTAGGTGGTAAGTGTATATGTGCATGTGTTGAAATCCTCATATTGAAGTATATCTTGTTAATTTCTACATAATTGAGTTAATCCAATGTCACAGAAAAATATTCTTCTGAATCCCAAATTGTCTGAGATGCAGATTTGGCACTGAACATCATCTGAAACTCTCCTTGCCAAATTTGTTTACTGAAGCCCAGGCGAGAGTCTGTAAGGAATAATTTAAGCATATACAGACAGTCACCAACTTAAGACGGTTCAATTTACAATTTTTCAACTTTACGATGGTGCAAAAGCAGTATGTGTTCAGTAGAAACTATATTTCAAAAACCCATACAACCCTTCTGTTTTTCACTTTCAGTATAATATTTAATAAATTATAGGAGATATTTAACACTTTATAATAAAATAGGCTTCATGTTAGATGCTTTGGCCAAACGGTGGGCTAAGGTAAGTGTTCTGAGCATGTTTAAGGTAAGCTAAGCTTAGCTATGATGTTTGGTTAGGTGTATTAAAAACACTTTTGACTTAATGATATTTTCAATTTATCATGGATTTACTGGGACATGACCCCATGGTAAGTCAAGGAACGTCTATATATTTATTTTCAGCACCTATTAATCATAATAGTATTTTAAGAGGAATTTTACAAGAGAGATGAATTATAGATTCTGAGGCTATGACGTGGCCGTTAAATAACCTCTGCTGACAAATAAATTCAGAAAACCCTTAGAAAAGAAAAAAGTTATTCTCCATAATTCCCTCTAAAGGAAAAGAAAGTCATGAAGGTACCAACTTTTTCTGAGTTGAAGTAAAATTGATCACAAGGTCTTTCATCTGTTTATACCCGAGGCTAAAGATTGCAATCAAGGTAAGTGCTTTATTTTACAATAAGGTGTAAAAAAGACGCTTTTGTATAGAGAATTTGGTATAGCCTCAGAGTTGCAGATTTTTCTCAACCTCCATAGTAGGAACATCTCTGAGACAGAGATAACATTGGCCAAAATTTTGAGTCCTCAAACCTTTAGCCTACACATTACCTCCCTAAAACGTGCCAAAGAATAATTGCAGAGGAGGTGAGTGGGCAGAGAGACTTTTCTCAACACTAATCACGATTGGGCTCCAAATTCTTGTCTTCTCTCTCACTCTTAAGAGAGGACTGGATCAGATGGGCCAAGAATGCTATTTGCTCCTAGAGCACACATAAGGAAGATGAGACCAAGTTTTTCTGATAATTAAATATTTTACCAAATGGGAAAGGCTTAGAAAATTACTAGCCGGTAATGAGCAAGCAATAAACGTGAGCTTTCATTTGCATCATTCCCTAGGTTTGCTACCTGATCCTGACCCTATAGCTCTTAATATTCTGATGGTGATAAGGGGTGTAAAAACATAAGCCAATAAAAACAGTTTTCTCACCAGAGCATCTCATTCTGTCATTTCTTTTGTGTCCTAACGTTAACCATAATTGGCTTCTACAGTTGCAGAAAACTTTCCCAAAAGAGACACAGCCCCAGGCTCATTTGACCATATCCTGGGTTCTGAGAGGAAGAAGTAATTCAGGGAGAAACATGATTAAAGACAAGAATGATCCCTGCAAAAGACGACAACAAATATCAAAAATTCCCCAGGATAATAGCCTCCACGTGTATTATGTATTGTGATAAATAGTTCTTATAGTGGTGCAAGGAAGCAAAACCAAGGGGAAGGAACAAATCCTACCATCATGACGAGAGGTATTTGGGCCATACAAACTCTTACAAAAGCGTGGTTCTCTACTCAGGAGTCTGAGGCAGAAGGATTGCTTGAGCCCAGGTGTTTGAGGTTACAGTGAGCTATGATCGTACCACTGCACTCCAACTTGGGCAACAACACAGTGAGACCCTGTCTCTAAAAAGTTATAATAATAACGTTTAAAAAAAAACATAGTTCCGTGAGCTAGGTTTAACATGCGCTACTCAAAAAGCGCTTTCTGTAGTGTGAGGATAAAACTACATCCTTAAAATCTTCAAGACAGAATGTTATTTATTTCCCATTTTCTGTCAAACCCAAGTTGCCCCCACAAAGATGGAGGAACTAAATGTTAGTTTAAAAAGGGGCTTACAAAGTGTATTCCATTCCTAATCACTTTTGTGAATGTGCTAAACATTCCAATTAAATGGTTTTCTTCCAGATATTTTCTGGTTCTGAATTCAATTTTGGATGTTTCTAACATCCTTTGATACAAACCATTCAGCAATTAAGCACGTAGAAAACAGTAAAATAACTCCAGGAAAAAAACAGGCATGGTTGGTGTTGGATATGAGCAACAAACAATATATCAACATAAGCAAATCATTAGGGGAAATCTTCATTTTCTCTGATATTTTCATATTGATTTAATAGGCACAGAAAACATACGCTATAATTATGGAAGGTAATACATCAAATGAAAGATATATCACATGACACCATGAGCCTTTGGAGATGTGTGAAATGATAGCACAAGGCCCTGAAAACTTTAAAAACAGGGGCATTCTGAGTCTCTGCAAACCTTTGGAGAATGAAGAGAATCAAGTAAGGCAATTTATTACTTTCTACAGCTTACAATCCTAAGAGATTTAGGGAATGTACATTTATATGCTTCTTCTATAAGGTTGGTTAACACAGGAGGTCAGGATATTTTGTTTATATTTCATTTCTGTAGAACTCTTGAAGTTACATAGATTTGGATGCCAGAGGGAAAACAAGTTCCCCTTGCATGTTTGATAACAAGCATTGCAAGTAAAGGGTCAGTGGTCAATGTTCTGATGAGTGGCCTACAAGCTCGAGGTTTGCAAATAATGGCATGTGCTTTCCTTCTCCAAAAATAATGACAAGAAGATGAGAAGGGACTCCCAGCTGGGGAGGCCAATTGAGGGGCAAATGAGCCTGTCCTGCACTTGAAAATCAGAGCACGTGACAGACAGCAAGTAACACTTCTCAGAGCTCTAGTGGGCTAATTTGCATCCTAACAGCAACTGGAGACAAGCAATCTATTCTTTTAATGTATATTATTTGTCTTTTGGGGCATAGGAGGCTATACTAAGAAACCATGAATTTCATTCTTCAAAAAGTTTACCATCAAAGAAAATTATAGGAAATAAAAATTACTAGGTACCTAAACAAAAACAAACAAACAAACAAAACAACAGCAAAAAAAAAAAAAGACGAGGCTCAAGAAAAATAAATTTGTTGGATCAAAATTTTACATATTAGAAAAAATATATATTTGTGCAAATAATAAATCCAATCTAAGGTACAAAAACTTTAAAATATTAAGGACATCCAATTGGTGATATAACATGTTGCTATTAAAAATAATAGAGTACTTCTAGACTAACTATAACATTGGTATGGGGATCTTACTGTTTCCTTCAAATCACAATCAAACTGATGAAAGAAAAATAAAATAGAGGAGTAATTGTAGAACCCTGAACACAAAATCAAGGTGACATTCACGTGGCACAATCTTTGAGGTAGTTCCACATAAAGTCCTAAAGATCTAGCAAATTCTTTGAAAATCATAAATTTCCATAATGAATCCTGGAGGGACAGGAAGAATGTGGAACTGATAGCAAACAGTTCAAAACCTTGTTGACATATGCTGTACTCAGAGGCAAATGCCCTGAGATAGGAGTTCAGCAGACTGTGCAGATAAAACAGGAGGCAGTAAAGAAGCTGGCCAAACCTGCCAAAACCAAGATGGCAACAAAAGCCACCTCTGGTGGTCCTCACTGCTCATTATACACTAATCATAATGCATTAGCATGCTAAAAGACAGTCCTACCAGCACCATGAGGGTTTATAAATGCCATAGCAACATCCAGAAGTTACTGTACATGGTCTGAAAGGAAGAGGAACCCTCAGTTCCAGGAATTCCACACCCCATTCCTGGAAAACTCATTAATAATCCACCCCTTGTTTAGCATATGATCAAGAAATAATCATAAAAATAGCCAACCAGCCTATGGAGTAGCCACCCTTTCATTCTTTTATGTCTTAATAATTTGCTCTCACTTAACTCTGTCTGCACACTCTTGAATTCCTTCCTGTGCAAAGCCAAGAACCTATGTGACTTCTCAAGCTGAACCCCAACTTTGAGGTTTGCCCTGTGACATAACTATATGAAATAAGAAGCCCAATGGTGGAGCCTTTCCCTCACATGGTAGACTGTTCTCCAGGATGATGGTAGACGTCACGCCTGTCCCCTCTCATTCTACTGAGAATGAAGGCTCAGTAAAAAACTACATATGAAAGCGGGCCTTTGCCAAAGAAGCATAGCTGTCTACAGAGAACAAACTGTACTAAAAATAAAGTCTGTTTATTTCCCCTTATCCCAGGCACTGGATCATAGAACTGATAAAGTCACCTTTTATCGACAATTTCTTCTGCAAAACATACTAGAAAAGAATTTTAATAACATCGTATGGACAGTGAGAGGATACAAAGCTTCTGACTATGCTTCTGACGAATACCAGGCTGAACTAGTGTACCAACAAAATCCAACATCACACCTGAATTTTAGTGGGCAAAGTTGAAGAAGCAAAATAATATTGCTTGGTATTGATCTTTCCTAAGGAAACAGAGGTAAATTATGATGTATTAATAAGTTCACAGTAAAATTCTATGAAAGAGGAGGTACTTAAAATAGGAGAAGAAGAAAGGATGATAAAATAGACGGTAAAACAGAGCTGAATAAGACACAAAAAAATGTAAAAAATTAGAAATGCCATGGATAAAAGCAGCCTTACAGAAGTCAAAATACATCAGAAGGTTTCATCTAAGATATGAAATTAACCAATTTACTACAACTACCAGAATGCACTGAAATAACACAGAGATGAAAACTGCAAGAGAAACTATGATAGGCTATTTGACATCACTGAAAAAGAGACTGCAAAAAAATGAAATATATTTTTAAAGATATGATATCTATATTTTTAATATGTCATATTTCATAAATATTATAGAACCCCTGAGGTGAAGGCTACAGTCTTCATATCTCAAGAAACATAAAACTATCCAGAAACAAAATTTAAAAATATAGGGAAAAAACCTAACATACCCTGGTAAATAAAACTTTAGCATCAAATCCAAAAAAAAAAAAAGGCATACAAGCATCCATGCAGAAAAACAAAAGAAAAATATAAAAACTGGCCACCGACTCTTCTGCCTTATTATTTGTAAGAACACTATGAAACAAGACTACAGATTTGTGAGAAGCAAAACATTATAAATTAGAAATTCTAGAACAAATAAAAATGAATGGTTCACATATTATGCAACAAAGCATTCTCAAATACTCTCATAAAGTAAACATATGTTACCTATTTTTGAAAAACGATTTAGAGACATATTCTAGGTAACCATGAGATAGACTGAAATCAGAAATTCAGGAATAGAGAAATCAAGGTGGAGAAAAGTTGCCTGATAGTGACGTCTCATCACTTCCATACACAACGAAGTCTAAATTGTTGTAAATGCCATATTTTAAAAAGAATGGAAATTGTATAAATAATTATTGAATAGTAAATATATACTATAAAACATTATGTAATAAACGCAATATTTTGCAAAGTGCATAATGAAGATAATATTTTATTTGTAAATATCTCTTATGAATTTTAAGCATAAAGACTACTGTTAAAAACAAAAAAAAACCACATGCACACATAAACAGGCTAAATGCCAAAAGAAAAAAAAAAGCCACATAATCATTTGTTTAAGAGATTTCTAAAGTTGTAATTTTAATCATCTCATCCTGGAGTGTAACCAAAAGAGAACCAGTTTTCAGCCTGTGTATCAGGAATTTTCCACAGAAAATGTGTATTACTTTCTCTTCTTAAAGAGAGGTAACAGACAAAATTATTATGTTTAGGTTACATATTGAGTATATCCTATTTTTAAATATATAATAAATTATCATCATTGTGTACTTATCTATAAGACTTGGCCAGAAGAATATTTGACTAAAACGAAAACAGTTGAGCCATTAGAATTTCCAGCTTCTACCTGGCAATTCCAAGGAAACAAATCAATTAGAAGAGCCAATGTCTAATGTAACAACATGGTAGAAATAGTCAAAAAACTGTTGATGGGAATGTAAATTAGTATACCCATTATAAAACACAGTATGAAGTGTTCTCAAAAACTACAGATAGAATTACTATATAATCCAGCAATCCTACTACTGATTATCCAAAGGAAAGGAACTCAGTACATCAAAGGGATAGCTACACCCCATGTTTACTGCAGCACTATTCATAATAGCCAAGATATGGAATCAACATAAATGTCCATCAACAGATGGTGGATAAGGAAAATTGTGGTATAATACACAATGGAATACTGTTCTGCCATAAAAAAAAATTGAAATACTGTCATTCACAGCCACATGGATGAGTCCGTATTAAGTGAAATAAGTCAAGCACAGAAAGGCAAATACCACATGTTTTTACTCATATGTGGCAGCTAAAAAAACAATTGACCTCATGGAAGTAGAGTAGAACTGTAGGTATTCGAAGCTGGGAAGGAGAGGAGGAGAGGATAGGGAGAGGTTGGTTAAGAGCTACAAAATCGCAGCTGCATAGGAGAAATGAGCTCTGGTGTTCTCCAGCACTGCAGGGTGAAGATGATTAACTGCAATTTGTTGTATATTTTCAAAAAGCTCCAAAAGAGGATTCTGAATATTCTAAACACAAAGAAAAGAATGAATTCTTTGTGACAGAGATGCTTAATTTCCCTGATTTGCTCATTATGCATTGTATACACATACAGAAATATCACTCTGTATGCCACAAATACGTACAATTATGACATGTCAACTAAAAATAAAAGGAACAAAATAGCAACAGTTTTAAAAAATTTAAAAAAGAATCAGCCTCTTCTGACAGTGGCTAAGGAAAAGTCAACAACCTCAAAGGGCTATAGGTAGGTAGATCTGCTAAAGTACAGATTTGCTAGGAGAACCAACCAAGATTTCTCCCTAAGAAGTACCTGCAACCCAATCTCAGCCTCAGGAGGGCCCAACAGGGGTTGTCAGGGCCGTATCCTTTGCCAGCCACACTCAAAGACAAGGTCCACAGTGTGAGCCCTGGGATCATAAGTGGACAAAGGGGAATAACGGATCAGTGGTACTAGGATTGACTTTTTTATTCTTTTCATTTTCTCCAATGAACATGCATAATATTTCTATTCAACAAACAGAACAATATTTTTCAAATGGTGGTTGCAGATAATAGGTAATGGGCCACATTCATGACATAAGTGTGAAGGCTGGTTTTAAAATTGTACAGATTTTATTTACAACTCTGAGGAACAAAGTAAGCTTGGAAGGGAAAATTTAAAAATGAAATGATATGAACAGTAAGATTATGAATGATTAAGGTTTTTCCTCTCATGTCTAAACATTCCATAAGATGGTTATATGTTTTAATCATTTGACATATTTTAAACATAATTGGTACCCAATCATTCTGCAATACAGATATATTAAGACATATGTACCAGAATAGTATTATACCTTCTAGCCTTTAAACAGATTACAGGAGGCTCAATGAATCTTAATATATATTAGAAGGTCTTTTTTGATCTGAAGCATCACTAATAATAAAATAAACCTGGAGATTTAAAACAGAGGTGATTTCCAAAGGAACTTTTTTTTTGGAACCCACTCTTTTTAGAAACTGTAGTAGTAACCATTGGTTAATTATTGGCATCACTGGAACTTTACAAGCGACAAATTTCACACCTAATCATAGATTATAAAGTCTCCAAAGACTGGATATATTGCTACTAAAGCAATCAAACAAATACAAGTTCCTTTGGATACAGCAAAGACCACAGAAAGACTTGAATGAAATTTCAGTAATCCTTGCTAGGAGAGAAATTCACAAGGCCAGAGAAGCTTAACTTCTGAAACTATTGTTCTTCAGAGCATTTGAAGAGCCCGTTGTCAGAGAAACTGAACTGGATCTGGCTTTTGATTTAAAACAAGTTCCTATCATAGAACTGTCACTTCCAGGCATTCCATCCTCAGGCACATGATGAGCTGTAGCTGGCAGAAGCTATAATCAGAGGTAAAGCAACTACTGATAAAGTACAAGGTGCCATAAGTTTCAATATAAATCAATAGAGAAATTCCATCTGTATCCGGTTAAATCATTTCTAACTTTATTGTCTTACAGGAAATACATCCTGTGTCAAAAGAAAGGCAAAGTCAGAATCTACTGCTATCATTCCTATAATTTCCATTTTCTTAACAGTGCTTCAGTAAACTCTTTTGGTCCTGTTAAGTGAAAAGTATCTCCCCTTAACCCTGGGTGCAAGGGTAGAATCCCATTGTGGTGGCAGATAAGAGCTCACAGCTGCTCCCATCTCCAGGAATTGCCCTCAGCTGGCAAAATCTGCCTTGCCACAGCGTCCTTAGGCATAGCCCCACCAGTTAATGACTGAGAGATTCTGGAGTACAAAAGGTCAACAACCTTGCCATTCGTGCAGTGAATACTCTGAAGTTCTCAACTCCCCACGCCCCACACACATACCCAGCCTTCATCTGATACCACATCCTTGCCTTGCTCTTTCTCCTTGCTTTCTTCTCTTTCCTGCTTCACTCTCTCCACTAAAGGTTCTTTCCTGAAGATCACTTCCTCAGTAAATAAATCACTGTCACCTGAATTCCTACTTCAGGCACTGCTTCTAGAGAACCAACCTAGTACAGAACAAAAATGAAAATAAACATACTTTAAAATCAAATTAAATTTTAAGACTTAGGCTGCACAAATCTCCTGATATTCCATTAGTGTGCACTTGGCCTTCTTTAGCCCTCTTCCAATCAGAACCTCTCCAGTGTATCTTATTCCCCACTGCCTGAAAGACGACATCGGCTCAACAACTGTATGTTGACTTCCCAGGTATATATGACAATGCTTAAGTCTATTGCTAAGCATAGCCTTAATGTTTGGCATAACATAATGACAATAAGATTCAACTTCTAGCGCTAAAGAAGAAAAGAAAAAAGAAGATTCCAGTCCTAACATACTTGGACTGCGTTTTTGTATCCAACAACTCTGAAAGTAGTGGAAGAAAGATACACTGTCTGCCCCCCAAATATTTTTATCCTTTACAAAGCAGAAATGCACAAAGCCTTTGATGCCCAAGTGTTAGCTGCCCTACACTGCCCTTCCTCACCTTTCTGTGGCTCCTAAACCACTTTAGGCACGGGATGGTGAGGCACCTGTTGCAGGAAAAAAAAAAAAAAAACATGCCGCCGAGAAGCGGGGCCTGGATTGCCCACGGACGAAAGTGCCTTCCCATCCGCCCCTGCACTGTGCCATGTGTACCCAGGTGTCCCTGGTTCGAATCAAGGGTGCATCACGGGATCGCTAAGGGTACCCCAATGAGGACAGAAGGCACCTGAGGTGATTGTAAATAGTGAGGGAGGGGAGGAGGTGCACCTGTGGCAGGAAAAAAAAATTGCACCGCCGAGAACCTTTCCTGGGTCCCTCACAGAAGAAAGTGCCTTCCCATCAGCCCCTGCTCTGGGCTTCGGGAACCCTGGGTTCCATGGTTCGAACCCAGAGTGCATTTCGGGCCCACAAATGGTACCTGAAAGTGGAAAGAAGGCCCCTGAGGGGAAGGTAAGGTTTGAGGGCGGGGAGGTGGGTTACCTGTGGTATCACAAAACACACACACACACACACACAAACGCACTGGCGAGAAGCGTTCCTTGTCCTCCATGGAAGAAAGTGCCTTCCCTACAACCCCTTCGCTGGGCCCCGGGGGCGGTGGCCTACCAGTTGAAAACTAGGGTGATTCTTGGGCTCACTGTGGGTACCTGAAAGCAGGCAGAAGGCACCTGACGAGAAGGTAATGTTCGAGGAAGGGGAGCTGGGGCACTTGTGGCAGAAAAAAATTAAAAACAACACACCGCTGAGAAGCGTTCCTGGGTCCTACATGGACAACAGTGCCTTCCCATCAGCCATTGCGCTATGTCCCAGGGACGCTGGCGTCCCTAGATCGAACCCAGGGTGTGTCTTGTGCCCGCTACGTGCACCCAAAGCAGGCAGAAGACCCCTGACTGGAAGATAAGGTTTGGGAGAAGGGAAATGAGGCACCTGTGGCAGAAAAAAATAGAAAAACGCGATGCCAAGAAGCAGGACCTGGGACACCTTCGGAAGAAAGTACCTTCCAATCGGCCTCTGTGCTGGGCCCCGGGGACCCAGGCGTCCCTGTTTCCAACCCAGGATGCGTATCGGGCCAGCTAGTGGTACCACAAAGAGAGTAGAAGGCCTCAGAGGGACAAGTAAGGTTTGAGGGAGGGGAGGTGGGGCACCAGTGGCAGAAAGAAAAAAAATAACGCACAACCCAGGAGCGTTTCTGGGTACCCCCTGACGAATCTGCCTTCCCATCAGCCCCTGCGCTGCTCCCCGGAGACCCTGAGGTCACTGGATCGAAACCAGAGTGTGTCTCTGGCCCGCCAGGGGTACCACAAAGCGGGCAGAAGGCCCCTGAATGGAAAGTAACGTTTGAGGGAATGGAGGTGAGGCAACTGTGGGAGAAAAAAAAAACGCGCCACTTTGGTACTTCAAAGCTTACAGAAGACCCCTGAGGGGAAGGTAAGGCTTAAGGGAAGGGATGTGAGGCAACTGTGATAGAAAAAACAAAACGCACCCCTGAGAAACGGGGCCTGTGTCCCCCACGTATGATAGTGAATTCAAATTAGCCCCTGCCCAGAGACCGGGGGACCATGGCGTCCGTGGTTGAAATACAGGGGCATCTTGGGCTCCCTACGGGTACCCCAAAGTGGGCAGAAGGCCCCTGAGGGGAAGGTAAACTGTGAGTGTGGTGAGTTGGGGCATCTGTGGCAGATTAAAAAAAAAAAAAAAAAAAAAAAAAGATAATGGTGCCACTGAGAAGTGTTCCTGGGTCCACCACGGGCGAAAGTGCCTTCCCATCAGCCCCAGCACTGGGCCGCGGGTACCCTGGGGTCCCTGGTTCGAACCCAGGGTGCCTTTCGGGCCTGTTAGTGGTAACGCAAAGAGGGCAGGAGGCTCCTGAGAGGATAGTAAGGTTGGAGTGAGGGGAGGTGGGGCACATGAGGCAGAAAAAAAAAAAAAAAGGCGCCGCCAAGAAGCGTTCCTGGGTCTCCATGGATGAAAGTGCCTTCCCATGAGCCCCTGCGCTGGTACCTAGAGACCCTGGCGTCCCTGGTTCGAACCCAGGGTGCGTCTCGGGCCAGGTAGGGGTACCACCAATTGGAGAGAAGGTCCCTGATTGGAAGATAAGGTTTTAGGGAGGGATGATGAGGCACCTGTTTGAGAAAAATGAAACGCGCCGCAGAGAAGCGGGGAATGGGTTGCCACGGAACAAAATGCCTTCCCATCAGCCTCTACGCAGCGCCACGGGGACCCTGTGGTCCCTGTTCGAATGTAGGGTGCATTTCGGGAACGCTAAGGGTACCCAAAAGTGAGCAGAAGTCCCCTGAGGGGAAGGTAAATAGGGAGGTGAGGTGGTGCACCTGTGGCAGAAAAAGATAGTCGCGAGGCCGACTGGGTCCCCCACCGACGAAAGTGCCTTCCCATCAGCCCCGGCGCTGGGCCCT
>NW_012114488.1:2268037-2273048 GCF_000951035.1 Colobus angolensis palliatus | reverse complement strand
ACTCAAGCCTGGGCAATAGAGAGAGACTTGTCTCAAAAAAAAAAAAAAAAGAGAGAATTTATTTTGATTTGCTTTAATTTCTCCTAATGAGAGTTTTAATTTCCATTTCAATCATTGGGGAAAATTTTTTTGAAAGCATCTGGTCTGTACCAGGGCCTGGAGATTAGAGTAATGAAAAAACAGACAAAATCCTTTTTTTCTTGTAATGATGCTTACATTCTAACTGTGGCGCACACACACACGCACACACACACACCCTGAAACAAAACAAGCTGTGTTATATCCAGACAGTGGAATATAGTTCAGTACTAAAAGGAAATAAGCTATCAAGCCATGAATAGAGGAAGCTTAAATGCATGTTATAAGTGAAAGAAATCAATCGGAAAAGGCTGCATACTCTATCATTCCAACAGTGTCCCATTCTGGAAAAGCAACAACCATGGAGACAGTAAAAAAGATCATGGGTTGCCAGAATTTCGGAGGAAGAAGGAAGAAATAGGCAAAGCACAGAGGACTTTTAGGACAGTGAAACTACTCTGTATGACCCTACAATGTAGGAACATGTCATGCATTTGTCCAAACCCACAGAATATACAATTCCAAGAGAGAGCCCTAATGCAAGTTATGGACTCTGGATGATAATGTGTTAGTGTAGGTTCATCAGTTGCAACAGTGCACCAGTGTGGTGGGAGATGTTGATAATGGAAAAGGCTACACATGTGTGAGGGCAGAGGATATATGGGAAATCTCTATACCTTCTGCTCAGTTTAGCTGTAAACCTAAAACAATGCTACAAAATAAAACCTACTTGAAAAAAAAAAAGAAAGTAAATAAAATTATACATTCTAGTAAAGAAGAACATCCAAAAATAACTTTGTCTCTAAACTTTAATATAACATTTTAAACAAACTATTTTTTCCTCCATGAATTGCATTCTAGGCCAAGGAGCTTAGCAGTCCTTGAAATGTTTTAGTAAAATATAGATTGACCAAATATTTTAATATGACCTTATTTCCATTACAACTCAGAGAAGGGAAGAGTACATTCATCTAAAGAAAGTACTGGTTTGTCCGGTAAAATAAGTTGAATAATTTCATAATTAAACAGTGGCATTATTTGAAATAGCAAAACTTGATAAAAGATTTATCTATAAAATGCATACTTAAACTATAAAAATATTATCAGTATTTTTTGACAATTAGCTATTGTTCTGCAACAATTTCACTAATAAAAATTTCACTAGCAAAAATTAAAATGGCTATAAGTAGCTAAAAGGTACAGACTATGAAGTCATCCCTCAATAGTGGTCATTTAAATGAACTATTCTTTCAATGTAGATGGTAGGTTTACCCAACAGTTGCATTGCCCAATTATTTGCATACAAATAGTGTTTTGTGAACACTGCAGCATCCATCACAGCCTTTGTTTCACAATCCACATTGCTACTGTGCTTCCAATTGGACCACAGCAGTAATGGTAACTTTGAGATTACTTTGAGATTAACAACCAGATCTGAAAAAGGAATCACACACAGCTCTAGCTGCAAAAGAGACTGTAAACTCTATGAGACGGTACAATGCTTGAGGAAGGTATGACCATATCCCCAGCATAGAAGATACTAGATAAATGCCTATGGAACGAATGAATAAGCAAAAACAACATGGACTTATATTGTGAAAGCTCGAATTTTATGCTACTTCGTGTTCCCAATTAACTCAGAGGGAATACTTGATGGAATCATAGAAAATTATTTCCCCACTGGTAAAGAAAACTAGGTTAAACTGGAAGACATAAGTCATTTTGTACCTTTAATATATATGTTAATGATTATTGAGCAGAGTTGGAGATTAATAGGTCGTACTTGTTGCAGCTGTAAAAATAGGTACTCTGTAAAATATGTAAGGTCTAAAATGTATTTAACAAAGGAATGTGTCTAACAAATATTTTCAGGGATATTATAGTAAAAAGATTTTTCTTGTATCTTTCAATAAGGAGTCAGGCAAAAAAACATATTATTTTATCTATCTATCTATTTATCTATCTATCTATCCACCTATCCACCTATCTGCTTTTCATTGCTGAATCGCAAATTTGCTCTGATTAAGTGGTAGCATTGATTCTATAGCTGGTTTCCTTTCTGACTATTTGAGGATCTCCTATAGTTCACTTTTGAGCACTTTGCAAGATATTGCTTAAATTCTCCTTCAGTCTAGCCAGTTTTATTCTGACCTTCTATACATTCTAGATATTTATATTGTCTTTTCATGAACCTAATTTAAGTTTCACAGGTGTCTTTTTTTTCTTGCAATAGCTTCATTGACTTTGCCTGTCAGTTATACTATGAAAACTTGTAACAGACTTTATATATTTAAAATACTCATACTTAAAAAATAAACTAATTATTTAACTAAGATTAAACATAAAATTTATTCTTTATCATAAAATTAAAATAACAGAAAGAAATAGAAAAAAGTTAGAACATGTGGAAAATATACAAAAATATAAAAAATAAAAATATAATAAAAATAAAATTTATTCTTATCAAATATACAGGTTTCAGAGAGCTGGAAAGTAGAATAATATATTAGGTTGGTGCAAAGGAAATTGTGGCTTTTAATGGCAAAAACCACAATTACCTTTGTAAGAACCTAATAATAAAACCAAAATTAAATATCACTATGAGAGATTGGATCTCAAACTCAAAAGGTGAATTTAAAATCCTTTATTTATGTTAAAAAAAATTACATAAGTACAGAATGAGAAGATAGGTGACACAGCTAAAATTCACTTGGAAAAAAATAAAAGATTTTACTGTGAACTCAGTGGGATCAATTTTAGCATGGGACAGCTTGAAAACGAAATCCAGTCTAGCTGCACTGATAGAAGTTGCATGACAGTAAAATTCTACTGCATTCTAGTGCTTCTCAAGGTTTTCTCAGGAGTATTTTCCATCTAAATACAACTTTTAAGAAAAAATCACCAGCAGTGTTTTGCAACCTTAATGCTTCATCAACTTGACTCACTGAACTGTGTACTGAAACTATTGGAGCTACTTAGGAGTGAGATCAAGTGCCCCACTGAGAAAATCCAAAGACTGGGAAGTCAAGAAAAAGACAGCAAGTAGAAAATGTGAAATCACTGGGGTGAAAAGGAAGAGTCGAACAAAAGGCAATAAAATAGCACTCACTCAAATACTGATGAAATGCTCTCCATTATCCATATGCCAGCAGCTGAATACACCAATACCATGTCATGACTTAAGTGAGTGCACACATTCGTAATTCACAGAGAACTAAATGGATATCTGAATTTATCTTATCTTCCTCTGCCTTCTATTCCATTTGTCATTCCAAGTATGTGAATTGTTATGGTTTGTGTAACTGCTCCTGATACATGAAATGTTAAGTAGTTAGCACCCAAGAAGATCCTAACACATTTCAACATTATATCATGGCTGTTGGTGAAATGGTATTACATTTACTTTTTTTTTTTTAGGAAGTTTGACTTATATAGTATGCATTTCAGTGAATCTGTTATTAATGATATTTTTAAACATCATATAATTCTCTATTTCAAGAATCATAACCACTTTTCAGAAAATGGTTCTCCCACTCACTGAAGAATATGTCAGGTATATTCTGTGTATGTTATATGTACTTGAGAGATAAGAGAAAAAAATGCACTATTTCTGCATCACATCTATTTACCAATTTGAAATACTATTATTATTATTATTATTGCTAAATGTTTATTTTGCAGTAATTTTATTATAACTACACTAACATCTACCCAACAACTTAAAAAAATGAATTCTTAGTTTTCTGTAAACACAATAAACATCCCACCATTATAATAATTAAACTGAATGCCTTCCCCTTACATTTATCCTACTTCTCCAAGTCATCTCAGCCCAAGTCACTCTCTAAGTAAAAAGAGGAAAAAGAAATAGCCGGTATTTGGGCAAGTAGGTTTTCTTTTACACTAAATAACATTGTTTCCCTCATAAAAGCAAGCTGTTACAGATAATTCTTTCCTGTATTCTTAATTTCTCTGCACTACTAGCAGGACTCGTTCAAAACCATGGTACAATATCAAATTCAAGTACACTAATGTCATAATAATAAGGATCCCTTTTAAAACATCACTGAACATTAGAATGTAATTTAATAGCTGAGTGGCTTGAAGAATTTAATCTCCTTCCTCAACATGGCACAAGAACTGCTGCTACTCTCAGCATAAAGGTCCAGCAGATGGTGGAAAGTCTAGTCGGATCAGTATAACAGGCTTCATCAAATACAGAAGGATCAGTATGACTTAAATGTATTACACTTAAAGATATTACACAAAGCCACTGTTTCCCTTCTTAGAAACGTTTTGCCCTGACTTCAACTTTCCTTTTCTCCCAAATGGAAAAATAAACAAAAATACAAAGAGTCATCTTGCTTAAACATTCACATCATTCCTATTGCCATGAGTACACAGCTGGACACACACACAACTTTTAGATAAATATAAAATGAGTCAAAAGGCAACAGGCAAGAGAGATTGAGACTAACTTCCAGACATTTAATATAATTATTTGATCAGTTCAGACAATAATAAGACTAATTTGATTCTTCACTGAATGATCTGAAGAAATTTTTCTTTGATATCAAAATCTCTAAAGGAAAGAAATAATGAGAAATAGGTCAGTGAAACTTACCACTGGATATCACAAGAATGTTATTGATTACACCTTCCACTAAAACATACGGAGCCTTTTTATGAGTATCCATGAGAAAAACTTCACTATGATTTTAGAACCAGAAACAGTTCTCATTTGAAATTTATTGACACCATGATTATTTCAACTGCTTGTTTCTCTGTTTGTTCCAGCTACTGAAAGGTACAAGCCAAAGTTTTGATCCCCTTCATACAAATGAAAATGACTTTCTGTGATGCTTCTGTCCCTGAATCTTTCATTTTGCATTAGATTATCTTATTATTTCTTTCCCTATACCTCAGGTATGTC
>NW_012114488.1:2264955-2266767 GCF_000951035.1 Colobus angolensis palliatus | reverse complement strand
AACTATTGGCCCCTCCATTACTACCCCGACTTCATCTCCACTTTCTCCTCCCCACCGCTGCCTAGCCACACTGGCCTCCTTGTTGTGAGAACACAGCAGGGCACTCTTCTTGCCTTAAGGCCTGAGTTCTAAACTGTTCTCTCTGACTGGAAAGCTCTTCTCCCAAATATCCTTTGGCAACATCCTCACCTGTTTTGAAATTTGTTAATATATTTTATCTGTTCAATGACTAATAATTCAATATTACATCCTTCTAAGCTCCTTGCCCACAATTTTCCAGGCCTCCTAATCCCCTTTACCCTTTTTAAAATTTTTTGTATATCACTTATCACCTTCTAACATAAAATATAATTCACCCATGTATTAGGTTTATTGCTTTTTGTCTTTCTCCCCTTGCTAGCATGGGATACCCAGAAGGACAAGAATCTTTGTGTGGCGCTCTGATATGCTCTGGACATGTAGAACAGAGCCAGGAACATAGTAGAATGGTAGGTGCTGATTATTTCTTGAATGAATTCATAGAGGCTCATAATACAATTCAGGGAAGATATTCCTGGGGGAACCAAACCAACAAAATATACTAATAAAATTGAGAAATTCTGGTTCCTGCCCTTTACCAAGTGAGTTTCCTGGATATCACTAACAAAAATAAGAAACATCAGTTCTACAGAACTTGTTTAATAAAAATACATTAAGCACAAATTTTCTGAGTTTACTTGTTTGTTTTGTTTTCATTACTTTTTAAGTGACTTTCATATATATATATAGATAGATCTCCTTTAAGTTCTGGGATACATGTGCAGAATGTACAGATTTGCTGCACAGGTATACCCATGACATGGTGGTTTGCTGTACCCATCAACCCGTCATCTACATTAGGTATTTGTCCTAATACTATCCCACCCCTAGCCTCCTACCTGCCAACAGGCCCCACTGTGTGATGTTCCCCTTCCTGTGTCCATGTGTTCTCACTGTTCAACTCACACTTATGAGTGGGAACAAGCAGTGTTTGGTTTTCTGTTCCTGTGTTAGTTTGCTGAGAATGATGGAGAAATAAGAACGCTTTCACACTGTTGGTGGGAGTGTAAATTAGTTCAACCATTGTGCAAGACAGCGTGGCGATTCCTCAAGGATCTAGAACCAGAAATACCATTTGACCCAGCAATCCCACTACTGAGTATATACCCAAAGGATTATAAATCATTCCGCTATAAAGATACATGCACATGTATGTTTACTGCAGCACTTTTCACAATAGCAAAGACTTGGAACCAACTCAAATGCCCATCAATGATAGAATGGATAAAGAAAATGTGACACATATACACCATAAAATACTATGCATCAATAAAAAAAGGATGAGTTCATGTCCTTTGCAGGAACATGGATGAAGAGAAGTTTACATCTAATACTCTGAGACCATGTTTTCAACATAGAATCATCAGCTGTTTTTCAATGAAAGTATGAGCACCTTAAGTTTCTGACTGGCAATGTCGTTTACCATTTGTAGTTTGAAGTATTTGATTGGTATCAACTAAAGCAAAGCAACATTGTAATAGGCACTAGTGCATCATGATGAAGAAATTTCAGTTAAGAGTAGTGTTATAAGGAAATATTCAACTGAGACAGCCTTGAGCAAGGCTGAGACATAGGGGAAATCCTCGGCACAAGAGAACACAGAAGGTAGTGTTTTCAAGCAAAAAATCTTTATCTTGCTTCAAGATTTTTTGCGTCAGGAAAAGAGGTGCTTCAGACTAGTCTTTTTTAAAACTTTTCAGCCTCAAAAAGAGAAGTAAACTTTGTTACTGAAGA
>NW_012114488.1:2186440-2264240 GCF_000951035.1 Colobus angolensis palliatus | reverse complement strand
TTTGTTTCTTTTTCCTCAGAATTTTATTTTCAAATATGCTACCATCTGAATGTTTGCATCCTCCCAAAATTAATACATTGTAACTAATACCCGTGTGATAGTATTGAGGGATGGGGCTTTGGAGAAGTGATTAGATGAGATTAGTGTCATGATAAAAGAGACCTCAGAAACTAATTAGCCATTTCCATCATGGGAGGATGCAGTGAAAAGGCACCATTTATGATGAGCGGGCTCTCACCAGACACTGCATTTGCTGGCACCTTTTCTTGGATCTCCTGGCCTCCAGAACTGTAAGAAATAAATTTCTGTTCTTTATTAGCCATCCTGTTTATGGTGTTTTGTCATAGAAGCCCAAAAGGACGAAGACCAAATATTTACCCATATTTCCATGTGTATATCTAGTCCACTCCTGCTAACTGCTGCATAATACTCCAAGATGGACACATGCTTTACTCTTCATCCCTCTGTAATAGACACCCATTTTGTCTCCAACTATCATAGTTAAACACTGCAGTGAACATCCTCATACTTGTCCCCCTGTGGAGCTCTGGAGCTATGTGACTTTGATATAGACATATAGATATATAGATAGATAGACATACACACACATATGCATATATGTATAGTCTGATTTTAATTATGTGTTTATGATTTATACATTGGATTATTTGCTTCCCCTTTTGTTGAATTATTTACCTTTCTTTGATGGGAACAAAAATATTAAGGCATTTCCCTAAAGGCTTTTCTTACACATTTTTAAGACACAAGTTTTCAACATTATAATTTTGCTAGAAACATACTAACTTAGCCATCAACATCACCTCACTGTGGATGGCAGCAAAGATGGATGAGGGAATCTAGTCTGTAAAGGAATTTATTCGATGCTTTAGGCTGGGCTGTAAACTACAAGCTTGAGAACTTCATGGCCACCTAAGTCAAGCAAATACCCTCATCCTTCAATTATTTATATATATTCAATATACTCCTACATTAAATAAGAACAAGATGAAATAGATCCATTTAAGGACTTTCTAAATACTCTTCTTATATTAGAATGTCATTATGTGTAGCAAATAAAAAAACACACTCTGAAATACATGCTCAGACTCTAAAATTAGAAAAAAAAAATCAGAGGGGAAAAAATGTCGTATGTACTTCAATCAGGGCAGTTCCTTAATACCAGTATCCGGGTCAATCCCATAAGAACAATGACAAGCCCCATATGAGACCTTGGCTAGGGTCCCCCTACTGCCCTGGCATGTCCTCGGTACTCTCCTCACCGTTGTATCCACTCATTCAAATCTGACCTTCAGGACCTAACCCATCTCCACGGAAAATTATTCCATTCTGCAGATTGCCATCCTTCAGTCATTCACATAGGTCTATTAACGGTTTTTAGTTTTATTTACTTTAGTTATATTTAGTTTATGATCTTTTTTATTTTTGCTTTTATAAGACACACGACCCTGAAAGACCATATATCTTATAAATATGCCCAAATAGATATATGGCCTACCATCATTAATCCTTAAAAGCTTGTCCATTATATTAAAGTACTAATGGACAGTGAGTGAAAGTATTAGGGTATATACGTTATAGTCCAATAGAAGTGTATAAATGTTAAAGTTCGTTCCTAGGGTCACTAATTTTGCCAGCTATAATTTTCATTTGTCTAGACATGCTGACATTGGCAATGAATTTGACAATTTGAACTTCTCCGTGCACATCATGGAACATATTAATCCCCTAATATCATCAGCATCATAAAGAGGTACAATATGTTGTATGCCTAACTATTAAGAAGTTCTTGCTACTCTCAATAAGCTTACATCTAGAAAAAATAATGCAATATACTCATTAGAAATATATTGAATAATTTATTCCATATATGTGTATATCTGTGAAAAAATAACAGAAAGTGTTACATGCCACAGTAATGCTATATTTAGAGAAATTTTTCTGAAAAAAATATTTTGATTCTCCTAATATATTTAATCAGAAAGCATGCAATGATAATTCTAGGCATACTTGTATTTTTTAACACCTATTACTGTGTGCCACGTGATACTTGAAGAAATTAAAAACAACTTCATCCTCAGAATAATCCCATGACATAGGTAAATATTCCCATTTTGTGACTGAGAAAGCTGAGTTATAACCCCCTCAAACTCTCAAAATGAGTTAGTAGCTGAGCAAGGATTGAAACTCAGACAGTCTGGCTCCAAAGGCTATGCTTTCAGTGACTATGCAATGTTGTCAGTCTATCTGAGATTTTATTTTTAAAATATAAAATGGGAGGCTGAGGCAGGAGGATCACTTGAGGCCTGGAGTTTGAGACCAGCCTGGACAACATAGTGGGACCCCTGTCTACAAAAACTACAAAAATTAGTAGGGTGTAGTGGCAATTACCTACAGTCCCAGCTACTTGGGAGGCAGAAGTGTGAGGACTGCTTGAGCCCAGGAGTACAAGATTATAGTGAGCTATGACTGTGCCAGGAGTTCAAGGTTACAGTGAGCTATGACTGTGCACTCCAGCCTGGGTGACATAGCAAGACCCCATCTCTAAATAATAACAAAAATAAAAAATGCAGTGTAACCCAATGTTTAATACAGCCTCTTCACAAAATGTAATAAATGCATGTTTCTGACTATGCTATGGGTTTTTTTTAAGATTTGAGACTCACATAGAAAATTTTACTGAGTTTTCTACAAGTGAAAAGTGGTTTTGAGGATTTATTTAACAGCTCGGCCCTCTTAAAGTGCAATAATTCTCTTAATTTCCCTCAACGTGAGAGAATTAATGCAATAAAGGTAAACCAATTTCAGCTTGCATGATTAGGCAAATGCTACCAAAAATTCCTCTGAGCCTTGTTTTTTTCCTCTTATACTCCCAGTTTGTACACTGAGCTTCTGCAAAATAATTTTACCCAAGAAGACACATTTCACCTGATGATACCAAATTGAGATATTCTAAGAGAGGTTAATGCTTTAAAACCAGATGAGGAGCAATACATTTAATCCGAAATAGAGCAGAAAATAATTACTGAAAGCCACCCCTATCAAACTAGCAAACTCATTATGTTAGTTAATTAATCATATCTTCACATTTGCACACAGTATGCAAAATAGTCAGAAGCCATTTACTTTTTCCATCCACTCTTTTTTTCTTTCAACAATTTATGTTTTCATTTCTGAAATACAAGTCAAAATACATTTTTGTTACACAACATGCTCTAAAATAATATTTTTAAAAATAGTCCGTGTACCCAAGTATTTTTTGGATGAGCTGTTTCCTCCATTCACACTCTTGATCTATTCTCTTTGGCTAGAAAATACCATTTGTTATAGTCAGCAGTCACCTCTACCCCATCCCAATCTTCCTTGTTAACAGAGCTCCAATTTTGTTGAGATGCCAACATGCTCAGGGAAGGGGCCCAGCTCCAAAGAATTATTCGCGATTGTTCTCAACCTGTCACAAGCCTGCCCTCCCCTTCCTTGGACCCTTGTTGAAGCATGCTTTGGTAGGAGGCTTGGTATCTAATTCTGGGCAGTGACATGTGAGGAGAAATCTGCTAGGACCTTCTAGGACAGAATTTCTTCCCTGGAAGAAAAGAAAACTGCATAAACCTGATACCACTGAGCATTAAATCAGTTCTGAAACTGCCTGTCTCCAAACTTCTCATATGAAATTGTAAGCCTATATTACCAAAGCTGCATTTAGTATGCTATTATATTACATGTAGCCAAAAGGACCCTAATTTGTATCTTATTCGGCTTGTTCTCCAATTCCCAAGGCCATTGTCATAAGTATGTTCATGCTACTATATCCTAACATCTACATTAGCAGAATTTCTCCTCATAGATGCCTGATTCTCCTTGCTTTCTTTTACATGCAAACTGTATTTATTTGTGTGAAATATAATTAAAGGATAAAATAAATACTGGAAAATTTTTGATGTCCAAATTGTGATGATGACCACTATGATCGATTAAGATTGATTAAACTATTCCTGATAATAAGAAATCTAGCAAATGTCCTGATTATGCACATTCAAGTCATGGAAGAATTCAGAAATAAGATCATATTTTTTGTCAAGCACTTGCACGAATCCCTGTGAGCACACAATTTTCCTTCTCTGAATTCTGAAGCATACTTACCACCTGCAGATACTGAGAAAACTGACAAATCGCTTCTGACAAATAGGCATCTATTCTATAGCAAAATGACACTGGGAAACGTCCACTGTGCCAAGCAGCATTTTATATTGAAGAAAATACACTAAATTTTCACACTGTAGGTCAAGTTTATATACTTCACGATATCACTTTTGGGGAAAAGCTTTCTTCTTCTCTCTTTCATAATACCCTTGTAACAACCTCAATCAGAAATCCACGGGAAAACTAAACCATATGCAGTGACAGTCTTAAATTAGAAAATTGTTCCCTGGCTAGACCTCTTACTGGGTTTGCTAGGACGGTGCACTTCAATTTGAAGAGACAACAGTGGTCAAAGAAGACGTGCAGGATGCTATAATGAGCCCACGTTTCAGAAACAAAATGTCAGGAAGGAGAATACGAGGTCATTCAAACATGAAATAAATATAGTTAGAATGTATATCAGAAAGGAAATGTCGCATAACAGAATAGCAGGATATCATAGTTTGGATTCCAAAGAGATGAAAATGTTGGCTAAAATCCATAAAACATAGTTTATAAAATAAACAACATCTGAAGAAAGATTTGTTGCTGAAAGAGAAAACCATTTTGTAGTCGAAATACTCCTATTGGATAGCAGTAACCAGGCAGCAGTGAGCAGAGATTCAAAAGAGAATTTGACTGGGGCAAACACTTCACTGGACTCAATCCCCACTCTATCATTTTGGTATACAACTTCAAAAACTTAAAATACAGTACTCCAACAGAGACTTAATAAGAACTGAAATACTAAGATTGAGCCCTCAGGCTTAGACAACATTTATGTTACTGTCACGGTAAGCCCCTCACATAGATCCAGAAACATTAAACATTCATTAAAGTCTTTCTATCCATTGCCTATGTCTTCAAAGGGGATTTCATTTTTATTTTGAACAGATGGCAAGCCCATCGCAGGGCGTTCTTTATGACCAGAGCATAAACACTGTCTGATTAAATCGTTCAGAAGCCAATTAAAAACTCAGCATTTGCTTTAGTAAGTCATATCTGCAACGAGAGAAGGAACACGAGCAAACCTAGGCAATTAACTTTCCAACCCCCTGAGGAGAATTTGACATAGGACATGGGTTAATAGAAGAAATCAGGTACCTCTGTGTAGCTATTTCTAGCCACGTGAGCTCTCAGTTAAAAGTGCTATTGGCCAGAAATGTCAGAAGTCCTTTCTCATACATGTACTGGAATTCTCCAATGATAAAGTCTTCAACAGATACACACATAGAAAAAAAACCTACTAGTTTAGAAAATTTGATCCCATTACAGAAAATAAAAAATGATAAGTCATTGTAGATATTTCTCTGGCACAAGTCTAAGTTCCACTTATCTTGTAGCCAAAATATTGAAAACTTCCCATCTAGCAAACAATAAAACACACGACTACCTTACATTACTGTCAGACCTCACCCAACGTCATCAATAAGTTCTTGGAAACTATAACTTTAAAGGAAATAACATATAATGAAGCCAATTTTGCCATATACTGATATAAACAAGAGTACAGTTCCTGAGGCATATTTCTGGTCACAAAAAATCACCAAACTTCTAAACGAAGATCCAAAACACTTGTAATATTAAACACTGAAATAAATGTGAGCTGTACATGAATTTAAGAAAGATTCATAGAAAAAAGTAAGATAATTATTAACCCAATTTTTGGTGACTCGACGAGTGTTAGCAGTCATAGTGGTGGTGGGCAAAATCAAGGAATAAAATGTTTGTGAAAATTATCAGGAGCACCTCCTTCCATTGTGCAGCTCAAAAACAAGCAATGACAAATGGGGCAGCTAGCTGAGCACTTTGCACAGCATCATTTATTCTTTTGCACTTGTGTGACTATCGTCTACTTGAAAAATTGTTATTTGACAATGTTTTTCGGTGCGTACATTCATTCGTTTTCCAACCTGCTTATTCCAGTTCAGGGTCCCAGGTGGCTGCAGCCTGTTCTGTAGTTCAGGACACAAGTCAAGAACCAGCCCCATCCAGGACTTCATCCCATGGCAGGGACACTCACACACTCATACTCTGGCAGATGGGGACAACTTAGACAGCTAATTGGGATACAGCTATCCCAATGGCACAGCTTTGGAATACAGGAGGAAACCCGGGCAGCCGTGGGGAGAAAGTACCAACTCCACACAGATGGTGGCCCCACTGGGAAGCAATTTTTTTTCTCATCAACCTTGTAAAGAAAAGACATGACATGGCTGGGTGTGGTGGCTTACGCCTGTAATCCCAGCACTTTGGGAGGCCAAAGCTGGTGGATCACAAGGTCAAGAGATCGAAACCATCTTGGCCAACATGATGAAACCCTGTCTCTACTAAAAATACAAAAACTAGCTGGGCATGGTGGCACACATCTGTAGTCCCAGCTACTTGGGAGGCTGAGGCAGGAGAATTGCTTGAACCCAGGAGGCAGAGGTTGCAATGAGCCGAGATCGCACCACCGCACTCCAGCCTGGAAATAGAGTGAGACTCCATCTCAAAAACAGAAAAGAAAAGAAAGTACATGACCTTATTTGAGATCCTGATACACATCATTTATTCTTCATAACAACTTATTAGATAGGTACTATTATACCATTTTACAGATCAAAAAACTGTGCCTTCAGAAAAATAGATACTGTTGTTGGTGGGCTTGTTCAGGTTCTTGACTTCGGCACACAAAAGAATTTCAGAATGAGTTTAAAGCAAGGGTAGGCAAAGAAGTTTACTGCAAAGTGAAAGTACACTCTTGAGAGGCACAACAAGCTGCTCAGAGGAAGAGACAGCAGCTAGTGCCTTCAGGGGAATTCCCTTTATAGGAGCTGTTCATTCACATTCATAAAATACCAGTGAGGTCAAGTATGCAGAAGACGACGTGTAGTTGGTGCAGTACTCAGCGTCTACATGCTCTCACATGCACTGCATGTATCATTAGCATATAAAATCTCTACCTAGGGGTGTGCCTTTTTACTATCAAAATGAGGAAAAGGTCATATAAGCTAAACCTTGAGCCTAGCTGCACATGAGGGACCCTGGAGAAGTTCCAAGCCTCCCTCCCCAAGGCAAGAATTTGTAGCTAATAGCTTCCTGGGCTTTTGGTACTGATTGGCTGGAGACTGAGGAAGCTATATCAAGAATAAAGACTTGGATGGGCATGGTGGCTCATGCTGTAATCCTAGCAGGTTGAGAGGCCAAGGCAGGAGAATAGTTTAAACCCAGGAGTTTGAGACTAGTCTGGGCAACATGGCAAAAAATACAAAAATTAGCCAGGAGTGGTGGTGCATACCTGTAGTCCCAGCTACTCAGGAGGCTGAGGCCAGAGGATAGCTTGAGCTTGGGAGATAGAGGCTGCAGTGAGCTATGATCACACCACTGCACTCCAGCCTGGGCCACATAGTGAGACCCTGTCTCAAAAACAAACAAACCAAACAACAAACAAAACAACAACAAAAAGAATAAGGGACTTCGGTTCCCTTTCCTGGGCCATGCTGGGTATTAGGAACTTGTAACCATCTGGCAATTCACTGGTCCACAGGGCTTCACAAAAGAAGACAAGTCAATATGGCCTCCTAACCTTACTTATTCTGCCTCAGTGTTCTCACTCATATGTGGGAGCTAAAAAGTAACTGAACTCAGAGAAGACAATTGTTATTATCAGAGGTTGGGAAGAGGGGAGGGGCAAACAGGGAAAGGTTGGTTAATGGATCCAAAAGTACAGCTAGATAGGAAGGATAAGTTCTAGTGTTCTGTAACATTGTTGGATAAATATGGTTAACAATTTACCATATATTTTCAAAAAGTTAGAAGAAAGGATTTTGTTCTTGGTTTTTTGTTTTGTTTTGTTTTTCTCTTTATTTCTTCTAAAAACAATACGTTTATTGTACAAAACATGCAGGTTAGTTACATAGGTATACGTGTGCCATGGTGGTTAGTTACACAGGTATACGTGTGCCACGGTGGTTTGCTACACCTATTGACCCATCCTCTCAGTTCCCTTCCCTCACTCCCTGTCTCCTAACAGGCCCTGGTATGTGCTGTTCCTCTCGAAGAGAGGATTTTGAATGTTTACAACAAAAAGAAATTGTACATGTGGAGATGAATATGCTAATTACCCTGATTTGATCATTACACATCATATACATATGTCAAAATATCACTTTATTTCCCATAAATATGTACAATTATTACATGCCAACTGAAAATTTTTTTAAAATTTAAACTGTGCCTTCAGAAGTTAAACAACTTTCTCAATATCACACAGCTAAATACATGGAGAGCAAGAACTTGGCTTTGTACTCGTAAGTTTTGATACCGGAACACATGCTTGAAACTACTACCCGCTATTTCCTCTGTAAGAGAGAACAGTTTTTCTAAACCCTTTCAGAGAAAATAAAATTAAAAGAGGAAACTTCCAATCTAACAGTTGCTAGAATAAATTATTTTCAGGCAGTGCATACAAACAATTGAAGTACTCATCACAAATCATTCTCATTTCTTCATTAAAGCAAAATGAGGATGTCTGTGTAGTCCAAATTACTATATGTACTTAAATAAAATGACTTTATAAATATTCTATAATTCAGATTAGTTAAAAGGATAGATTTTAAATACTCATATTTTAGGCCTTTCATGCCATACTACAAAATATGAATTGGAAATAATACAAATGTTGTATTAAAATGTAAGTGAGAATCTAATATATCTGAAATTTATCACCAAAAGGGTATGTATTATTGGTAACCTAAACAGTAAGGTGCATGACCTTAGGTGGCTGACTAAGCATCACAAGCATGGAAGAGTACTGAGTACCAAAAAAGTCACTGTTCAAGTGTGAAAGGAAATTAAATGTTCGGACCCCAAACTCATTAAGCCAAACGGGAAAGTTAAGCTGGAAAATGGGTCACACAAACCTGCCTCCTGACAGAGCAGAAGCATCGCCATCATGGACAAACACCACCCTTTTAAGGTTCCCCTTGATCAAAAACTGCCTAAATCCAAAGGGCATCAGCCCCAGTGTCACCATGACCATAAACCACAAATGACACCTCCTACCAGAAACATTCCAACCCTGAGATAAACCCCTCCCTGATCAGAGACATGTCAACCCCAAGATAACATTCCCTCCTTCCAGAGAGATGTCAGCCCCAAGACAACCTCCCTCCGACAAGAGATATTCCAACCCTGCAATAAACTTCTCCTCCACACAGAAACATTCCAAGCCTGTGATAAGTTCTCTCGCCCTGAACCTTTAAATACTCTTAGTCTGTAAGAGAGAGCACTCCTGATCAAAATCATCCAGAAGCCCCTCCCAGGTTTATTTACCAAAACAAACCTGTCTTTGACTGTTGAACCACACTTTGTCTTTCTTTCCTCCTTCTTTAACTCTTACATCTCCCCCTTTTGGTTCCTAAATAAGATGTCTACAAGATGAAAATCTACCCACCTTCCCCATATTTTGCCCACAAAGAAACTCTTAGTGAGCTCCAAGATCTTTACCCTAAAGTACTTCTGTTAAATTTTTACCACGGAAATATAAATAGATAGCTTATCTTTACAGATGCAGCCATACCCCCTGCCTACCTGACACAAATGCATATCTGATGGTTCCCCTGTCCCATTTTGTCTATGTTGTCTTATATAAAAATACAGATTACCTGCATTTTTACTTGGTCCCAATTGTCTATGTCATCTTATGCAAAAAAATGCAGATTCACTGAGCCAGACAAAGGCATGAATGACTATTTTCCCTACTTCCCTTTCAGATGAAAATTGTGCACATCTCAAAATCCTATCCTTTCCCCTTTAAATTTGGAGCACTCAAAATCGTCTTCAGAGGAAAGCATAGACCTGGTTCCCAGGAGCACATCCCTAACTTGGGCAAATATACTTCCTAAAATGATTGAGACTTATCTCATCATTTTTCTCAATTGACTCAGGAAAGACAGAAATACTCAAGAAAACGTTCTTATGATGTGATTTCATACTGGGAAAGAATGCATGTGGAGTTATATATTTTCTTAAGAAATTGAGCAATTATAATTGTTTCAGCTTAGGCCGAAAAGTCCAAGACTTTTAGGGTAAAATTTTTTTAAATGTTTGAATGGTCAAATATTACAAATTTTCTCTAGTAAGGCTGTTAATCTCTGGCAGATTAAGGTATAATACAAGATTTCATCTTTTTTTTTTTTTTTTTTTTTTTTTTGAGTCAGGGTCTCATTTAGTCACCCAGGCTGGAGTGCAGTGGCATGATAGTGGCTCACTGTAGCCTCAACTTCCTGCGCTCAAGAGATCCTGCCACCTCAGTCCCTCAAGTAGCTGGGATCACAAGCATGTGCCACCACACGCAGCTAATTTTTTTTTGTTTTTTGTAGAGATGAGGTCTCACTATATTGCCTAAGCTGGTATTGAACTCCTAGGCTCAAGAGATCTTCCTGCCTCAGCCACCCAAAGTGCTGAGATTACAGGCTTGAGCCACCATGCTTGGCCACAAGTTTCATCTTTACATGCAACTGTAACTGGCACATTTATTTACTACTTCAAACATACTTAGTTTTTATTCTAGTTAGGGGGATGATGACTACAAATTCATGAAGTTCATAATATTTTGCTAAAATTGTCTCACTATGGCGCATCTGAGAAAATGTCCTACCATGTTAACTAAAAAGACTATGTTTATATGCTATTACTGATATTTACTAGATATTAGTAAAGATCTTTCAATAAAATTAAGGTTGAATTTAACAGAATCTATTATTTCATGATCATGTCAAATAAAACTAAGTTTGGACCCAGCCCTCTCACAAATTTGCTGCAGTGGCAGTTAACTAAACTAGGCAAATAAATTACTTAATATAATTAAAACACTATTGGGTCACTGTCAAGTTCACCACAGCTAAAATAAAATAATTAAAAATGCAAAAAAAAATTGCATTTTTAAAAATATGAGATGAATCCTAGCATTACAAAGTTAAATGAGAGACAAAAAGTCCAAATATTATATACAGCAAAATGCCTTTTCCAAAAGGTAAAAACAACTAAAAAGCAAATATTTTTTAAGGAACACATACAAATACAATAAAACTATATAAAAGGGGAAAAAAGAAGTGGTGATCACAGAAGAAGTAGAGATAGCAGGTGCTTGTGGGGGACCATTTGCTTAGTTTGGGGCCTGTGTTCATAGTGCTTATAACATTATTTTAAATAAAAATAAATAAACGTATGAATGAATATGAGCAGTGAGCCATGCATAGAAAATGAGACATGCATTGTCTCGTGTAATAATTATTACAGTTTTTTCAATTCTGTGCATTTGAGGTTCTTTAAAATCATATATGAACTTACCACTCTATTTAAATCCTGGAGGGCATCTTGAAAGACCTGGGTTAGTCTTCCTGCCTCCAATGTTGACTTCTCTGTTTCACTTACATATTTCTAATACATTCTCTCAAAATTTCTTCATGTAAAAAAGACCTGGTCAAGAGGCCCAATGATGCAAATGGGAGTTTCCTTCTCTATCCTCTCATTGAACTGTTATAGCAGGCAGCTAATCAAACACAAGCAGAGCAGGAGAGGGCTCCCCCTGCAACTCACACACACAAGGAATATCAGGCAACCTCCAGGTGATGGTCAGGAAGTTAACTGTCTCTTTAAAATAATAATTGGTCGCAGTCAGTGCCAGAGAAAGGCAGTTTCCCAATAAACAGAAATACCTGAAACTGATAATCAGCAGCTTCCCAAAAAGATCTTAAAAGCTGGGTAAGTGGACTCAAGCATACACATCAATGGGGCTTGGCTCTGTCCCCACCCAAATTTCATTTTGCACTGTAGCTCCCATAATCCCCACATGTCGTGGGAGGGACCCAGTGAGAGGTAATTGAATCTTGGGGGTGGATTTTCGCATGTTGTTCATGATAGTGAATAAGTCTTATGAGATTTGATGGTTTTATAAACGGCAGTTCCCCTGTACACACTCTCTTGCCTACCACCATGTAAGAGGTGCCTTTGCTCATCCTTCGCCTTCTGTCATGATTGTGAGGCCTTTCCAGCCCTGTAGAACTGTGCATCAATTAAACCTCTTTTCTTTATAAATTACCCAATCTCAGGTATGTCCTTATAGCAGTGTGAGAACGGACTAATACAAACATTAAGAGGGAAAATGATGCAGTTTAACTGGTATATGACCTTCTAGGGATATTTGACTGGTATGGGAAAAATGCCTCAAGTAAGCATGCATACAACTCCAGTAAACGCTCTGCATGCAGCACCTCCCAAGTGCTAGCAGGCCACTGGGTATGTGAACAACCCACGGCAAGGATAAAACCGGGGGAGAAGGAACGCAAGACCATGGAAGTATGCCAACTTATAAAACACCAAGTCAAAAGGTCAGACGGCACACTTGATCTCTCAAGTCGCCCACTCGGCCCTCTTCCAAGTGTATTTTACATTGTTTTACTCCTGCTCTAAAGTTTTGTAATAAACTTTCACTCCTGCTCTAAAACTTGTCTCAGTCTCTCCTTCCGCCTTGTGCTGCTCAATCAAATTCATCCTTTTAAGAAAGCAAAAACTAAGGTTGCTCCAGACCCATGTGGATTCACTGCGGGGAATCTACTTTTGGTGCCACAGGACCCAGGACCCACATATGTTCCGCTGCTAAAAGAACCAGGCATTCCAGCTCATGCTAGACCCAGTCATGGACTGCTTCCCTAGGGTTTGCATCTCCCCCTTCCTGACCAAGCCCTACTTACCTTCTAAGCACTAGCACATGGACCACCACATTCACACATTACCTAGTCTATAATCTGTTTTCACTCTATACCCCAGAGCACAGAATATGTATTTTTATAAATGAACTTATCTACAGCATTCTATTTCATCTTTCTAATTTAGCAAAACTCTGTTGACTTCTATGAATGAGGCAATAAGCCAGTCTCAGGGAAAAAATAGGTGCAATGCCCTCAAAGAATGTATAGGTTAGAATTATTTCTATTTCTATCTCACTTGTCCTATTTTATAACAAAAGAGGCAGTATCAATACATTTCACATTTGTATGTTTCCTAGTGCTTACCACACAGAAGGTAATTAACAAATATTACTTTCAGATTTACCGATCTTATTTTAACTTCAGAGCTCACTAACCTAATAAAAAGCTCCCAAATTATACTACATTTTATATCTTTCCTATGATCATGTTTGAATAAACGTTGCAACTGCTGAGTCTCTTCTATCTTCTCAAAGAAACATCTGTGAAGAAAAAACTCACGCCAAGTAAGAACAAGCTACTTGCAAAGTCTGAAAAAGTTTTCTGCTAGCAATAAGAGTTAAGAAGTTGAGGTAAGAATCACCATCCTAGGCAATTCTTGTCCTCTACCTCAGAGAAGAGAAACTGGGTCTGCTTCCCCAGGTGCCATGACTTAGTCCTTTTTTTTTTTTTTAGACTGAGTCTCACTCTATCATACAGGCTGCTGGAGTGCAGTAGCTTGATCTCAGCTTACTACAACCTCAGCCTCCCGAATTCAAGTGATTCTCCTGCCTCAGCCTCCCAAGTAGCTGGGATTACTGGTGCCCACCACCATGCCCAGCTAATTTTTGTATTTTTAGTAGAGACAGGGTTTCACCATGTTGGCGAGGCTGGTCTTGAACTCCTGACCTCACGTGATTCACCCACCTCAGCCTCCCAAAGTGCTGAGATTACAGGTGTGAGCCACCACACCCAGCCACCTTAGTTCTTTTGGGCTACTATAACAAAATGCCATAAACTGGGGCGCTCATAAATGACAAAAATTCATTTCTCATACTTCTAAAGAGGCTGTGAAATCCAAGGTCAAGGTGCTGGTAGATTTGATGTGTGGTGAGGGCCTATTTTCTGATTCATTGATGGTGCTTTCTTGCTATGTCTTTACATAGTCTGAGAGGAAAGAACTTTCTGGGGCCTTTATATAAGGGCACTAATCCCATTCACAACAGCTTTACTCTAACAGCCTAATCACCTCCTGAAGGCCCTGCCACTCAACATCATTACATTGGTGATTAGGTTTCAACTTACACATTTTGGAGGAACACAAACATGCAGACCATTACATGGCCAGAGACCTTCCTGCATTTGATATTTTTACATATATTGCCAATGATTCAAAATGGCGAAGGCATTTTGCACCTGCAAATATGGAAATTTTATCCCTAATATTTTAAAAAATGCAACAAATTATACTGTGACCATACTTCCAAAAGTCAGAGATTTTCAATTATTACTGGGAAGACTGTAACTATAGAACACTACAAATTATCCAGAAATAAGTAACCTCTGACTATGAGAACAAGACATGTCTCTTCAGTCTAGCACCAAGAAGTGATAAATGGCAAATGAAAATATGAAACTTATCTAGGGGTTGATCTACCAGCTCTAAAATTTAACATTGAGAAGAGAACACTCACGGTACAAGAAAAAGACTGTATCAGCACCTGTATCCTTCACAATGTCTTTTCTCTCTATCGTCTTTATCAATTAATCCCCATTTTATGAGCACACAAGGATTAGCACCAACGAAAAATACATATGTCTGTTGCAGCTATGAGCGGCCACATGACACAGTTCTTAGAAATGAAATGAAAACAGAAATGTCCTGAGTGGAGCAATTTCTTAGGTTGCACTGAGCCAAGATCGGGCCACTACACTTCTGCCTGGGTGACAGTATCTCAAAAACAAAACAAAACAAAACAAGGACTCTCACCTTTGCTTCTTGCCCTTCCCCTCTTCAATATGCATGTGATACAGACATGATGCCTAGAGTTGGTGCACCATTTTGCAACCATTAAAGTCACACTCGGGCTGGAGGTTAGGAAACTAGAAGAAGCCCTGGACTTCAGCCACTTTCTTGATCAGTCGTATTTGCTTCACTTTCGACTGCCTAGCTCTTGACTTTGGTCATGTAAGAATGAAGGGCTTTGTATGCTTAAGCCACTGTGGTGCTTTTTCCTTTCTCAGCCAAAAGCAATTCCAACCAACACAACATCTCTGTTCATTAGTCACAACCAGGCTGGACTTACTTCCCGTTCAGAAAATGAATAAAAAAATGCAAACAAGGGTTGGAGATTGGAAATTTTTTCTTTAACATTGAAGAACCTAGCTTCAGGCCGGGCACGGTGGCTCAAGCCTGTAATCCCAGCACTTTGGGAGGCCGAGATGGGCGGATCACGAGGTCAGGAGATCAAGACCATCCTGACTAACAAGGTGAAATCCTATCTCTACTAAAAATACAAAAAAAACTTAGCCAGGCAAGGTGGCGGGTGCCTGTAATCCCAGCTACTCGGGAGGCTGAGGCAGGAGAATGGTGTGAACCCGGGAGGCGGAGCTTGCAGTGAGCTGAGATCCGGCCACTGCACTCCAGCCTGGGCGGCAGAGCGGGACTCCGTCTCAAAAAAAAAAAAAAAAAAGAACCTAGCTTCAAGAATGGACTTCTTAAAGAATACCACTGAAAATGAAATTTTAGAAATAGTCTTCCATTCACAATAAAATTCACAGCGTAGACCTGTAAAATAAGAGCTAAGGAATGAGATAACATACTGACATGAAGAGAGATGTGGTTAGGAGGTGATAGGGTTTGGCTATGTCCCCTCCCAAATCTCATCTTGTAGTTCCCGTAATCCCCACGTACCATGGGAGAGACCTGATGGGAGGTAATTGAATCTTGGAGCAGTTACTTCCATGCTGTTGTTGTGACAGTGAGTGAGTTCTCATGAGATCTGATGGTTTCATAAGGGGCGTTACCCCTTTTTCGCTCTGCACTCCTCCTTGCTGCCACCATGGGAAGGACATGTTTGCTGCTTCTTCTGCCACGACTGTAAGTTTTCTGAGGCCTCCCCAGACATTCTGAACTGTGTGAGTTAATTAAACAAACCTCTTTCCTTTAAAAATTACCCAGTCTCAGGCATGTCTTTTTAGCAGTGTGAGAATGGACAAATACAGGAGGTGAGTTGAAGTAAAAAGGAAATAAATTAAAAGTAAAATGGTAAAATTAGTATCCTCACGAAATTAGAATTACTCAAAATTAGATTCACTGAAGAACTAAGGCAACGCAGCTAAAAACTGAATAGTAATATGTACATTTGAGCAGCTGCCTCCCGTATATAAGAAATGTGCAGAGATTAAAATGATGACAGAAGAAAAAGTAGATATGGTTGACAGAGAATTGATATGTAACACAATATGTATTCATGAAAAGAAACGGTTTTAACAGAAATTTAACAAATCTAAGTTATAACAGGAGAATGTACTCCTATGCAAAAGAAAGGCTTGAGTGTATAGATGTGATTAACAGAAAACATTAACAACGGTAGCCTGAAATGATCCTGTTGAAATTCATCAATTCAAGGGTAAAGAAAAAAGTCAATGATTCATTCTCAACTAGGAAGAAATGTTTGCTGATAAAGAAAAAATCTAACTAATGTCAGACATAGCAATAAATACCTCCATAGCAATAAATACCAAGAAGCAATTGGCAACATCCACAGAGTTTGAGGTGATAAAAATTATAAACCAAGAAATCCATACATAACATATTTCTTATACATAAAGGTTAAAGGAAAATATCCGATATGTAATCAGTCAAATATATGTTAAATCTATTTTGAATATGAAAAATTTAAACATCAAATTTTAACCACTTAAAGGATAAATAAAAAGAATTAAATAATAAAGGCAGACGCCACAAAACTTCCTAATTATCAAACATACGCACAGAAATTCCAACACATACTTGCTCATCATTACGTTATTTATAACAAGTAAAAATTAGAAACATCCAAATGATCAGATACAGAAAATTAACTAAATGGATTATACTACCATAAATGATGGACTAAGATATAGCTGTTTAAAACCACATTCACAAAATAGTGAAAAATACAGAGAATCATCACAATACATTAATAAATGAAATAACAATAGCAATATATGCAGAGAGATTTTGTTATAATATCACATGTATTTGGATAGAAAAATATTAAATAAAATACAACAAAATAGTTACTCTGGCTTAAGACATGCTGATGTATTTTATTCCAAATTTTCTGTCTTTTCTCTATCTAAATAAAAATAATACTTTTAATCACCTTTCTTCCTTTTGGATGGATTTATAGTATATCAGCCCTAGTGCCTTCCTTGCGGCTCTGAAAGCTGCTCTCCACATGATATTAGTAATGTTACAATTAATTTCATAAATCAAATTTGCCATTTTGCCTATAAGAAGAAAACATTCAGCAATTTGTATTTTCATAACATTCCTTAAAAACTGAAACTTCAGAATGTGAGCATCTGTTTTCAATATGCAGACTATTCAGTAGTGCTTTTAGCTTTAATGTAAAGCCATAAATATTTTGGAACTGTAAATTTGCCTCCAGTCTTTATCATCTCCCTTTAGATTTCCAGTTTTGCTGAATTTTACTTAACTGATTTACATCTTTTTTATACCTAATATAGACTCATTTTTAACAAATATATAGTATAAAAGCTAGATGTTTTTCAGTAAGCATTGCACTTTTCTAGAATACACAGAGCTATAGGTTTAACTGAAGAGAAAAATATCATTTTATTTTTGTTCAGATGTTTTCTGCAGTGATAAAAATTTTCATGGTGAAGCTCAGCACAGTACTAGCCTCTGGCAGTTAACTAGGGAGATGAGGCTGTCAGCTGAAAGAATTATAGGAACTTGAAAAAACAGATTGTTTATGTTATTATCTGGAGGTTAGTTTATGGGCTCCTGAGTCCTTAACAACCCCAAGACACTCAGAAATTCACAGTGAGAGCCTCCAGCAGACTCAGGTATCACTCATTGTTGGTTCCACCTTTGCTTCCCCATTTGCCATGGGGTTTGCCCAAGAGTTGGTGAGAATCTTTTGACTAAAGGCAAGATGAAGCATCCAGAGTTTGACATTCTAATTCCTGCTCTGCCCCTGGCTTGCCAACGATCTCTGATAAGACAGTTATCTGGTCTGTGCCTAAAGCAGCCTGCAAAGTGAGAATAATATTTGATCCCAAATCTCTAGGATGCTGTGATGGTTAACTAATACTTTACTGTAAAGCGAAGAAGAAGTGTAGCTATGCTTGAAGTTCTCGGTATATTCAAATAAACTTTTTAAAATCCTAGGTATCATGACTGTCTCATACTCAATTACCCACAGTAAAAATGAGGGGGAAATAAATCAAAGAGGAAGAGAGTCCTTAATAAGCAGAACCATGTTAATATTCTAGATCAACAAATTCCTACTAAACCTTATTGTAAAAAAGTTATTTCACTTCATCCATGGGTAAGCTTGCTTTCATTTGATCAGATATAAAATTGATTTTAATTTTATAAAAATTTAACACACTAACGTTTGCATTAGTTTGTGATTTTTTGGTATCAACTTTGTTGTTGCAGTAGCTTAATCTTGAATGTGACAATGAATTAATTAATATAGTTCTATAGCCTTACCACAGTATCCTTTTATTCTAAAGTAGCCCCCTTATCAGTGGTTATATTGACGTAACTCTTCAAACAACAATTGTTCTTGGCTGAGCACAGAGGCTTATGCCTGTAATTCCAGCACTTTGGGAGGCCAAGACAGGCAAATCAATTGAATCGAGGAGTTCAAGACCAGACTGGGCAACATGGTGAAATTCCATGTTCTCTACTAAGCATACAGAAATTAGCCAGTATGCTGGCACGTGCCTGCAGTCCCACCTACTCAGGAGACTGAGATGGAAGGTCCCTTGAACCCAGGAGGTTGAGGCTGCAATGAGCAGTGCTTGTGCCACTGCACTCCAGCCTGGGCAACAGAGTGAGACTCTGTCTCAAAACGAAGAAAATTAAAAACAAAAACAAAACAAAATTGTCCTTCTAAAGAAGTCATATACTATTAAGAACATATATACCCCTATGTATTTTTTCTTTAGTTTCTTATAGAAACATAGTCAGCTATACATTACATTACAGCAAATACCATAGCTGACAAAAAATAATAAAGTACACAAACACAAAATCAGACTATTATATTTTCATTGACAGCTTAGCATAGAGAGGTTTTATTTCTTTATTTGAAATTGAGGATAATAATAAGAGTTATCACATAGAATCGTAACAAATATTAAAAGAGCTAATCTTTCAAAATTATTTATTACCACAGTGTCTACCAGATAAGTAATCAATAAATGTTATCAATGACTATTATTCTATTTCAAGAATACACAGCAGACTAGACACGCTTAAGTTCTGAGTCTCTAATAAGTAAAATTCAATGTTATTTGTATTTTCAACTATTTTAGAAAACTAATGATATATTTCTAAAATTCTTAATTTAATTTGAAAACAAAATGCTAAAAGAAAGTTATCTACAATATTTTGATTATTATTAATATTATTTTCTTTTTTTAAGAAGGAGACTCCTGTCACCCAGGCTGGAGTGCAGTGTCATGATCTCGGCTCACTGCAACCTCCATGATTCTCCTGCCTCAGCCTCCTAAGTAGCTCAGACTACAGGCGCCCACCACCATGCCCAGCTAATGTTCATATTTTTAGTGGAGATGTGGTTTCGCCACGTTGGCCAGGCTGGTTTCAGACTCCTGACCTTGCAATCAACCCACCTCAGATTCCCAAAGTGCTGGGATTTACAGGCATGAGCCATCTTGTTCAATGGTCATTTTTGTATACAGATTCCATGACATGGAGATACAATGACCTCAAATATATTGTTCTTCTCTACAGGAAATTTACATCTTGGTTTGTCTGTCACTGTGCCCAGCATATAGTGAACACTCAATACATAGTATCTACTATTATTATTACTTTATTATTTAAACAGATATCATAGACTGCCTAGTATAATTAGTTAAGTGCCAAATACATATTACAGATGGTGAGAGAGATGACCTCCAGATATTCGTTCAAGGAAGACTTTGGGCAGAATTAAAATTGAGCTCTTCTTCATTTAATAGGCAGGAAGGATTCTGTGCATTATTTTGTGCCATATTACACTATGTTACATCATATTATATTACGTATATATTGTATTATATATAAACATACATGCCATAGTGACATAATCTATACAATAATCATCTCAAGACCTTCCCCCATTTTTACCACTATTTTTTAAATTCAGAAAAAATAAAACAATTTAAGACATAATGACGCACCCAATTTCTCAGCAGTGAAAAAACAAAAGCAATTAGATAATAAGTAGGTCTTCTCTACATTTCACTAGAAAAGAAAGACAAAAATCTAGGACAGAGCAGATTGTCAAGAAGGAGAGGACAACTAAACTGGCGATAGAACCTGGATACCATCTGTCACTCACTGCTATAGTTTGGATGTTTGTCCCTGCAAACCTCATGCTGATATTTGATTCCTAATGTTGGAGATGGAGCCTAATGGGAGGTGCTTGAGTGATGGGGGAGGATCCCTTCTGAATAGATTGATTCCCCCCACTTCCTCCAGACTAGGCAGGGATGAGTAACTTCTTGCTCTATTAGTTCCCTCCAGAACTGGTTGTTAAAAATAGCCTGGCACCTCCCCTACCCCTCTCTGGCTTCCTCTCTTGCCATGTAATCCCTGCACAGCCTGCTTCCTTTTGCACTCTGCCTTGAGTGGAAGCAGCCTACCTTACGGCTTTCACCAGATGCCCAACAGTCCAGCCAGCAGAACTGTGAGCCAAATAAATCTCTTTTCTTTATAAATTCCCCAGCCTCTGGTATTCCTTTATAGCAACACTAAGCAGACAAAGACACTCACACTGTGTTTTATTGTCTTGGTCTTCTGTGCTTCACTCAAGAAAATGGAAAGAGCTACTCAAACATGCTAAGAGATCACTCCCAAACCCAGCCTTCATTTCTTCCATACCTGAATATCATTTCCTTAAACCCCAAACCTGCCTTGTTCCACCTGAACACTGTTCAAGTGAAAACAAATTACAAACGTGTTCCAGGCACCACCTCATATTACTTACACCATCTCTACCATGATATTTCATTCAACAACATTTTTGAACACTTAATATTTAAAAAGTGTTGAATAAACATATAAATAAGAGACCCATGAGCATGACTTTAAGTAGGAGCTATAGAAAGAACATACATTCTCAGAGTAAGCATCTTAAAATCTCTCATGGCAGCAGAACATAGCCCAGAAAGGACCATGTATCTATAAGTAATGCCCATGTATTTTTTGACCTGTAAAGGGAATGAGTACCAAAGAAATACAGGAAATGAACTTTCACCCTGAACCATCTTTCTACTGAGGAGAAGATACTTTCAAAAATTTAACAGAGTATGAAACAAAAGATGATGTGCACAACATCCCTTAATTTCCAGAAAGCACGGAGGCCTTGTTCAGCTCTGCATCCCAAGCATGTAACAGTGTTCAGAGCTTGGAATGCTTTAATTATTCAGCAAATATTTTTTGAATGAATGAGTAAAAAGTGTAGTCAGTAGAAGGAGGAAAGAGAAATATTCCCTTCAGCCATTCATTTCATCAAGCCTTTTTCGAATTTCTATGTTTACAGGTCAGAATCAGACTCTTTGCGGATACACAGATTAATCAAAAAAGAATCCTACCTTTACAATATCAAATTTAGTGGCCATAGTCGCTAAACAAAGTGAAAATTTGCAGGACCAAACAATATTTAGTTTACAAGGAAAAAGGGAAGAAAAGACAAGTACACCACTGAAGACTGCTCACAGCTCTAGGTGAGCCTCTGCACCAGCTCTTCAGAAACCTTTCTGGAGCTCCAAGACTAAGACTACCATGTCTCCCTAAGATGAGGAAAGAGTCTAACAGAACTGAATCATTCCACAGAAATTCTATGAAGAGCTGCTCACATTAATGTCGAGGCAATTGAATGAAATGGAATGTAAACCATGAAAATCTTTCATAAAATAACAAAGATAAATAAATGTTTTTAAAAACCTGAAGAATCAACTCTGTATAGTACAAACATTTTCCTCTATCTAAAAATAAAAATAATCCATTTCAAGATGGCGGACTTTATACCTGTGTTTCTCTCTCTTCTTTCTGCAGTCTTGACAAAATCACAATAAGAGCCTAACAAAGCTATAATTTAAGAACAATAAAGAGAAAGGAACGGTATGATACAACCAAGTTCCAGAAGAGTGAAAGCATTCCAAGCAGGAGTCAGAAAAAAGCAGTATCCTACAGCAATGGAGAACACCGGCCTGCTCGCTGGAAACCTCACAAAGATCTGGGCATCAGCTACATGATCTAACAGAGCATGACAGTAAGAAACTGAGCATGAAAGCCTGGGTTAAAGGTCTCTATAAAAGATTATTAACCCATGCTGACTTAAATTTATTGCAAACACAGTGCCAGGAGCCAAACATTTATATCGAGAGAGAAATAAACAGCCTTTGGTAATAATAATATAATAGTAAAATGAATTATCTGCAGACAACTAGGACAGCTAAAACTAGTAATTGACACTCAGGGAGGTCCACTGCATTTTGGAATTAGTGCTCCAGAATTCAGACCAGCTCCCAGTCTGCTCTCACTAGAACAAAGCCTGGTCACCCACCAGCCCCACCCACATACCCAGAAATCTCTATCAGGCTCTCTACTAAGTCTCCCTTTCTATGGACAAAATAAATTCCATTGTTGCAAGTACTACAGTTATGCTGTTATCACCAAAATCTTGTCACAATGCCTGTTTTACATGTTTCTCAAACCTCAAAAAGCAAAGAACTTGTACTACCCACCAAATCTCTTCCTCACTGTGTTCTATTCTAGTAAATAAAATGGCAAAACCAGCCACTCAATTACTGAAGCCGAAACCAATGAGTTTTTCCTCATTCCAAAAGCACTCCAAAATCTATCCCACACCAAGCCAACTTTCCTTGTCTCACCGAAACCACTGAAATTCAGACCAATGCAATGTTTAACCTAGATTCCCACAGCTAACTTCCCTACCACTATCCCTGGCTTTCATTCCGATTTTCTACACTGGAGTGTCTGTTGAGAAGCCAGAGCTTTCTCATTAAAAAGTAAATTGAAACTCTTTAGGCCAGGCACAGTAGTTCAAGTCTGTAATCCCAGAACTTTAGGAGGCTGAGGCAGAAGGATCATTTGAGGTCAAGAATTTGAGACCAGCCTGGGCAACAGAGTTAAGACCCAGTCTGTACAAAAGTTAACAATGAAAATAAAGTAGCAAGGTGTGACGGCCATGCCTGTAATCCCAGCTACTCAGGAGGCTGGGATGGGGGAATCACTTGAGCCCAGGAGTTCAAGGCTGCAGTGAGCCATATTAGCATCACTTTACTCCAGCCTGGGTGACAGAGTGAGACCTCATCTCTAAAACTAAAAAAACAAAATCTGTTATGTCCATCCAACAGACTTTTTTCTTTGTCACTCGAAATGAACCCCAAATCCTTTCCCAAAACTATAAGTGTTACCATCCCTGACACCTTCCCTTACTTCATCTCTGGTCACTGACCTCTTTCTCACACTGCTGTAAACACGTTAGTCTTGGGTTCATTAGAGTTTTCTGAAGACTACTCCAACCTCAAGACATTTGGAAGTGTTCTTCTTTCTGCCCAGTATTTTTTCATTTGGGTCTCAGTTTCCTTAGAGAAGTCTTTCCTGACCACCCAGACTCTCTCTATCCCATGGAAAAGCTCCCATAGTTGCAACTGCCTTTATGTTATAGCTGTGTATACTTAATATGCTTATTTTTATTTGCATACTAATACTCATATATTATCATTCTGTTGCTCAAGGACACAAGTTCCAGGAGCACAGTTGTCTCTTTTGTTTAACACAGTGTCTGTAGTGATACGAAATGAGAGCTAAAAAGTCTTTGCTGAATAATTGTTTCAATATGTCATAAAGTGAAAAAAAAAAGTCCAATATAAACAAAAGCAAAAACAACCCTAGGGAGAAAAAAAAAAAAGAACTACCAAACTTATCTGCTAGCAAAATAAGAACTTTTAGTTTATTGTCATTATTTATTCAGGGGATTTTGACAATAAAATGGAACCATCAGAAAGCAAGGTTCACAGAAATGAGAAATATAATTTCAAAACTATTAAAATAATTGCATTAGAAGGTAAAATCAAGGCACCACGTAAATGTGCTATCAAAAAATAAGAGATAGAAAATAAGAAAGAAAAGATGAAGGACACACACAATTTCTCCAGGAGGTATGAGAGTCAATGAATGGAAATTCCCAAAAGAAAAACAGAAAAAATGGAGAGAAAGGAAGCATATTAATGAGTTCAGGCTGCCATTAACAAAATCCCAGTTATGGGATTTATTTAAACAACAGAAATTTATTTTTTTGCATCTCTGGAGGCTTGAAACCCAACATCTAGATGCTAGTAGGTTTGGTTTCTCATGAGGCCTCTTATCCTGACTTGCAGATGGCTGCCTTCATACTCTGTCTTCACATGGCCTTTCTCTATATGTCCACAGAGAGGGAAAACAAGCTCTGATGTCTCCCCTTATATCAAGACACCAATCCTATTAGATTAGTGCCCCACCCTTATGACCTCATTTAATCTTATTTATCTCAATCAAGGCCTTATATCTAAATACAGTTCAGAGAAGTGGTTATGGCTTCACTATGACTTTGAAAGAGACAACACTTCAGTTCATAACAGGAAGTGAATTATTTTTTAATGCATGCAAGAAATTTAACAAAAGTTAAAAAGAAACATAAATTTTAAAATTAAAAGAACTTAGTGAATGCCAGGTAGATTTTTTTAAGTTCTACATCTCACAGTAAAATTTAAGAACAGGATAAGAAGAATATTTTCTCGTCTTCCATAAGACATTGAGTAGGAAGTTAAAACAAGTCACCTACAAAGGAACAAGAATGATACTTAAATTTAACGTTTAATGAACATCACTGGGTATCATAAGATAACGGCAAGAAAATTCATTTTCAACCTAAAATTGTCTACACAGTAAAAATTATAAATTACATAGGTAAGGTAATATTTCATTTTCAGGACGCCTAAATTTTACATTTTACACACTTTCCTTAGGAAGTTGGTTAAGGATACCATCCAGCCAAGTGAGGAGTAAACCAAACAGTATCAGGAACAGAAAGATCAGGTGTAGTGAAGTCAAAGCAAAAGACAATAAAGGGGAGAACACCAACAATGGCGCAGTAGGCGGAGAGAAATCAATCCGTACAGGAAGAACATAAGAAAAGAAGACTTCAGAAGAGAGGTCCTAGGGTTAAAGAGGAGGGCCATAAATGAGACAGGTTAGAAGAGATTAAAAATTAGAAAAGAGAGAGAACGAACTTTTAAAGGCACAAGAATTAGAAACTCCAGGGAAAAATTAACAAAGTTTAAAACTGAGCTGGGAGTGGTGGCTCATGCCCTGTAATCCCAGCACTTTGGGAGACTAAGGCAGGTGAATCACTTGAGGTCAAGAGTTTGAGACCAGCCTGGCCAACATGGTGAAACACTGTCTCTACTAAAAATACAAAAATTAGCAGGGCATGGTGGCGGGCATCTGTAATCCCAGCTACTTGGTAGGCTGAGGCACGAGAATTGCTTGAACCTGGGAGGTGGAGGCTGCAGTGACCTGAGACCATGCCATTGCACTTCACCCTGGGCAACAAGAGCAAAACTCTGTCTCAAAAATAAAAAAATAAATAAATAAACACAAATTGCATGAGAGAACATGTGATTAAGGCATAATATTTAATTCTATGGAGAACAATTTTCATGAGTTCACAACATTACAAACAAAAATAAAATTAAGATAAAATATTTTATAAATAAAGTTCAAAGGTATGCAGAATGCAGAGACTATGTGAATAATACATGCAACATGCAGAAAAAAAAAATTGTGTCCAAGGAACAAATAGAGATCTAGAGGTAAATGATAAACAACTCAATAGAAAAATAGGAAGGGCATAATGGGGTAATTTAGGAAGAGGAAATGCCAGTAAACACTTGAAAAGTTGCTCATTCTCACTTCCAGCCCAAGAAATGCAAATCCAACTAGCTAGGAGAGATCATTTTTTATCCATAATGTTAGCAAAAATAAAATTTTATAACATCTAGAACTGGCTAACAGATGTGGAAATGGGCGCTCAGATGCAATGTTGATGTAAGTAAAAAGTTATTATGAGCTTTCAATCCAGTAGTATCTACCAATAAGTAAACGCACATACCTTCTGTCCCAGTAATTCCCCTTTTAAATTCAACAGATGTAAAAGTATTAGTATATAAGAATATCTGTACACTGGTATCTACTAGAGCAAAAAAAAAAAAAAAAGGATATAGTGTACAGTAATAAAAACAAAAGACCATTACCCAAAAATCCATACTCTGCCTCAAAAAAAAGTAAAATTGAATATAGCATATCTATCTATAAAATAGACTATTAAGCAGCTATTTTCAAAAAATGAGTTAGATCAGTGGTTTGAAAGGGTATTTATTATAGATTATTAAATTGAAGAAAGCCAATTTTTGAAAGGTAAATTCAAAGAAGCAAATTTCAAAGAAACAAATGACAAAATTTAATCTGTAAAAATTAAAAATAATTTTTTGAAATTCAAAGAAGCATATGGAGTAGGATCCTAATTTTGAAAGAAAAAGAAAAACATATGTGTACATTTACATACATCTCTATGCTATATATGTATTTATGTGTGCATGGATATTAATATGTATTAATATGTATGTTTAATAGCACAGAGAAAAATGTGGAAATATGTATATGAAACTATCAGCAATAGTAACCTTGAGGTTGGGGGGACAAAAAAATTCTTTATATACCTCCGTAGTTTTTTCTAGTTACAAGAGAATAATAATTATTTTATTTTTAAATTTCAATCAAATTAAATAAAAATAAAAAATAAGCAAAATGTGTTTTAAAGACAAGGAACAAAAAGGAAGACTCAATTAAACGGAATTAAATACTACTTAAAGGATAGTGGGAGAAAGTCTCCACAATGAGTCATTTGTATTTTAGAAGAACTGATGGGCAATGTGAAATCAATAAAATGAGACACTCACTGAAAGGATAAGACAACAGAATGAAGGGAAAAAAAACAAGATTGTGAAGTTTTTTTAAAAAAAAAAAAAAGAGAAACTGGGGACAAAAACACTCTAACAAAAATAATAAATAAATAAAAATAGCAGAAAACAACATATGGGGCCAAATATCGAATTAGAGGACAAATGAATGCAGAGAGTAAAGACAGAGATTATTAATCACTTAGAAGAGAGTTAGTAGATAGATCAGACAAATAATAATGATCCAGCAAAAGCAAATCAATTGTTTTTCCTTCTGGGTAAATCTTGTGTTCTATTCTGTAAATGGAATAAGGAACATAGTTCATTTTTATATATCACATGAAAATTTCCATGAAAAGCAAGGGAAAAAATGGGTCCACCAATTAAATGAGCTTACGATGTTTGAGAAAATGAACATGATTATGAAAAAGAATTATCAAAACTGAGACATGGGCCAGCCACCGTGGCTCATGCCCGTAATCCCAGCACTGTGTGAGGCCAGGAGTTTAAGGCCATCCTGGCCAACATGACAAAACCCCGTCTCTACTAAAAAAACAAAAATTAGTTGGGCATGATGGCGCATGCCTGTAGTCCCAGCTACTCAGGAGGCTGAGGCAGGAGAATTGCTTGAACCCAGGAGGCAGAGGCTGCAGTGAGCTGAGATCGCACCAATGCACTCCAGCCTGGGCAACACAGAGAGACTCCATCTCGATAACAATAATAGTAATCATCATCATCATCATCAAATCACTGCTTGATATTGTAGATAACTTTCTTTTAAAAAACTGTTTTCAAATTAAATCAATAATCTTAGAAATATATCATTAGTTTTCTACTTATAAAAAGCAAGACTCCGTCTCAAAAAAAAAAACAAAACCAAAAACAAAAAACTGAGACATATCCTGTAATTTTTTTCTGAAATTCATGACTGAATTAGTTCAACAGGAATTTTTAGTCTGGAAACGCAGAAAGGAGAAAGAAAGGAAAAGGAAAGAGTGAGGGAAAAAAAGGAAGAAAGAAAAGAGGGGGGAATAAGAGAGAGAATCAGGCATGAATATGATGAGTACAACTGAGGAGAAAGTCTGATTGTAAGAAAGTGAGAATGAGTGGTTTCCACCATCATCACCCTTCCTACTAGATCTCTTATAAAACCTGCCCTGAGAACTGGGAGTTGCCAAGCATGTAACACTTGCCTGAAATAATTGGGTAGGTGAATTACAGGCATTTGTATTTGAACTGTGAATAAAGCTTTAAACCATTGAAGAGAAAGTTACTGGGGAAAATATCGCACGATGAGTGGTTAATGGAGAAAGTATTTGAGAAGTTTAAGGAGTCTGAAACCTTCATATAGAAGCTAATACTAACCTTCTCAAAAGAAAAAAAAGTTAAAATTTTTCTTTGATATACTGTATTCTTTTCTTTCCCACCCTTCTGCTTTTTGAGACCAAAACCAGAAATCTGGTCAAAAAGTTGTAAAAGCGCTTGGAACTGTCATCAAGAAGAGTATACAGAGTTTCCAAGTCCAAAGAAAGACTTTCTAGCTTCTGATATTTAGGATTTGAGAAGACCCTGAAAATTAAATATCCTCTCAAAACAAATAGAAACAAAGAAACATCCCTGCCAAATCCTAATTCTCTATTAAATGCCTGTATCACTTGGCTTACCTGATTTGCTCATTCCAGTACTTATTCATATTCAGTCTCACATATTACATGATGGCATAAATAAATATAAATGTGGTACCACTTTTACCTGTGGAGTATTCTTGCCAAGTTTAGCCTGGCTGGCACTAAATGCTAAGGACCAAAAAGAAAGTTAAAATCATGAGTCCAGAACTTGTGTTAGAAGCCTCAAGAAGCAAGGAATTCTATTTGCTAGTACAATTAAGGAGTGGAGAAGTCTGTCTAAACTTAGCTGTCAAATAAGCACTGATGGGGATTTAATGGAAAAAGAAGGCAAAAAAGTTTCCGTAACAAATACAGAGTGTCATAAGCTGCCTTACTTATTTTATGTAACCTGGAATGAATATAAATATATAAAAATGCAAATAAACAACTAAAAACATTTTTAAGTGAAATGCCATCAGCAAGAGGTTGCAGATAATTGAATCAACTTGTGCCTCAGACCTTGTTCTCTTGTCTGAACAATATGATTACTACAAACATATTTCAGTGAAACGAAAAGAGTATTGAAGTAATATTAAAAGTCATCAGCACACATTAGAGACCCACACCTTTCTAACAAATGAGATATATTTAAAGTTGAACTTAAACCTATAATATCAAGCAAGAAATAATGAAAAGCCATTGATCTGAATAAGCTACGATTTTCTAGATCAGAGTGCAACTACTTACGTGCAATGAAAGTAATTCCAGGTCACGCTGTGATCCTGTAAAAATTTGTCGTCTGTGATATTGGATTTTGCATTTTGACTCTAAAAGGTCAGAAGAAGAGCAGAAAAGCTATAGTTCTAGTTTATCCATAAATCATTTTGTATTCATGGAGGTGCTGCTTCATTGCAAAGAGAACTGCCTAGAAACCAGATTGAAAATGTCTATGAATTGAGTAGGTTCCAGATGAGCAGTGAGCTGCACAGTGACCACAGATTTCAAAACTCTGAAAAAAAGAAAAATATATATATGCATATATATATCAAAGTTACTTGAGATGAAGACACTTTTCAAAGTTCTGCATTTTTACAGATTGGGAACTGCCGTCATCAACCATGAATCACTTTCTGATATTAAACTCTTAAAAAATCATTACCAGTCATCAAAGCCATATTTTAATAGAGATGAGGGGGGATCGTGAACTATTTCTTACTACCTACCTTCTAGAAATTCTACATAGGTTCAATACCCCCTGCTATGGTGATACAGTACTACTCTTTCTTTCCACAGAGCATATTAAAACATGCATGCACACACACACACACACACAACCTATAAGTTCCCATGGCCATTTCAGACTTTGTCACTAGCAATAATGGCATTTTCTTTATAATCTCAATGTCAAGAGTCCTACTCTTTTATTATCACCTTGCGTCTTTCTAGTTCACTTCCTATAGCACCTCAATTCACACAATCCTTAGACTTCACCAGCACTTCCAATCCATTATAATTACCACCATGATATTTTGAAACATCCTCTACATTCTACGTCCCTGTTATTATTATTATTGTTTATTGAGACAAGGTCACGTGATATTTCCCAGAATGGTCTCGAACTCCTGGGCACAAGCAATCCTTCTGCCTTGGCCTCCCAAATTGCTGGGGTTACAGGCATGAGCCACTGTGCCCTCTTTATTACAGGCATGAGCCACTGCACCCTCTTTACTCAGGCAAAATTCCACCAGCAATTATTATCAACAAACTGTTGCATACACCTTCAATGACTTTACTCCTCTTTTTCCTTGTCTTTCTCTGGCAAAAATCACATACCAGTTAAATCCAACTCTCTGCCTACTCTCTCACCCGCACTTGGGTGGATGAATCTAGATAAAGAAAAACCCACATTTAAGTTGCTTTATATTCATGACCATGAACCAAGCCTTTCATGCTTTCTGGAAATCATATTATACTTTCTCTTGCCCATTCATACTCCACTCTCTCAAGATGACTATCTCCCATCTTCTCTCCATCATCATACCTTCAACAATTTTTCCTCATTTCATTCTCAGCAGACAATCTGGCTTCCTACTTTATTCCATCAGAAAAGAACTCTCACAATCTATGGATCCTCCTACCACCATCTTTACCCATTCTGTCTTCCCAACTTTTCCCTGAGATTAACGGTTCCCTTTCCTTTCCAAAGAGGCTTATTGGACTTGTACACTATAGCCCATCCCCTTTAACTTATATGAGGATAGCACTTAGATGATTCCTTCCTCTCTTTGCTACACCATCAATTTTTCCTCACTACTGGATTATTTCTATCAGTTTATATTCTATTAATGCTCAATCTTTAAAAATAAATCTTGATGTCATTTCTTTCACTAGATAGCACCACATTGCTTTGCTTTCCTTTGTGCCAAAGCTCCTCAAGAGACATCTTTATCCCTGGTCTCCAATTTCTCTCTTAAACCTACTGTAAAACCTCTGGCCTCAGTGTTTATTCCCATCTCTATCTGCATTTCTTTCCTTGACAATCTCATCTGTCTCATGTTTATAATTCTCATGTACCTGCAGATAACCCCCAAATGTACAATTTATATCTCCAGTCTGGACATCTCTCCCAAATTCCAGGCTTATTTTTCCATTGCCCATTCAACATCCATGTTATGAACTGAATATTCATGTCCCTCCCAAAATCCATATGGTGAAGTCCTAACCCCCAGTGAGTCTGTATTTGGAGATGGGGTCTGTAAGGAAGTAATTAAGCTTAATAAGGTCACACAAGTGATACCCTGATACATAGGAATAGAGTCCTTATAAGAAGAGACATCATAATCCCAGCACTTTGGGAGGTCAAGGTGAGCAGACCACGAGGTCAAGAGATCGAGATCATCCTGGCCAACATGATGAAACCCCATCTCTACTAAAAATACAAAAATTAGCTGGGCGTGGTGGCACATGCCTGTAGTCCCAGCTCCTCGGGACCCTGAGGCAGAAGAATCACTTGAACCAGGGAGGCGTAGGCTGCAATAAGCCGAGATCACACCACTGCACTCCAGCCTGGGTGACAGAACGAGACACGGTCCCAAAAAAAAAAAAAAAGAAGAGACATCAGAGAGCTTGCTTGCTCTCTGTGTAGCCCAGATGAAAGGCTGTGTAAGAATACAGCAAGAATCATCAGAACCCCTAAATATTACCTCAGCTGGTGATATGGTTTGGTTCTATGTCCCCAACCAAACCTCACCTTGAATTGTAATCCCCACATGTGGAGGGAGGGACTTGGTGGGAGGTGACTGGATCATGAAGGTAGTTTCTCCCATGCTGTTCTCAGGATAGTGAGGGAGATCTCAGGAGATTTGATGGGTTGATTCATTTGCTTACTTGTTTGTTTGTTTGTTCGTTTTGAAACAGTTACACTCTGTCACCCAGGCTGGAGTGCAGTGGCACAATCTCAGCTCACTGAACCTCCACCTCCTGGGTTCAAGCAATTCTCCTGTCTCAGCCTCCCGAGTAGTTGGGATCACAGGCACAGGTCACCATGGCCGGCTACTTTTTGAATTTTTAATAGAGATGGGGTTTCACAATGTTGGCTAGGCTGGTCTTGATCTCCTGGTTCAACCCATCCACCTGCGTGGGCCTCCCATAGTGCTGGGATTACAGGTGTGAGCCACCACACTAGGCTGAGATCTGATGGTTTTAAAACTGGCGATTTCCCCTGTGCTCTTTCTCTCTCCTGCCCATGTAAGACGTGCCTTGCTTACCTTCACTTTCCACCATGATTATAAGTTTCTTGAGGCCTCCCCAGCCATGTGCAACTGTGAGGCAATTAAACTTCTTTTCTTTTTAAATTACCCAGTCTCAGGTAGTATCTTTATAGCAGTGTGAAAACGGACTAATACACCTGGCAGAAAGGACTTTGCCAGTGCAATCAGGATGAGAGAGGGAGATAATCCTGAACTGTCCTAGTGGACCAATCTAATCACATGAATCTTAAAAATGGATAACTTCTGCTGGCTGCAGGAAGACAGAAAGATGCAGCAGAACAGCAGGCAGGAGAGAGGAAGCATGACATCAACCTGTTGGAAATGGCTTTGAAGACACAGAGGTACATAAGTCAAGAAACATGGGCAGCTGTGAAAAGCTGAGAATGACTCCTGGCTGAAAGCCAGCAAGAAAACAGAAACTTCAGTCCTACAACCACCTAGGACTGAATTCTGCTAAAACCTGAATAAGCCTAAAAGCAGATTCTCCCCCATAGCTTTCAGTTTGCAGTTTTGTGCCATCCACAGCAGATAAACCAGCTGAGCCTACCAAATGTCCAGCCTAAAGAACTGTGAGATCATAAACATTGTTGTTTTAGGCCACTAAACTTATGGCCATTTGTTATGGCAGCTAGTGATAACTAACAAGTCCTAAACAACTGCCTCTGAGCTCTTATGTCTTGCACACGTTGTTAGTGCCTCTCAGAAACCACAGTGCATCCCAGCGGGAAAAGGAATAGGTAGGAATTTGTCTGTGATGGATCCAGGCCCCTTCAGAGAGGAAGGCCCAGTCTGTACCTACTTCGGGCTTCTGTCCTTTGAGTCGTTACTGTGCCATGTTTTGTAAGACTTATATTATCTGCCTTGACATATATAAATCAACCCTGTGTAGTACTGCAGAAACTGATAAGAGTGAGTCATTCTCTACACATTCACACATTTGTTTAGTTTTCCAGGAAGTCTCAAATTTAAAAAAAAGAAAAAAAGTTCTCATGATATTTTTGGCTAGGTGGGGTGACTCATGCCTGTAATCACAGCATTTTGGGAGGCTGAGGCAAGTGGATTGTTTGAGCCTAGGAGTTCAAGACCAACCAAGGCAACAAGGCAAAACCCTGTCTCTACAAAATAAAAAATAAAAAAACAAAAATTAGCTGGGCATGGTAACAGGCATCTGCAGTCCCAGCTACTTGGGAGGCTGAGGTGGGAGGATCACTTCAGTCCGGGAAGTTGAGGCTGCAGTGGGCTGTGACTATGCCACTGTACTCCAGGCTGGGCAACAGAGCGAGAATGTCTCTCAAAAAAAAGTGGTCGTGGGGGGCGATTTGGAAAAAATATATCATTTACTATATGTCTGGCACTGCACAAATTTCTTACATGTATTATTATTTTCAAATCTTCATAATAGTTCCGTGAGACAAGACGATCAGGACTTCCTATCTAATCCTTAGAGTAAAGGTGAGAAACCCCACTACTCTGCGAACAGAATTCTGTCCAAACATGCTTCATATCTCCAGCATATTAACCAGTCTTTTGTGGATGTGTTGTTAGTCCAAATTAAGGCAACAACTTAAACTATGAATGAGTATTCACCTCCTTTTGTTGTTTTAAGTCTCTTATTAAAGGTCAAATTTGATCGACGTGAGCAAAGACCAACAAAAGATAGTGTGGTGGGGATCAAATGAAGACTGAGCCCTGGAGTTTCCCCTCTGTTGCTCAACCCCTGAACTTATTCTGCTTCCAATTTAAGAGTACTAAATCTCTAGATAATCTTTTGAATGGCTTCCAGTCACTGAAATATGTTTTATAGCTTCCATAGAAGTGTAACATTGATTATAAATAAGATTTGTGAAACATCAAGTAGTATTAGATTCTCAAATTTAAAATGAAGACTCACATTTCACAAGGCTGTATGACATAGCCTTAAGCAAAATCAGCTGATTTGACTCTAGGTAGGTCTGCCACGGAATTATTATAAATAGATAGCTAACTTGGGAGAACTTTCACAGTCTGGTCATCAACATGTACAACTTTCTAACAGCTTTAACTTATCCCCTGATCACAACAGCTTTCAGACAGCGTGCCAATAAGAATAAAAGGTTCCAATATTGATAAAATAATATGAATAATAGCTTTAATTTTTTAACACTTGTTAGAATGTGAGGCATGTACAATTCACTAAACAGTGACTTATTCAACAAATATTAATTAGGATTCAAAAAACAAGTATAGAGTTGAACTCTGCAGCTAATCTCCTTTGGGTTACCTTTTTTTTTTTTTTTTTTTGAGATGGAGTCTCGCTCTGTTGCCCAGGCTGGAGTGCAGTGGCATGATCTCGGCTCACTGCAAGCTCCACCTCCCAGGTTCACGCCATTCTCCTGCCTCAGCCTCCTGAGTAGCTGGGACCACAGGCGCCCACCACCACGTCCAGCTAATTTTTTGTATTTTTAGTAGAAACAGGGTTTCACCGTGTTAGCCAGGATGGTCTCAATCTCCTGGCCTCGTGATCTGCCCGCCTCGGCATCCCAAAGTGTTGGGATTACAGGCATGAGCCACCACACCCAGCCTGGGCTACAGTTTTTAACTAAATGACCTTGGCTATAATATTTAAATTCCTATCTGTAAAATGGGACAAAAATAATACCTACCCCACAAGTTGTGAGAGGCAAATGAGTCTGAGCACCTAAATCCCTTAGAAGAGGGCCTATCACAGAGTGAGTTCTCAATATGTCCTAGTTGTCATTGCACATGACAGCTACATTCCACATGGTTACTGGGCCCTGGAAATACGATGTTGATCAAGATATCCAAGTTTCCTTACCTCAGAAAAGCCTATATTCCTATGGTGAAATAAAACACAAATAAGAAAGCAATCAATGTTTAAAGGTAAGTTTATACTGCGCTAAAGAAAATAAGCATGGTAGTTACATTGGCAATAGCTAGGTGTGGACAAGCGAGATGAAGGAGTAAGGAAGACCATCATTTGAATGGGCCCAGCAGAGAACAAACAGCCACCCATAGTAAGAACTGGAGACAGATTTTAAAAAAAAAAAGAAGAAAGAAAGAAAGAAATTCCAGGCAGGCAGAAGGGGCAACCTACAGAAAATAAAATAAAATAAAAGAGCCAGGATCTCTTAAATCCTTCCAGGCCGTGAAAGGAATTCAGATTTTATTCTAACAGCAAAAGGGAAATGCTGAATTATTTTAATTGAGAAAGTAAATAATCTGATCTGGGTTTTTTTATTCTTGATTTTCTCCATTTCTTACCCAGTTGCACAGAAATTTACTTGCACAGATGTAGAGCTTAGCACGGGAAGTACTGAAGTATATCAGGAAGATTCTCAATGGACAGCACTGGGCGTGAGATATTTCTGGAATATATTTAGGTAAGGTGAGTGTTCCTGATACCTTCTCGCCAAATATTCTGAAGAACATGAGTTTTGAGATTTTTTTAATTTAATTAGGAGAAAGAAAATTCTGGTACAACACAAAAGAGTTTAGTAAGTGGAACAAAGTTCAAAATGAGGAAAGAGGAGAAAAAAATGAGTAAGTTTCCTTAGTAAAAAGTATTACTATAATAACTTATTCTTAGTAGACATCTTGAGTACAATTTTACTTCTCTTTTCCAGAAATAAATTTATGTGCCATAGGGTAAGAACTGGAGAAAATCAAGAGAGAAAGAGAAAGACTAGTAAGAAATTATTGCAGTGTTCCAGGTAAGAGATGATTGACAACTGGGCTAAGATAATGGCAACAGATACGAAAACAAGTAAATAGGATCATAGTGTGACTTGGAAGTAATAACAAAAGTAAATAATAATGACAAAATAAACCTGTGAAGTAAGTATCATGGTTATCTTAAATATAGATACACGAAGAAGGCTTATGGAATTTAAAAACTCAGCCAAAAAGCAACTGGAGTTCAAGCACCAGGAATTTCTGAATACCATTTAGATGTTAGGATAAGAAGTGTGGTTGTGTGAAAAATTAGCATTTCCTTTAATGCTTCCTAAGTCAACCTATCTAGAGTCAAACTGAACACCATGAAATGTTTTGTAAGTATGCATCTGTTGAGTATTTGCTATACGGAGCATCTTCAGGTTTCTTTTATTTAAGTCTTGTAAGTTGTCAAAGATTTTTGTTTTCATTCTTTTCCTTTCTGCCTTTCCTTTAGTCTCTTAGGACATGCTCTGAAAGGAAGCACTGCAGGAAAACTTGTTACTGTTTGCATTTTTGCTTGAAAAAAGGGCTGTTTGTTTTTATTGCCATATTCTCCAAAAGGTAGATTGCTTTCTCAAATGTGTGAACTTCCACTTGAGAAACGGGAGGTGAACTCTTATCTCCAATGCTTCAAAAGAATCAGCATTCCAGGATTATTATTTTGCCATGTGCTGATTTGTACCTGAAGTGAGATTATTGTTGCAAGGAGCAAACCTTCCAAAAGAAAAGTTATTTCCGTGCTGCCAACATTCCCAGTCTCCCTAACGAAGCAATCAGCTTTCAGAATTTGGCACTGCATCTCCCTGAACACACTGTCACCCCCAAATTCTCTTAAACTGTATGACTGTCCACAGTTGTAGAGCTCAGAATGGGAACTACTGAAGTATGTTAGGAATGCTCTCAATGGACAGCACTGGGAGTGAGATCTTTCTGGAATTTATTCAGGTAAGGTAAAGAAGTTTTCCTGATACCTCTCTCCAAATATTCTGAAGAACATGAGTTTTGAGGGATTTTTTTATTTAATTAGGAGAAGGAGAATGCTAATACAACACAAGAGAGCTTAGTAAGTGGGACAAAGTTCAAAACGAGGAAAGAGGAGAAAAAAAATAAGTTCCTTTAGTAAAAAGTATTACTATAACAACTCATTCTTAGTAGACATCTTGAGTGCAATTTTACTCGCCTTGTCTAGAAACATCTCTAAAAGTAATGTTATCAGAGGGCAATTCTTTAGGCTGACAGCATTTTACATATTTCATATATTGAAGTTGATTGGTCTTTCTACCTTAGTAAAATATTTGTAGAAGAAAGTTGACAAGGAAGAAATAGAAGCGAGGATGTGAAATAATTCGTAAATATTCATAATCTATCCATTAAATTTCCTAGAGTCCCTCAGTCTTCCCAGCTTCATCCACTTTTCATTACCTAAGTCAAGATGAGATTGAAGTCTGTGGAAATGAAGGAAAGTATAATGATAGAAAAACATGGACCCAGAATTAAGACTAAAATTAAAGGCAGTAGTGAGCTATACCAAATAGAAAGAAGCCCTTAGCCCCACAAACAGTATAACGAACTTGAACCTACTTTTAGGATTGAAAAGGGTGCATATTTTTTTCTATGTGTTGTCAAACCCCACCATAAACTCACACAGGGTTTACTTCGCATGGCTATAGTACAAAGTCATGTTTAAGTTCTGCATCTCAACGTTCTCCATTAACATGAAAGGATTTGGCAATGCTTGTAATTTCTACAGGGTCCCAAATAAGATGGGTCACTGACAAGGCTTGGCTGCAGCTTTGGGATGCTCCAACTTTCATTACAAATTCCTTTAAACTCTTCGCAGTGCGGGTTCTATTTATATGAGGCTTACAAATGATTGTCTTTTAATTAACTTTTTTGAGACAGGGTCTCACTCTGCTACCCAGGCTGGAGTGCAGTGGCAGGATCAGGGCTCATTACAGACTCAAACTCCTGGGCTCAAGTGATCCTCCTGCCCTAGCCTCCCAAGTAGCTTGAACTACAGGCACACACCACCAGGTTGAGCTAACTTTTTTTATTTTTGTAGAGACAAGGTCTTGCTATGCTGCCCATGCTGTTCTAGAACTCCTGGGCTCAACCTGTTCTCCTAAAATGCTGGGATTACAGGCTTGAGCCACCATACATGGCCTAAATAATTATTTAAAGCTTACCATCAAGGCTGTACAGACAACTGTGGAACATTTTGACTCAGACTTTATTTCTACCTGACTGACAAACAGAACATTTTCAGTGGAACTGGGAGGACAGGATTAGAAAAGAAAAAGCTCCCTGATCTCCTGTCCCTGCTATTTCTGTCCTCACCATTATAATTAGGACAGAGCTGGTCACCTCTGTATCCAGTAGTATGCTGGTAAGTGTTTAACAATCATCTCTCCTAAAATAAACCAGCTTTGATCTGTAGCATTTGACAATTTCTTGGTCTACATACTCGCAACGTGGCCAATTTCAAGATCCCATCGTGGTATCACTGAACATGGAGTTGATAAAAAGTATGCAGTCAGCTCTGGTCAACCGTCGTGAACACTCCAGTACACCACTGACAGTGTCTTCTTTGGAAACAGGAGGAATAAGGATGACAGTGAATATTGAGATAAGAAGGCCAAATTGTTAGCCACCACAAGGCTAATATTTCGCCATCATTGTTATATAAATGCAACTTTCATGCATTACGGAATGAAAACTTTAACACCTAGATAATGCCTCCATGGTGCATAATGAAAGTTCACAGGAATAGAAATTCATTACTGTAGCTCACGTTTATATTTGCATATCTTGTTGGCATGCTGTAAATTACCTATTATGAAAAAGTGTTGGCATCTATACGAGATTAAGATAGGGTATGTTCTATCTGTCATCCTAAAAGAGAGAAATTTCTGGTTCTTGATGTGAGCTTATGTTTTGTCTCTCATAACGTAGTTAACATGTGAATGCAAAAGATCACATAACAGAATTCACTATAATAATAATTAGGGAAAAAAGTATTAAACATCTACTATTGACTACAACTGCAATACAAAAAGTCCATCCTTTGTTACACAAACAAAATTGTAACACAAAACGTTCAGAGCGCCTGAACACTTCACCTGATAACCTTCACCTAATAGTGACAGTTCTCTCCTGTTGAAGAAAGCAAATCTAATCCCGAACAAAACTGAGATATTGCAACTTGCAGACAATTCATGTTCAATTACCACTGAGTGTCATGATCTGTCTTCTCCAGGAGCAAAGAGTTCCCTTTACTTGACTCAGAGATCAATTTCCTATGCCAAATAGGAGAAGTAAAATTGTTCATGAAAGCATATTCACTGAACCGCTCATCTGATCTGAAAATACATGTTCCTCTCTTGGTTTAAAAAGTAAAAGGCAAAGCAAATTTATTTTTGTGAAGTGATATTACGTGACATTTTAATAATTCTAATGTTAGTATCGAAGAAGCCTAATCAGTGTAGACCAGTGTGTCATTAATGGTTTTATTCCACCCTTCAGATCTTTCTGTCAGTGCTATAGCATTTAGCCACATTAAGTTATTCAAATTTAAATCAGCTAAAATTAAATAAAATTTAAAATGTATTTCTTAGTCTCACTAGACACATTTCAAACACTCAGTAGCCACATGTGATGAGTGGCTACCATAGTGGACTATGGAGGTACAGAATATCTCCATCATCGCAGAAAGTTCTATTGGACAGCATTAACTAAGGTACTCCGACATCATTACACTAGCAGACCAGAAAATGAAGGGAAGAGAAAAACATTGAAACTGCCATTTGCCTTAACCCATTGCTATGTTCTCATAGAAATGAGTTTGGTCCAGCAGTGTCTTTTGAATTGTTGGAAGATAGAGCACTTTAATCTAAAACCCAATACCCTTGAGTGAACATGCACCCTTTCACTTGCCTATATAATTATGATGGGGAGAACTGGAAAAAAACATTTATTAAGTTTATGCTTAACATAATAATTCCCAAGCATCATATGTGCCCACAGGAGAAATAAAATCTGGCTGCCCAAAATGGATTCCTTCCTCTTCTTTTTCAATTCTCCTTGACCCTAATATAATAGAAATCTTTACAATAAGCAGTGTTTTAGTCCCTTGGAGGAAAGCCGCCAATCCCTTTGCAGCCCAGATGTTTCTCTGCTGAATCCTGACTCTACCAACTGGATGTTAAAGCAAGTTCAGAGAGCTTCCTCTCTTGGGTCTGTTAATGAAACAGAACTTTCCTTCTTTGACAGGCAAGGGTTAATTATTGTCCTTGAGTATAATAAATTCATTTGGTGCCCCCTGAAAACAAAAGCAAAATTCAAATTTAAAGCCAGCGATTTCTGAATTAAATTTCACAGAATCTCAGATTGATTAATTTCCAACTCAAGTTGCTGAAGCAACAACTCTGTCCTCAGGCATAATCCGTGCTTTTTCAATATAGTGGTTATCACAGTAGTAGAGGTATCAGCAAAACTAATGTTATGGAGGCTAAAACATAATGTTTTGTAATTATATATCTGCCTGTCAGAGGTGCCTTGGGTTGAACAGTCTCTTGATGATAGAAAATAGATTTGATGGCACACAAAAAAAGAGGAAAATATTCTTGCATACACCTGCCTGATTGTTCTGGATAAGCTAAGCAGAAAACAACACACAGCAGTCTATCTTTTTCTTTTTTCCGTTTTTTTTTTGAGACCGAGTCTCACTCCGTCACCCAGGCTGGAGTGCAGTGGCACAATCTCAACTCACTGCAGCCTCTGCCTCACTGCAACCTCCGCCTCCCAGGTTCAAGCAGTTCTCCTGCCTCAGCCTCCTGAGTAGCTGGGACTACAAGCACATGCCACCACGCCCAGCTAGTAAAACAACACATAGCCATCTATCTTGACACGTAGGATTAGAAAATGACATTTCTAAAATTAAAAAAAACAATAAAATAAAAAATAAAAAACACTACATAAAAGTACTATTGTCTAAAATAAAAAGCCTCGTCAGATTTATTTTTCTGCTCATCTTTTTTCTATGTTTCTATCTTACGTCACTACCACCCAGTCATTTTTCACTGATTCTCTTTTTTTGACAGTCACTCATTTGCCCTTTTCTAGAGGCCAGGCAGCATCACAGCCAGAATCTGAAAATGCCAGGTCCCAATGTGATTTCCACAAAAATAGTTTCTCCCAATCTCAAAAGGTTCTCTTCAAGATATTATCATGAGTGTGTCAGTCATTTAAAAAAATAGATGAGGAAGAATTTCACAATAGTTCGTCATTTACTTTAGTTGAACTGGTAGGGGAACCATGGGGGATTTGAGTCATACTTTCTTTTAATATTTTCTTTTTTATTTTCCTGTGTTAACTCTTGTATCTGACATTTTTTAGTTATTTTTCTCTGCTTCCTTTTTCTAATTTAAAAATTTGTTCTCATAGAATTACGGGAGCTGGCCACTTTTGAAGGAAATCCTAGAATGCAGAGTTAATTTTACTACTTTACTCTCACCGCAAAAAAATTGTGAGCACACATTATAGGGTACATTTTTAAAAACAATTCCATTTTCTCCCTGAATATCATTTGCCTGGACACCTTGAATGCAGTTCACTTGCCTGTGGGAGTGTGCAGGTTGGTAGTTGATACGGTTTGGCTGTGCCCCACTCAAATCTCATCTTGAATTGTAGCTTCCTTAATTCCCATGTGTTGTGGGAGGGACCCAGTGGGAGACGAGTGAATCATGGGGGCGGTTTCCCCCATACCGTCCTTGTGATAGTGAGTAAGTCTCACGAGATCTGATGATTTTATAAGGGATTTCCGCTTTCTTTTGGCTCTCATTCTTTCTTGTCTGAGCCAGGTGCCTTTTGTCTTTCACCATGATTGTGAGGCCTCCCCAGCGATGCGGAACCGTGAGTCCATTAAACCTCTTTTTCTTTATAAGTTACCCAGTCTCAGGTGTGTCTTCATCAGCAGCATGAAAACGGACTAATACAGTAGTGAAGTGAGGTCTTTTCCCCTAAGGGAAAATAGACATTGTATGACTCATCAGTTTCCTGTTATTTTAACCTTCACTACGGTCATGAAAAAACTCAGAGCAAGTTGTATTTCTTCTCTCCTATTTGCTCTGTCGTCTGTAGAATTTAGCTCAGGTAAAGAGGCACCATCTTCTCATTAATCATTGTAAGTTAAGGAATAATTTTATCGCTGTGAATGTTTTGGGCCACACTCCCATTTCAAAGTTGAAGATGTTAAGCTGACCCATTTTCTCATAAGATGTATGTTTCTGCATCTTCAACCAATATTCCTTAGTCTGCTAAAATACATTAGAAAGTAGGAAAGATAAATAGACTCACCTAGCTGTTTTGAGGTAGCAGATTGAACCATAAGGCATATAGAAGTTATAGTTTTATGTCTGCTTATACTATAACAAATAACTTCAAAAATAGACAAATTCTTTGCAAAATAAAATTGTAGGATAAGCCAGAAGGCTAGAAATACAAAATACTAAACAATCAAGTCAAAATAGGAACCTCACTTTGCTTAGTGACCAAACCTGATTCAAAATAAAGCAATTATGCAAGGTGTAGGAACATCAGGTGAAAATGCCTCTAAATAAATATAATGCAGTATTTGTTTAGCAAATATTTGACATCTCAATATAATAGAACACAAATTAAAATGGCTTCGTTACAGAAATTCTAGCCTTAAGTTTGCCTTTTTGTAAGGAAAAAAAAGAATAATTATATTCTATCCTTAATCGTAAACACCACAAGCAGGGTGTGTGTGTATCTGTGTGTGTTATTCACTAATGTTTGTCTGCCATATAGAAGGTGTACAATAAATAGCTGTTGAATATATTTTATAAAAGTTTCCTGTATATGATCTTATATGATTTCACCTGATCCAGCAGTCTTAATGTATAGACACTAGTCATATGTGTCAGCCTGTAGGCAGAGACTAAAGAGTACAGTACCCAGATAGTGTCACAGAGACAAGATAGAACTTAGACAGAAAATCAGGGAAAGGGCTTTTGGTGAAAAAGGCAGTGATCAATGGGATCAATGCCTACTACATGATAGACACCAAATTTGTCAGTATTTGTTGGATGGTGATCCAAAGATTTGGTCAGACTCAATTCAGCTCCCTCCATTCACTACCACAACACCATATTTTATTTGATTTTTACTTATTTATTTTTATTTCTATTTTTTTAGAGACAGGATCTTACTCTGTCACCCAGGTTGGAGTGCAGTGGCACAATCATAGCTCACTGCCACCTCAAACTCCTGGGCTCAAGCCTCAGGCCTCCCAGAGTGTTGGGATTACAGGTGTGAGCCACCGCTCTCAGGTCATATTTTTTTTTTCTTAATAATGTTAACAACTGGAAGAAATTATATTATTCAGCTACACATTTACTTGTTTATTGTTCCTCCCATCCCACTAAAATGTAACTTCCATGAACGAAGGGTCCTTGTCTGTTTTAGACACTAAGGAAATACCTGATCTCTAGTAGACACTCTGCAAGATTTCCATGAATAAACAAATCAGTGGGTCAGCCATCTACCTGGAATTATTTGTCTGGATTATCTTTTGTTCAATTATTCTCTCTCTTTTCATACTTTACTTGAGAGGCACAACTGTTTATTTTTCTTTGTGTAGTTGTGGCTTTTCTTTTTCTCTCTTTCCTCCCCTGTGATGTGGATTTCCTCCTTGGTGCAAGGGTAAGGCACACTCGAATACCTAGTAGGATCATGGTAGAATCTAAGAAAAAACAACCATGATTTGAATGGCTTAAGCTAGCTCTTCTCTAATATCTCAAAAAAGGAATGTTCTTTCTACCTTGTATTCATCTTCATGTTTCCTCTAATCTCATCAGAGAAGTAATAGCACAGGAGTCAAGAATCAGGAAATATGTGCCACATTTTCTTTATCCAGTCTATCATTGATGGGCATTTGGGTGGGTTCCAAGTCTTTGCTATTGCAAATAGTGCCCCAATAAACACATATGTGCATGTGTCTTTACAGAATGATATATAACCCTTTGGAAATATAGCCAGTAATGGGATGACTAGGTCAAATGGTATTTCTAGTTCTAGATCCTTGAGGAATTGCCATACTGTCTTCCACAATGGTTGAACTAATTTACACTCCCACCAACAGTGTAAAAGCTTTCCTATTTCTCCACACATACCTTGGAATACTATGCAGCCAAAAAAAAAAAGGATGAGTTCATGACCTTTGCGGGGACATGGATGAACCTGGAAACCATCATTCTCAGCAAACTAACACAAGAACAGAAAACCAAACACCGCCATGTTCTCACTCATAAGTGGGAGTTGAACAATGAGAATCCACGGACACAGGGAGGGGAACATCATAAACCAGGGCCTGTCAGGGGATGGGGGACAAGCGAAGGGAGAGCATTAGGAGAAATACCTAATGTAGGGGATGGGTTGATAGGTGCAGCAAACCACCACAGCACATGTACACCTATGTAAAAAAAACTGCACATTCTGAACATGTACCCTAGGAGTTAAAGTATTAAAAAAAAAAAAGGTAAGGAAATAAAGAGGCCACCAGCTCTGCTTCTCATCTAAACCTTCAGTTAGGCAAGAAAATGACCTTTGGAGGCTCACATTCATTCTGTTCCTTCTGTTCACCATAAGAATATACAACACAAGGTATTTTTTTTTTTGAGTCAGAGTCTGCTCTGTTGCCCAGGCTGCAGTGCAGTAGCACAATCTCAGCTCACTGCAACCTCCACCTCCCAGGTTCAAGCAATTCTCATGCCTCAGCCTCCTAAATAGCTGGGATTACAGGCATGTGCCACCATGCCCAACTATTTTGTGTATTTTTAGTAGAGACAGGATTTCACCATATTGGCCAGGCTGGTCTTGAACTCCTGGTCTCAAGTGATCTGCCTGCCTTGGCCTGCCAAAGTACTGGGATTACAAGTGTGAGCCACCAGGCCCAGCCAACACAGGGTAATGTGGTCAAATCCTTAGCAGGCGATAATAGCATGCACCTTTGCCTTAATTGTCCTTTGCATCACAGCTATTCCTGGGCAACCCAAGCGACAAAAAGCAGCTGGCAAGTTATTCAAATCTCTGCATTACCCAGTCCCCTATGAAAACTAACAGCATAGACATTACAGATGAGGAAAGAGCTTCAGAGTAGCCATGAGACAGGACTGTTCTCCCCCTCCATCCTGTTTCAGTTACTTCTCACTCACTGAGAATGTGGAAAATAAAATGAATGTTTTAAGAAGCATGCTATACGAAATTACACATTTTGATTATTATTTATTGTTTGGCTGAGAGGCAAACTTGTAAGGTAAATTGGTTTTAAGACAACCAGGCACTGCAAAAGACATAAACCAGCCTTAACATTTAAATAACAGGAACATCCTATGACCACCTCGATTCATTGATTTGTCATGTTCACTTATTGCTTCTTTTCCTCCTTCCAGGCAGTTTTCTGGAAAGACTGAAAAGTGTTTGTCCTCATTTTCTTCAATATGGCAGTAATCCTAAATCTTAAAGCAATAAAAATAACCATTATAAATTCAAGGAAAGACTTAGAATTTTTTTTATAAAAATCTGACTATGTACTCTCATTCATGTCACTTAAAGAGATATTTGTACAGCTCCTGCTGCTATTCAAAGTAGCTACAGCTCTAATTCAAGTAATACCCTTTCTTCTTCAATTCCGCATAGTTCCTCACCCCTGTGGCTCAGCACTTGGTTCAGTATTTGTGACTGGATTACTGGTCTTTCCCCAACAACTACTATTTTTCTTCCATTTCTGGGTTTCTTGTCTTCTCACGTTATGAAAACCATACTTTTGTACTTATCTTTTGCACTTTCAAGAACATTCAGTCTTTAAAAGCAAGAACACTGTCTTAGTTATCTTTTAATCTCCAACAGTGCATTGTCTCCATAAATGGAAGCAATGGTGAATATGCAACGATTATCTTTTCCTCTTTGCTCCACTCATCCCCAATAATTTAATATGTTTGTGATAATTAGATTTGTATTGAAAATGGAAATTTAGAGAAACCTTTAGGCTAATAACTGACATTGTCCTCTAATTGGACATTAGCTGTAACAAGTCTAGGCTAGATCCTAAGGAATTAACCAAACACCCTGCGCACTTTCATCTTCAATCCCATTACATTTAAATGGGTATCTAGGTCTTTTGAAATTTTAATCACCTAGAAAGCTGCTGTTAGTATCCTAGAGCCTGCTGGGTGAGATTATTATCCCACAGCATTTGTTCTGCAAGTCCTAGAGAGTCTTGGAGAACTAGCACCACATAACCTTCTCTTCCCTTACAGTCAAAAGTAGTAAAATCTCTAAAGAGATAACTCAAAGACTGGTCATGGAACCCTATCAGTAAATACAGTAATCACATGAGTTTGTCAAGATGAAAAATTGGCTCCTTATGTGAAACCAAACAGCTTTCTTTTTTCTATCTCACCATTCCAGGCGAAAAAGAGAAAGATAGCTTTGTACAGGGTGAGTAGACAGGCTCTTGTTCTGGGTTCTGATATATAGGCTTAAAATTTAAGGGGAGGAATTTAGTTTTGGCAGGAAAAAGTTCTCATCCGTAAAAGTTATTTGACACAGGAATATAATATAAAAGAAAATCACAAGTTGCTTCCATAGGATTTTAGATTTTTTAAAGTTGTAGTGAATTCTCTGAGGGCTACCTAGGAGCAAAGAAATCACATCTTCAAGAGGAGACTTGTGATTCTATAAATGTATTTAAATATAATGAAGAGTTTGCTAACATTAGTGATTTTCAAAGAGTGGAACAAATAATTGGAAAAGTAAAGAATATCATTCTAAAGATTGGGACACAAAAAGTTGTGGACTTCAATCTGATACGGTTTTTAAAATAAATTCAGTATTCAAAAATGTAATCCCAAACGTAAGTATCTCTGGAGTCAACAACACCAATTCACACTTTGTACTCACAGAATACCTGGCACTAAGTAAAACATTCCCAAAATAAAGTGCTTGCCCTCTCCGTGTTCACATTCTGCACAGGATGGTACAACCTGAATATTACAAAGAGTCAGTCTGAATCCATTTTAAAGTTTGAATTATAAATCAGGTGTAAAGTCAGAATTACACAACTTTGCGGGAGACACACGGGTCACCACAGTTTTAAAGTCAGAACTATACAACTTCCAGGGAGAAACGTTGGTCACTATCTCACAAAACTCACATTCTTTTTTTTCTCATTTTTGTTTTTTAAATAGTTGTCTTCTTTTTAAGAAGAAAAAAACACCATACACTAATTAACTTTCTCAATGTCTGTCACGGTCATGTTTTAAGAGACGGAGAAAAACAATCCAAATCATTTCGTGTACCACAGGCGAATTAATTCACCTTTCTCAGAGATAGTTGGGATATTTTCATCCCAGGGTTACTAATCAACAACAAGGCCTACTCTGGAGAGGAAAGACTCTAATTTAAATGCAAGCAGCATGTGAAGCTCTTCTTTTTTATTATTATTTCAAGTAAATTGTTTCATTAAAAACCTCAGGAAGGAGATGGCTTCCTGAGCTTGTACAGAGAAAAGTGCCAGGGACAGATAAATAAGTCAGCAGAGCCCAAATTAACTTGCTTCATTATCTCATCCACTCACCTACACAGAAGAATCTGCCTTTCTGCATCTCTCCCTTCCTCCGCGCTCTCTCCCCACGCCATTGCTTCCCATCCGGGAGAAAAGACTAGAGAACAAGTTTCAGTTCACTCTCTCCGAACACTTCCCTGGAGACTGCTCTCACTTTGACTATTATGCACTTCAAATGTGATGCAGCAGCAGCTGCCGGGCATCACGTCGGGGCAATATTTAAATATTATGCCTACCAGCTGTGTTTTCTTAAATAGTATCTTTAAACGTCAGTCGCTGTGTTTGTGACAGACTCTACAAGGCATTGAACATGCACTGCAAAATCATTTTCTCCTCTAGAGGTTTAATAGTTCCAAAAATGACTTTACATCAGTAAGAAAAGTTTGCCTTTCTTCAACGCTCCCCCCATGTATAACTGAGTTAATGAGTGTTCCTTGCTTGCAGCTATCTTTCCAAAGGCAGGCACCAAATAGGAAAAAAACATTCATCAGTGAAACTTTAAGTAACAGAATAAGTCAATGCATTGAAACCTCGGTGATGGGTCCCAGATGACTGAAGTTGAACAAGAGTCGCAGTCAGGGCTGGGGGCCATTATGATAACTATAAATAGAAGTAAGGTTAGCGCTAATGGCTTTTTCATCATTTTTCGGTCTATAACTCACAAACTCCTGTCATTAAAAATTCTAAGAACTACTATGCAATTGAGCAGGCAATGAATTTTTTTAATACCCAGTTTTTTGTAGAACGTGTATCTGAAATACTCTTTTCAGGTAATTCTGGAAACTATATGCAAAAAAAAAATTTTAAACCAAAATTAGAAAATATTATCACAAAATAGTGGCTCATGTACACAATTCTCTGAATCCAAATGATCCCAAACCACATCACAAAACAGTCAAATTAGTGTAAAAATGTCTGTAGGAAGACAGATTGGTATCTCCACACTGTAATAGAGAGAGTGACTCATTCCCCTAAGGGTAAGCTTGCATCCTGCCACATTTTTCAAATGCTATAAAGCTAACTTATCTCTAGTCCATATTGTCTCCAAAAGTAACAGTCAGGGTAGCAATACTGCAGATAAGCAAGAATAGGACAATTGGACAAGACCAAGGACTTAAGTCTTGTCACCTGTTATCTAGAATTGGTCTGACTTTGACATATTTAATTCTCATTCTACCACATCTTTTAATTTCTAGGTCTACTGTCTCCTCTACTTTCTTGGATCCTTTTCAAACCTATCCTGCCTTCATGTTCTATACTAATTACTTAGATTCTATCATCCATCACGCATCACTTTGTTCACACTTTGTGAATATTTCCAACTTTTTTGAGCCAGTGTTCTTCCTTCTCTCCTAAGTTTCTATTAATTGTTAAATTAATAAGAGATACTAGAACAAGCTCGTGATTACTTAAAGCATGAATATTTCATGTTTACTCAATCTTTTCATAACCCTTGTGCAGAATACACTTTAGCCAGTCCAGAATTTTGCAATTCTTCTGTACGCTGAGAATATATATTTGCACTTTCACCTCTTTTTTTTTCAATTTTTTCTTTGTTGGCAGTTAAAGATTAATTTTTCTCTTGTTTGCTCTAATAGCCTTGTGCATTTGATGTTGGTGGCTAATAAATTCATAATGCTAATGGATCTTAGACATATCTAAGTATCTTTTGGTCTTCAAAGTGCTATGAACTGAACTTCCAACATGGCTAAGTGTGTAGGATACACCCTCAGGCTCTGACAGCTCTGCCTAAGGACGTTCCAAACATCATTACACAACTGAGAACTCTTGTGCTCAGTGACTTGGGAGTCCTTAAGCAGATTCAGCTGAACCTTACAATATTTAAATGACACCCAAAAAGACCATAATTCCGCTACAGGAAGTAGGAATGCCAACAATCATAAACTGGCAACATAAAGCGGAAAAGGACAGCTGAGATTTTGCGAATGCAAGGCAGAAGCAGTAGAGGGTTGACTGACACTAAGAAGATTATCTCTGGATTTTCAATACAGCAGGCAAATGAATATTGCAGATAAACACACTATCAACTTTATTCTTACAGCCCTGATATTGACTTTAATCCTGACCTTGGAATGGCTTCTCTGTACACACAAAGCCTGTTTGAAATGACATTTTTTTTAAGGTGAAACAATAATTTATCTAGTGATGAACTTTTATTTGGATGTTTACAGCAGGCCAGCCAACTAAGTGCTTTACATACATCTTGTCTGATTTAATCCTTACAACAACATGATGAGCTCACTATGAACTCCCACAATTTATAGATCGGGAAACTGAGGCTTGGTGCAGAATCAATCCAATATCAGGGCCTGAGCAATTATATCCCATTCCTAGACTGCACCCCAATAGTTCGTGTTTCAGTATTCTAGCTTCCTATTAGTTAACAATCTGGATAATTACTGATAATTATTTAAAAAACAAGGACTGATAATTATAAAAAGCACGTACTAAAAATAGTGCAGAGCAAATGACAGTGAGTAATTGACTGGATTCAGGATATAAGAAAAAAGAAGCACAATTCACCGCAAGTTCTATCCTTCTCTATGGGAAAAGCAGGCCACTGACTATATAGTGATCTTTACCACCTTGAAACTTCCTTTAGCCAGAAATTAAAGGTCTTTGTCTCCAGTCTTCTTTAGAGCCAGGCATTATTATCCTTAACTACTTTAGGGGCTTTTTTAAGGATGCACGTACATTAACTGGGCTGTTACATTTTCTAGGAAGTGGAACACATTAATAAAGTGAAGGAATTAATTCATCTACTCCAGATCATTACTATCTCTTTTCTTTTTTTTTTTTTTTTCTTGACATGGAGTCTCACTCTGCTGTCCAGACTGGAGTGCAGTGGCACATTACCGGCTCACAGCAACCTCCACCTCTGAGGTTCAGGCAGTTCTCCTGCCTCAGCCTCCCGAGCAGCCGGGATTACAGGCATGTGCACCAAGCCCAGCTAATATTTGTATTTTTAGTAGAGACGGGGTTTCACCACAGTGGCTAGGCTGGTCTTGAACTCCTGACCTCAAGTGACCCCCTGCCTCCACTTCGTGAAGTGCTGGGATTACAGGTGTGAGTCACCGTGCCCATCCATCTCTTTTCAATTAATAGAGACACACATAAAAAGATTTCTGGGAAGAGACGTTTTACACTTCACTTATTCAAGTCCTAGATCTGTTCCTTTCACTTCAGTAAAGCTCTCTTGCCAAGGTGACCTTGTGGTTAGTTTTAGTTCTTATCTTATTCTCTACAGTATTCTCCATTCGACATCTTTCTCCACTTGAAATAGTCCCTTTCTTTGGATATGAGCGCATTACACTCTCCTCCTTTCCTCATTCTCTTTCACAGCTCCCTCTGCAAGCGACTTTTCTTTTACTGATCCATCAAGTTTTAGAGTTCCCTGGGGCTCTGTTCCAAGCGTCTTCTCTTCACACTCTACATATTCAGTCTGGGCACCTTATCCACTCATGTAGTTTGTTTCCATATTTATGCAGACAACCCTGAAATCTCTTATCTTCAGCTCAGAATTCTGTACAGAAGTTCAGATCTATATATCAAAATGTATACCAGCTCTCTTACACACCCTGCAGACACCTTAAATTCCATAATTCTCAAAATCGAGTTGTCTTTATCCAACCGAAAAACCTGTTCATTTTCTGTATGTCAGTAGCCTGGGTGTCATAGTCCTCATCCCCCATGTCTTATCAACCACCATCTCCTGTGTATTCTACGTCTTAAGCAGATCACTACCCTCTGTCCTCACTAGCACTCATTTAATGCCAGATGCCATCTCTCCTCTGGACGATACAACCAACTGCAGAAGGTCTTCATGCTTCTTGGTCCCATGGACAGGATCTGCCATGTCGCCCAGGCTGGTCTCAAGCTCCTGACCACAAGCATTCCTCCCACCTCCGCCTCCCACAGCACTGGAATTATAGGCATAAGCCTCCTCACCTGGCCTCGCTATACTATTAATAACCTCAAATTTGCATGCTGCTCTTTAATGCAATTAATAGAATGGCTTATACTTGATGTCTTCTCAGAAGGCTCTTTTCCTACTTCTTAGAAATAGAATAACAAATTCTACATAGCCTTCAAGTTTCAACTTAGATGCTACATCCATAGAAAAGTTTCTTCTAACTCCAGGAACTGGCTAGCCTGCCCCTGCTGTGTGCTGCCAACATTCCTAATACTTATTCCTCTCCATGTAGTACTGTAATTGGTTAGTGCTACATGAATGAGAGGAATGAATGAGATCATGCTAGTGCCATAAGTTTTCGATATTTAAAGTACTTAAGACACAGAAGTGATTAGAAGATATGGTGGATAGGGGATTAATATTGAAGCTGCATTTAAATAGTAGGCACAGTGTTTATGCTTCTATTTATTGTTTATTTGGTATGCATTTGGAGGGGTTCATTATTACTATGAGAGTAAATTGGGTCTATGAGGGTCTAAAATTTCTCACAAGCCACCTGTTAGTATCACTAATGTACTAAGCCAGTGGTTTGCAAACATTTTTAATTTAAGTTTCTATCAGTAAATAATAAGAGTATGTACCTTCAATGTGTGGATTTTATAATTTATAGATTATACACATGTACTTATATATAATATACCTTCTAAACATTCTCAGAAACAGAAATTTTTTAAAAATTTTAAGATAAATGGAGATTCTAAATTTTTCAATACCTTGGTTGATCATCTATTGATTTCTGTTTCAGGATCATCCATACAAATGCTTTTCATTTTTGTGGGTACATGGTAGGTGTATGTATTTATGGGGTACATGAGATATCCTGGTACAAGCATGCAATGCATAATAATCACATCAGGGTAAATGGGGTACCCATCCCCTCAAGCATTTGTCCTTTGTGTTACAATCCAACTGTACTCTTTTAGTTATTTTTAAAGTACAATTAAATTATTACTGACTATAGTCACCCTGGTGTGCTATCAAATACTAGGTCTTATTCATTAAAAATGGGTTTTGAGGACAGGAACTGTACTAAGTTGGTTAGCTGCTGTAACAACATTAGGGCTGGGTCTAGGACAGAGTCCAGGACATATCAAGTTATCAAGAGATTGAAAGATAGAAAGTTTGGGCTAAAAAGTAGAGTAGTTTATGGAATGTGGTCTAACCACCCATGGGATGCATAAACACTCACAAGACAGCTCCTTCAAGGAAAATTTCTCAAAAACATATAAGAAAGAGTGCTTGCTCGCCAAGATGGAAAAGACAAATAACCATACGCAGACAAACACTCCATCATTTCCTTTTGAATGTAAGCAGCTTTTTGATGGGTTTTGTAAAACTCATTTCAAACATTTTCAATGACTCTCAAAATAGTTGTGACTATTAATAAGGCTTGAGGGAGAGACATTAGAATAGATTCATTTCCATAAGCAAAATTATCACTATATTTGTGAATACTGTTTTACTTCAAATATTTTCCTTGAAGATTTCTATCTCAAGTGGTTTGTAGAACTAAGCTTGCCAAAATTCTGCACCTGTGATGTCACAAAATATAATCCATTGTTCTGGTCAGATAAGGGCAAAGGACAATTTCAAAGACATACTGAAAATGGTGGCCAAGGTTTTACAGTTTGTCAGAAGTTAGCTGGAAAAAGAAAAAAATAAATTCTTGCCAGCCACAGTGGCTCATGACTGTACTCTCAGCACTTTGGGAGGCCAAGGCGAGAGAATCGTTTGACGTCAGGAGTTCAAGACCAGTCTGGGCAACATAGCAAGACCGTCTCTCTCAAAAAAAAAAAAAAAAAAAAACCTTTTAAAATTATCTGGGCATGGTAGCATGCACCTGTGGTCCCAGCTACTTGGGAGACTGAGGCAGGAGGACCACTTGACCCCAGGAGTTCAAGGCTGCAGTGAGTCATCATCATGCCACTGTACTGCAACTTGGGTGACAGAGTGAGACCCTGCCTCTAAAAGAAATAATAATTCTTTTTTGTGTGCATCTCACCTCCCAAAAATAACATTTAATTCCTCAAGATAAGCAAACAACATGGTATTCATGTGCCTTGAAAGAAAGGACTGTAACTAATAGAGTCTTGTCAAGTTCAGAGAGTGGTAGATCGCGTGAGTTAAAGGAATTTTTACAGGTCACAGGCAAACACAGGCGCTATAGCTTGAATTCTGATGCTTTGATTTAGATGCATTTTTCTGTTTCTCTAGAGGTGATAGAAACGAAAGTCATGCATTCCTACTCTTTTCTGATTCTTGAAGACAAAAAGTTGGCCTGGCCTGGGAAGCTGAAATATCTGATGAGTTTGATTTCTTCCCTACAAAATGTTCATGAAATTTGATCTTCAGATTCTATTTGTTTTTAATAACTTTAAACATAAAATAAGTTTTAGGTGTACAATTCATTTGCTGCTAGGAAGTGTACAGAGTTGTGCAAACGTCACTACAATCCAATTTTAAAACAACTCCATCACTCCAGAAAGGAACTCCATGACTGTTTGCAGGTACTCCTTAGGACCACTCCAACTCCTAGGTTACCATTAATCTACTTTCTGTCACTATCAATTTCCCTTTTCTGGACTTTTCCTTTAAATGGAATTCTACAATATGTGGTCTCTTGTGTCTGGCTGATTCTACTTAGCACCACGTTTTTGAGGTTCACAGATGTTGTCGCGTGTGCCCCCATGCCTTTCCATTGGCCAATAGTATTGTGTTGTGTGGTTATACCATTTTTTGTTTATCTACTCACCAGCTGATGGACATTTGAGTTCTTTCCATTTTCTGGCTAATATAAATGAAACTGTGAATGAACATTTACATAGAAGTTTTTGTGTGAATATATAATTTTATTTTTCTTAGGTAGGTAACTAGAATTGAAATTGCTGGGTCCTATGGTATATTTACATTTAACATTTTAAGAGACTGCCAAACTTTTCCCAAGCAGCTACACCATCATTCTTAAACTTTAAATTTCCTGAGTACCAGGTAAATGACAACCACGGTGCTTTGAAAAAGACTACATTTGCTAATCAAATTAGAACATAAACCTCTGCTAGCTCTTAGCTCTTACCAGTTAAAATACTTCCATCATTCTATCATTTCATATTATCCCATCTATTGCTAAAGTGATATAATTTGATAAGCAAAATTGATCTATAGAGGCGCTAAAATTAAATGGTAGTTACTTGGAACTATTTGGAGATTCAAATTCAAATGGGCCACTAAAAGTTACCTTTCTTTTTTTTTTTGTAAATCTTCTTTAAAAACCCCAGAAGCCTTCATATCACTCCTTCGTTTCTTCTGAAAAGTTCCATCTACATGGTGAAGAGATCGAGACTAATAAGTACAATTATATGACACAGAGATCCTTCAGTAAGCCATCTCTGTAAACAGGCAGAAGGGAGTCCTTCCATTTAGTCTTTAGAACAGTGTGGCATTTCTGTGAAAAACAGTATTTTACGTGAGACTGTTGCTTGAGTAGTCCATAAAGGATAAAGAAACAAGGAAACCAAACACTGTTTACAGATCAACAGATGTCTTTCCTCCTCAAGTGAATTCTGCATTGTCAAACTCAGCAGAGCCAAGATATAACCATGACGTTAAACAGAGTTCTTAATACCAGGACTGAAACGTTCAGCTTTTCACAAAGAGAGAAATCTAAATTTCACTTGTATTTTTTAAAAGAAAATCTACATTGAATGGAAGAGCAAGGCCTCCCCCTAGTGGGTAGTTCAAAAATTTTGTTTTTTTACAGTCTCACTTGGCATTCATATGGTAAAATGTCATCATGGATACAGAGAGTGAAGGACAAAACAGCAATGTGGAGAATTAGCTCTCACTTACTAACGAAGCCCGTTCAAACTCGAAAGTAATTCCACAATCTTTCAGAGAGACAGGGAAAGGTACAGTCACCAATAATACATTTAGAAATAAATGTAGGCAATAAAAGTGAGAGGAGGCAAACTTTTAAAGGTATGAAGAACATTTAGCTAGATGATTAAAAATTTGTGTGTATAAAAAATCCTCAAGACCACATGAATTACCATATCAATGCTCCTCAGTTTCAGGCAATCAATGGAGTTATTTTCCACCATCAGCTCTGTAGATAGCACAGATTTTTCCTTCTTTTCTTTTGTTTGGGACAGACTCTTGCTCTGTTGCCCAGTCTAGAGTGAACACAGTGGTGTGACTCTAGTTCACTGCAGCCTCGAGTTCCCGGACTCAAGTAATCCTCCTGCCTCAGCCCACCAGAGTGCTGATATTACAGATGTGAACCACTGCATCCGGCCAAGTGTGCTTTTAAATCACGTCACTTTCAAAAGCGATTATAGGATTCTTATAACCATAGATAATAATTTCCAAATTGTACGGCTACTATAAGTTGATTAAAAGTCCAAATTTATGCTAGGAAAACAAAATTTATGCTAACAAAACAAAATTTATGCTAACATTTGAGGACTCACTGTGTTCTAGGCACTGGTAAAGGCTTGATATAAATTATCTTCTGTAATCCCCAAAACAATCCTATTCTTCCCCCTTGGTAAAAAGAAGAAATTGCGCCTTCACCACAGAAATAGCAGAGCTGGAATTTGTGCCAGGAAGTCAGACTCCACAGGCCATGTTCTTAAGCTCTGAATTTTCAGAAAAAACACAATATAAAGTGAACGCACATTTCTCAGTGTGCGTTCATTTTACATTGTGCTGTTTTTAAGGAGAAAGCGCATGCTGTTCTAATTTATATTATTTATTTGCTAATTTTCAAGAAATTTCAAACTTCCCAATTCAGTGTTAGAACCAAAATGAGAATCAGAAGCCCTGAGCTCTTTTTCTGTCTCTACAGCCCCTTTGACATCACACCAGTTTTTAACCTTTCTAATAAAATGACCTGTATCCTTGTGATACGGTTTAGCTCTGCATCCCCAACCAAATCGCAACTTGCGTCTCCCATAATTCCCAGGTGTTGTGGGAGGAACCTTGTGGGAGATAATTGAATCATGTGGGTGGGTCTTTGCCATGCTGTTCTGGTGATAGGGAATAAGTCTCATGAGACCTGACGTCTTTAAAAACGGGAATTTCCCTGCGCAAGCGCTCTTCTCTTGTCTGTAACCATGTAAGACATGCCTTTCACCTTCCGCCATGATTGTGAGGCCTCCCCAGCCACGTGGAACTCTAAGTCCATTAAACCTCTTTCTTTTGTAAAGTGCCCAGCCTGGGGTATGTCTTTACCAGCAGTGTGAAAACGGACCTCGTCTAGTGCTCTTGGTATTGAAGCCTTATGGTGTCCTATTGAAGTCAATGGGGATATAATAGGTCATCCCTAAGTGGATATGTTCCTCCACTGCAGGGCAACCATAACAGAGCATAAAACATGAGCCCAAACCTCCATGTATAAAAGAAATGCACTTGAGAGAGCATGAAGATTATTTGGTTCAACATCCCTGTGGCTCTATTCCCTTTACCCTATAATATCGTTGACTAGGACTCAGTGTTTCGCCACAGCGGTGCTTTTAGCCTTTGACGGAATTCATGGTTGTTGATGATTGGAAGATAGTTAACATCTTGGGCCCCACCTTCAAAATCCTATTAGAGCACTGCACATTTTCAAACACATCCCTAGGAAAAAACAGTAAAACCCTTTGTCAAAAACCTTGCCAAAATTCCTAGAATCTTTATCTCTTATCCCAGAGAATAGAGAAACATCTTAGTCAAAAATAGAGAAACGGCCGGGCGCGGTGGCTCAAGCCTGTAATCCCAGCACTTTGGGAGGCCGAGACGGGCGGATCACGAGGTCAGGAGATCGAGACCATCCTGGCTATCACGGTGAAACCCCGTCTCTACTAAAAATACAAACATTAGCCGGGCGAGGTGGCGGGCGCCTGTAGTCCCAGCTACTCGGGAGGCTGAGGCAGGAGAATGGCGTAAACCCGGGAGGCGGAGCTTGCAGTGAGCTGAGATCCGGCCACTGCACTCCAGTCCGGGCGACAGAGCGAGACTCCGCCTCAAAAAAAAAAAAAAAAAAAAAAATAGAGAAACATCATGGAAGACAAAAAACACATAGGCACTTTGAGTTCACCAGTCAACAGCATATACTGATTGCTGGTGGGGTTCCCTGTATCCAGCAAGGAAGACAGAAGGCAAAGCCAAGAAAGGTGCATGAAATGTGTGGTAGCGGTTCCTGTTGCAATCATGCAGATTTAGAGATTGTCATTCAAAATATAGAACTGGGATTTATGGTCCTCAACATGAAAATAATCATTAATTCAACACAGAAAAATACAACACAGGATTGACGGCCACAATGTGTATATGTATTGTGTGTGTAAAGGGTAGAATATTTCAGACGCCCTGTGTTAACCAAAAATAAAATTCTTTTCTTCTTTTTCTATAACTCAACCTCAATTTCAATACACTATTTCACATAATAACAAAAATTTGGTCTAATCATTCAAAATAAACTCCAAGGTTTTCTCGGTAATTTCTTATGTAATCTCAATATTCTCTTTCATTCTTTTTCTGTTTGTGGAGGTGAGAGGCTAATAATAGCAATAATTATAACAATAGCTAAAATATTAAGCTACTATTAACTACTTAAGGTGCAATCCCTCCCTCCCACCACTCCCTGCTTTCTCATGTCCAGACAACTGATCTTCTTTCTATCATGATAGATTAGTGTGCATTTTTATATATAATTTTATATAAATTGAATACCATATGTACTCTTGTTGTTTGGCTTCATTCCCTCAACATAATTGTTTTGAGATTCATTCATATTGTTGCTTGTATCAATAATTCATTCCTTTTTATTGTATGAATATACCTCAATCCATTCAGCAGGTAATGGAAATTTTGGTTGTTTCCAGTTTGTAACCATCACAAATAGAGTCTCTGTGAATATTAAGGTACAAGCTTTTTGGTGGACATACGTTTCCACTTTCCTTCTACTCTTCCTAGAAGTGGAATGGAGGGGTCATAGGTAGGTGTACATACATCTTTTTAAGAAAATGCCAAACTGTTTTCCAAAGTGCTTTTATTATCTTATATTCCTACCAGTAATGTATAAGAGTTTACAGTACCTCCAGCAAACTAACAAGGAACAGAAAACCAAACACCACATCTTCTCACTCATAAGTGGGAGGTGAACAATGAGAACACATGGACACAGGAAGCAGTATATCACACACCGGGGCCTGTCGGGGGCTTGGGGGCAAGGAGAGGGAGAGCATTAGGACAAATACCTAATGCACGCGGGGCTTAAAACCTGGATGAGGTGTTTACAGGTGCAGCAAACCACCATGGCACATGTATACCTGTGTAACAAACCTGCAGGTTCTGCACGTGTATCCCAGAACTTAAAGTAAAATTAAAAATAAAAAAAGAGTTTACAGCCCCCCAATATGTAATAGGCTCAGACTTTTAAAATTTCAGTGGGTGAGTGGTGATAACTCATTGTGGTGTAATTTTCATTTCCCTAGTGACTAATGATCTTAAGCCTCTTTTGATGTGTTTATTTATCATCTGTGTAACTCCTTTGATAAAACATCTGTTTGGATATCTTGCCCATTTTCTACTATGCTATTTCTTTTTATTAGAAGACATGTTTATGTTCTAATTACAAGTTATTTATCAGATTCATGTTTGCAATATTTTTCCTGGTTTATTTGCTTAACAGAATAAAATGTTTTAGTTGGTAATGCACAATATTGATTATTTTTCTCTTATGAATTGTGTTTTTGGTGTTGTATTTAAGAAATCTTTTCCAAGGCCAAGACCACTAAAGTTTTCTCCTATGTTATCCTCTAGAAGTCCTATACTTTTTGCATTTTTTTTTTTTTTTTTTTTTTTTTTGACAGAGTCTTGCTCTGTCACCCAGATTTGAGTGCAATGGCAAGATCTTGACTCACTGCAACCTCTGCCTCCCGGGTTCAAGCAATTCTTCTGCCTCAGCCTCCCTAGTAGCTGGGATTACAGGCATCCGCCATCATGCTCGGCTAATTTTTGTATTTTTAGTAGAGATGGGGTTTCACCATGTTGGCCAGGCTGGTCTCAGACTCCTGACCTCAGGTGATCTGCCTGTCTCAGCCTCCCAAAGTGCTAGGATTACAGGCATGAGCCACCACACCCAGCAATTTTAGCTTTTATATTTAAGTCTATGCACCATTTCAATGTAAATTTTGTTGATGCTGGGAGGTAACAGTTGATTATTGGGTTTCTGCATGTGGTTACACGATTATTCCCAAACCATTTGTTGCAAAGATTATACTTTTCCCCATTGAACACATTCTATTAACCTCTTTTTCTATCCTTACACCAAAATCACACTCTTTTGCTCACTGCACATTTATATACTAAGTTTTAAAATCAGTTAATGAAGACCTCCAACTTTCTTCTTTTTCAACATTGTTTCAGAATTTCTACGTGCTTTGCATTTCCATATAAATTTTAGAATAATGTTAATTGCTTGAAAAAAAGGCTTTCTAAGGTTTTGGTTATCATTGTGTTACATATGTAGATCATTTTGGGGATAATTAATAACATTGAAACTTACAATCAAAACACAGTATATTCTCCAATTATTTAGGCCTTCTTTAAGTTATCTTAGCAATGATCAGTAGTTTTCCAAGTATGGGTCTTGAGAATCTTGCATTAAGTGTATTCCTCATTATTCCAATGCTATTTTTAATGTACTTTTTAAATTTATATTCCTAATTCTTTGCCACCCATATATACAAATACAATTTAATTTTGTATTTCTATGTTGTCATCTGTAGATATTGGTTTTACTTCTCCCTTTTTTATCAGCATGACTTTTGTTTGTTTTTCTTGCCTATTGCATTGGATAAAAACCTCTAGTACTATAACTGAGCAAAAGTAATTAAAGCAGACATCCTTATTTTCTTTCTGTCCTTAGAAGGAAAGCATTCAGTCTTTCACCATTAAGTTTGATGTTAACTGTAGGTTTCTCACAGATACCCTTTATTAGGTTAACAAAGCTTCCTTCTCTGCTAATAGTTTTTTTTTTTTTTCCCAGAAATGAGTGTTGGATTTTGCCAAAGCTTCTTCCACATCTACTGAGGTGATCATATGGTTCTCTGTAATCTGTTAATGTGGTAAATTACATAGGTTGATTTTCAGTGTTAAACCAACCATGCAGTCTTGGATGAATTCTACTGGATCATTATGTGGTATCTTTTTAAAATACTGTTAGGTTTGGCTGGGTGTTGTGGCTCATGCCTGTAATCCCAGCACTTTGGGAGGCCAAGGTGGGTGGATCACTTGAGGCCAGGATTCTGAGACCAGTCTGGCCAACATGGTGAAACCCCGTCTCCACTGAAAATACAAAAATTAGCTAGTGCACACCTGTAATGCCAACTACCTGGGAGACTGAGGCAGAAGAATTGCTTGAATCCAGGAGGTAGAGGTTGCAATGAGCCAAGATCACCACTACACTCCAGCCTGGGCAACAGAGCGAGACCTCGTCTCAAAAAAAAAAAAAAAAAAAAAAAAAAAAAAATTGTTGGGTTCAATTTACTAAACTTTTTGCAAAATTTGTGCATCCATGTTTGTTTAGCCATTGGTTTGTAGCTCCCTTGAAATTTCTTTGGAAAGATTTTGTGGAAAAGGTTGTATCGAATGGGTACTATTTATTTGACATGATTAACACATATTAACATATTTTAACTCTTAATCTCCATGAAAACAAATATGAAGCAGACCATTATCATCATTTTACAGAGTGATAAATTCCCTTGCACAAGGGTCATAACTTATAAATCATGGGGCCAGAATCAAAACTTTGTCAGTCTAATAAAGACCAACTACTTCACTATACTAATTGCAGGTACAGTCAAAATGAAATCAATACCTTTAATATATAAGTAGTATATATTTGATAATCCCATTTAAGCTTGTATTGTTCATAGACTGAGATCTTGGCAGAAAGAGTAGAGGACCTTTGCTAAGGATATATCTAGTTCTTGGAAATAACAGTATCTAACAGCATGTTAAAATAGGAAACTTTTCTTGCCCCAACTTTTGGTGAGGTCCCCAAAGGCTCAGAAACAAAATTAAACGTTCAAATTTGCAAAAATGATGTTTAAAAGCTTTTTATGAGCCTTAGTTCCCAATCAGTCAAGGGTTGGTAGTAGAAGAGGCTGAAATATGTGAAAGCTGGATAGTTGAGGCATTCTCCCACCTACTCCTGTTTGCCGTAAGTCTAAAAAGAGGAGATTTGAGAAGATCACCTGCAGCGCTACCTATTGTGTGAGAAGCAAAGAAGCTGGTGTCTGACTTAAGGCTGAGTAGAGCAAATGCAGAAATCTATCCTGTGAGCTGCTTGCAATGTCAGGACAAGAAAAGCACAGTAAAGAAGGCAGCTATTCTTTCATAATTTAGATTGGCAATGATGCATGAGTTGCCTGAGAGAAAAGTGGATGTTCTAGAAGAAGTTCAACAGGTCAAAGCCCCCTGAAGAGCTCATTCCCAAAAAATAAAAATAAGAAACAAAACAAACAGCTAGGGTAAGGGGACCTCAGCAATAAGAAGCTATGGGTGGTACCTTTGGGTGTTGATGCCTGTTGTGAGACCTTGATTCTTTTCTTCTTAGTTTAAAATAATTTAAACAAGCGACACACAGGAAAAAAGATGCAGCATAGAGTAATTCATTGCAAAGGAAAAACAAATATTTTGAAAGTTAAGTGCAGAATAGGCAATACACACTGAGAGGGGAGTCAGGGTGACCTGCCCGTGAGGATGAGACAGCAAAGACTGGCATTAGGAAGACTCCTGTTATGGGAATCTTACATAATTACTCATAAGGATGTTCTGGGTGGTCCTCTTGGTGCACATACACAGTGGCTGTACGTGCTTGTTTATACGTCATGTATCATTAGCATCTTAAATCTCCACCCAGGGTGTGTGTTTTTTAGTATTATAGTGAGCACAAGGTCAGTCTAAGGACAGATAAAATCAAAGTGCACATGCTTCCTACAGGGGAAATTCCCTACTGGAGATAGCTTTGCTTGAATGAGCTGGACTACAGTGCAAATGCGGGGGCTTATTATTTTGACTGTATGGTCACCATGGTAGATGCATCCCAAGGACACCATAGTGGATGCATCCCAAGGACATGGATATTTCCATGACTATCTATCCTGCCCCACAGAGGCTCTGAGGATGAATCCCAAGAAGTTAGCTGGAGAGTGAATCTCCCATGAGAGGATTGCAGCAGAGGGCAACCAAGAACTCACCCCGCAAAAAAAAAAAAAAAAATCCTATTTGAACATCCATCATTCTCAAAGAAAAAAAAATGGTATATCTATTAGTTATGCTTCATTTAAAAATTGTGAATCATTATCTATAAGTACGATTGGTCATAGGGGTGTGTGTGTGTGTGCGTGTGTGTGTGTGTCTTTGTTAGGTTTTGATAATGCTTTTATGTTGGCTTTGTACAAGGAATTTTCTGTTGTGGTACAAGTAAAACTGTTTTCTTCTGGTCTTACCATCTTAGATGAGACTTAAAGAGGCCCAGAGAAGAGCCTGTGTTCTTGGTAAAACCACCTTTCCTACTCACTCTCACCTACAAACCCCTACAGCATTCTCATTGACCACTGTAAAGTAACTTACAGGCCAATGACAAAAAGTAGTCTATTATATGGAACGTATAATTCACTGTTCCCTCGTTGCTCCCAAGAGCCCAACATTATGCCTTCATTCCACCCACCTCAATCCAATCTTATCAAACACATTGCTCTACCAGATTTTTAACCTCCTAACACTTGGTACATCCACAATCTAAATCCAATACCCAACTTCTCCCAAGTCCCCTATATTCCTTCTCTGAAACTCATATTCATCAGTGTGATATACAATATCTTCAGCCTCTTCTTTGAGCATTATTCATCCTTCTTCATGAATGCAGTCTGTCTTTTAGGAACAGTGATATTCTGTAACTCTCTCAAGTAGAGGTGATTTTTCTCCATACTATATGTGCCACCAAACCTAAAGGTAGATTAGATGTCAGACTTTTTCCTTCTTGCTACATCCAAACATCTTACCCCCTATTTCTTAAAACTCCCTTGATAATTCAGAGCACATGCCATCAGAACATGGTGCCCTTAATGTGCTGAGAATTGTAGCCCTCAGCTATGACTTTCTTTCAACTGCTATCGTCAATTTCGGTAACTGGCTATGCCTGTAGAGTCAACACCTTGCCCCTCCAGTTTCTTGACCTCTTTGCTTTCAATAATTTTCTCCTACATCCTGCCTCTTCCACTAACAACTACACCATCTTCAATATCTGGGTTTTGATCACCCCCTTCTCTGATAATTACTTCCTATGATGACTTCCAATTAAGTTGAAATTATGATCATTGGAATTATGGAATGGATATGGAATTATAATAATTCCAGTAAGCTTCACTCCTATTACTCAAAGCAATGTCAAACTCACTGTATCTGTCAATCCACTGAGCTGGCCACCTTTTTATGCTCCAACATGCATCGCACGCCCTCCCTTCCCCCCTTACCCTGCTTAGATCCCATGACCGACCATCAAAATGACTACTGCACATACCCTCAGCCCCTTCATCCACTTTTTCTTCTTTACACTCATCTAACAAAATATCAACCCTGATTGAATTCAATTCCAAGTACAGCTCCCAGATCTACATGTTTATTAATCTCTTAATTAATTGGATTTCTACATTAAGTACTTTTTCCAGGAAGAATTCATGGATGCTGTATTCCGTAGGTCCTTGCATTTTCGAGACCATCCATCTGTAATCTTCATACCTTAACTGAAATGAGCCAGGTATCAATATTTTTATTCAAATTTTTTTTCTCTCTCAACAGTCTAAATATTCCTCCACTGTCCTCTGGCACTGAAAGCTTGCATGAAAAAGTTCTGAAACCAGTCTGATGTTTAGTTCACTTTTTCCCTCGAATCCTGAATATTTAAGTATCCCTAAGAATCAGTAAGTTGGCCTTATATAGATTGATATTAATCGCCGTGGAACATGGTACACCTTTCCATTTTCAGATGTTGCAACTTACTGATTTCTTTACAGTGGAAAAGCTGGGGGGGGGTTGTTTTATCACTATATCTTGGAATATTGTTCTGTGTGTTTTTTTTTTTTAATCCAGAAGAGGTTTTTTTTTATATTGACCATATTTTCTATAAGTTCTTTCATGCTTTATCTTTTTTCTTTGCATTATCTGAGTTATTTCCAGCCTCTTTGTCATGGTTTAATTTTGAGCAATGCCTACCTCACTATTTTTTATTAGTTCCAATATTATGTCTTTTTATAGTCAATTCATTTCCCTAGATCTCCCATGCTATTCCCTTGTCTGTTATCTTTTCATCTTTGAGTTATGGTTTTATATATTCTATACATTTTATAATTTCTTTAAAAATGCAAAGCATTAGTTGTGAATGTTTTTCTTTTGCTTTCTGGGGCAGGTTCTCATTTGGAGTACTACACATGAGAAGGTCATTTATTTCACGTTTTAAATAATGATAGGAACTTCTCATAGTTGTTATCCTATTTCTTCTCATTTCACTCATATTAGACATGGCAGCTCTTCTCTTTGCCCATGTGTGAGCTCTTCTTGAATCTCTTCTTATCTTTTTTTTTTTTTTTTTTTTTGAGGTGGAGTCTCGCTCTGTCGCCCGGACTGGAGTGCAGTGGCCGGATCTCAGCTCACTGCAAGCTCCGCCTGCTGCCTCAGCCTCCGGAGTAGCTGGGACTACAGGCGCCCACCACCTCGCCCGGCTAGTTTTTTTTTTTTGTATTTTTAGTAGAGACGGGGTTTCACCGTGTTAGCCAGGATGGTCTCGATCTCCTGACCTCGTTATCCTCCCGTCTCGGCCTCCCAAAGTGCTGGGATTACAGGCTTGAGCCACCGCGCCCGGCCAGAATCTCTTCTTATCTTATCTGCAATCTAAGAGTGTTGTCTTACCTTCAGAGGGTCAGCATGAAGACTGGGTACTGAAAGGTCACACTCACTCTGCTCTTCTTTTATCTGAGACCGAGAAGGTAGAGAGAGGAAACTATGGGCAGTTAGGAAGGATGAAGTTGCTCTCTTCTCTATTTTCTTGTTGATTTTATAAAATCCTGTTGTGTATTTTGTTTTTCCAGTGAAACGTTGACTTATTTCCTTAATTCAGAGTAAGCTGCTGAATCTTACCTCTACAAAATATCACTCATTCTAATTAGGCTTTATTCCTCTTTCAACTGAATATTAAGCTTCTAAGTTCAAATGGGAGTCTTTTAGGCTAGCCATTAATCTTTTCCTGCTCTGTAAATGGGAAGATAAAAAATATTATGAGATTAAATTAGTAAATCTAGTTAGATTTTATCTCAGAATGAAAATACAAGCTGGGAAGTTGGAGAATGCTGTATAACCCTTCTAAACTCCAACATGTTCATAAGCTCAACTTTCTTAAATTGTATTAATATTGTCATTTCTTACTAAAAAAGACTGCAGAGAAGCTTTAGGGATTCTTTTTTTCTTTCTTTCTTTTTATTTCATCCTATTGACAAATAGGAAACATCTCCACTATACCACAATTTTAAACACTCCTTTCAAACTCATATCTAGCCCTTCTTCCTAACCCATTTAGGGGGTAAAAAGTTGCTGAGTTCAAAGTCCTAACATCCTAAAGGACTTCTTTCTAACTTAAGTACTAAAAAAGCTCTTATCAAAGCATATATGGATTTATGATATCAAAGGCTTCCATAGAAACCTCTAATTTGACTCAAATGAAAAGTTTAGTCCTATTAAAATGAAAACATTAAAGCAATAAGGTAAAAGCATCATTTCCATTGCTTTAGTAACCAGTGGCTTCTAAGTGACCTTTAAATTTGAATCTCTTTTAAAAACTAGAAACAGCCCGGGCACAGTGGTTCACACCTGTAATCCCAGCATTTTGGGAGGCCAAGGCGGGTGGATCATGAGGTCAGGAGATCGAGACCATCCTGGCTAACACGGTGAAACCCCGTATCTACTAAAATAAAAAAAATTAGCCAGACGTGGTGGCGGGCACCTGTAGTCCCAGCTACTTGGGAGGCTGAGGCAAGAGAATGTTGTGAGCCCGGGAGGCGGAGCTTGCAGTGAGCAGAGATGGCACCACTGCGCTCCAGCCTGGGTGACAGAGCAAGACTCCATCCCAGAAAATAAAAAAAAAAGTGTTCATCAATGGATGAGATAAACAAAAAGTGGTATGTGTGTCTGCACACACACACACTTCAGCCATATAAAAAGGATGAGATCCTGTCTTTTGCCACAACATGGATGGAACTGGAGGCCATTACCTTAAGTAGAATAACTCAGAAACATAAAGACAAACACTGCATGTTCTCACTTAGAAGTGGGAGCTGAACAATGTCTACACATGGACATGGAGTGTGGAATAATAGACATTGGAGATTCGAAAGGGTGGCAGGGTGGGAAGGAGGTGAAGAAAGAGAAATTACTTAATAGGAACAATACACACTGTTGGAGTGACAGTACTAAAAACCCAGGCTGCACCCCTAAATTAAACATCCATGTAACAAAATTGCACTGTTAACCCTTAAAACACAAATAAAAAAAAAGAACTTGTCTCTTCTTTCCTGTCCTGCTTTATTTCTACATGTTAAATCCTATTTAGCCTTCAAGGCTTGGATCAAATATGCTGCTACAAAACCTTCTTTGGGATTCTGTAAATAATTAATCTCCTCTCTAGATGACTTTTTAGTTATTATTTATTATTATTCTCAGTTTATGGTTAATAAATATATTTATTATTTTATTATTATATTATTACTAACTATTCTCGTTTTATACTTATTATATTATTATTGTCATTTGATTACTCTCGTTTATACGTTCTATAAATTCCTTGAGAGCAAGTTTCCTGTGAAGGGATTTATAGAGTGAGAGTATAAATGAGACTAATTAGTTGACCATAAAATAAAAATGTCATGCTCATTTTCATTTTCAAACTCAGAGCTCATGACCTGCTATGGTTTGAATATTTGTATCCCCGCCAAGATTCATACGATGAAACCTATTCACCAATGTGATGATAGTGGGAGGTAGGGCATGACGGCAGAGCCTTCATGAATGGAATTAGTACCCCTATGAAAAAGGTCCACAGAGAGCTGCCGCTCCCCTTCTACCATGTGAGACACAGCAAGAAGACGCTATCTGTGAGAAAGGGCCTTCACCAGACACTCAACCTGCCAGCACCTTGATCTCAGACTTCCCAGTTGGAGAAATTCTGGAAAAAATGTATTTTTCCAGAAAGGGGAAAAATAAATTTCTGTTGTTTATAAGCTATCCAGCTTATGATATTTTGTTACAGCAATTAAAACAGACTAAGACAGGCTCTATCAATAATAATTTCTGCATAGTCTGAAAGCTCAGTGACAGCAAGAACCAAGTAGGACTTATTGATCAGAACTGTATCACCACCACGTGACATAGTGCCCTTAGCTAACTATTTTGAAATGAATGTTAAATAAAGGAGTAATTACTGAATTGATTTAAGTCTTTAAACTAAAATTGATAGTTTTAATTTGAAAGACATTTAAAATTCACTGTTTGGTCAGAATATGCAGCAATGAATGAAGTTTGAGGAAATTTTATTTATATGTAGTGGCCATAGGGGTGTGCCTTCACATAATGACATCCTTTGCCAAAAGTAATCCAACAGAAAAAAACACATCCTTGTTTGGTTGTCTGGCATTAAAAAATAATGTAAGGCCAGTCATGGTGGCTCATGCCTGTAATCCCAGCACTTTGGGAGGCTGAGGCAGGAGGATCATTTGAGGCCAGGAGTTCCCGACCAGCCTGGGCAAATGGCAAAACCTCATCTCTATCAAAACTATACAAATTAACCAGGCATGGTGGCACAGGTCTGTAATCCTAGCTAGTCAGGAGACTAAGGCATGAGAATCATTTAAACCTGGGAGGCAGAGGTTGCAGTGGGCCAAGATCGCACTGCTGCACTCCAGCCTGGGCAACACAGTGAGACTTCATCTCAAAAAGATAATAACAATAATCATAATTTAACAGTGAAGATTCTATCTTTGGTTATCATGCATCAACACAAATAATTCATAATTTTGCTCAAATGCCAAGAGAAATTACAGTCATCTCTGTATCCAACTGCCAATGAAGTTTCAAAAATCTATGAAATTATGATACACAAAATATCTGTATGAGTTAATATTGCTAACACTTGTGGTGGTTACAAGAGAGGGAGATGTTATTGACTTGCTGTAGTTTTATCATTCATGTAGACATGATCTTCAAAGGGTGAGAAAATACAAATGTCTGTGATTGTCTTTTCCTAACTTGTTAATAACAGTCATATTTGTTTAATTCCTTCTAGTTTGTGAAATTATTCCATGCATTAACTTATCAAAGTAACCAAAAGTCATTGACAGCTGATCCAGAAAAGAATGTAGATGGCTGGAGTAGCATTCAGGAAATTCAAGACTTTAGTTTCCTCATCTGTAAACTAGATAATTGCAATATATGATCTTTGAGGGCCCGTGGGTTCTAACCTTTCATTATTTTTAACAATGTTTGTAGGTTGAGGTAGGAAACTAAGCAAAAAGAAAAGGTTTCAGAATGTTTCAAAGTCATGTCAGCCTTCAAGCTAAAATTACAGCCTGCTATTCCAGAGTAACTTTTATTTTAAAGAATGCAACACTTTGGGAGTGTTTACATTCTTTTATGGTTCAATAAACCTTCAAGTTCACTGTTTTATAGACCAAATCAATCCAGCCTGGTTTGTCTGTGTAAATAAAGTTTTATTGGAACACAGCCACACCCACTCATTCACATATTGTCTATGGCTATTTTTTGCACAATAATAATAGAGTTAAGTAGTTGCAACAGAGACCTTACAGTCCAGCGAAGCCTAGGATATTTACTACCTGGTTCACTGTAGAAAAAGTTTGCCAACCCTTGCTTTAAAACAATAACTTATTTGCATGTTTGTTAAAATGTTAGTTCTTCCCCTCCCCCCCCAAAAAAAAACTTTAAGAGAAGTGATTTCAACTTTTCTGATCAACCCTTAGCAATTTGTAAATTTATATTAGTAGTACAAGTTAAATTATTTTTAAAAATTAATTGAAATGTAATTATGTTTCTAAGAATCTAATATATAAACTTTTATAATTTTCTAATGTTTGCAATGTTTGAAAAACACACTCGCAAGTAAAACTGCCCAAAATATCTTTCCTTTGTGAGTTCAGTATTCTGGTGAATCCTGTTCGGTAATATTTTTATTGATCAGTAGAGGGCGTGCTTGACTCAACGTAATTGTACGTACAGCGTACGCACAATTCAGCCTGGAAACAACAGGTCGACGGCTGCCACGAAAGAAGTTAAGGGAGAAATCATGCTAATTTTGTGATGTTAGTGAAAAGGATTACAATACAAGAAAACTGGTCTATTATCATTTAACTGAAGGTAATGTTTTCCTCCTGAGAAGAAAATTACTCATCTACTCTTATCTTTTCTCATCTTAGCATTGGTTTGCAGGCACCTTGAATATTTTCAACAAGAGACAGCAACAATTTGGCTACAGAAAAGGGGAATTTTTTTTCCACCAAGATGATACAGCACATCTTGTGATAATGGCTACTCTCTCCACCCTCCATCCCTTTGCATTGTTGCCTGTGTACTGTTGCCATTAGCATTGAGAGAGCCATTGTCCATTGTAAGAAAATATAAAAGAAGATCATTAGAAGTTCAGGTTTCTGTAGTGGCTCTCTGGGTTTTTTGATCAACACAGAGGCTGTCTGAAAAGTGAAACATTTCCAAGGAGAATGTGCTGCCGAACTAAAGAATGCTAGGCCCCTAAAAAGAGTCTGAAAAAAACCCACCTACTAGCAGGCTAAACAAAGGGTGCAGGTTGGGGCCTCTTCTTTGAAAGACCTGATTAATGTGAGGTCTTGTTACCTGCTTTATCACTGCTTTGTTATGAGTGAAAGGTTTCAGCATTCTTAATTTGTCTTGCGGATGGGAAAAGGAAAGGCAAACTTGCCTGATGGGGGTCTGAGGGTGAGGTAGATCCATTTGCCCTCAGTGAAAAATAACAGACACAAAAGACACAGGTGATTCTACAGATTCATCCTGAAAGTTTTTTTCTGAAAAAGCAGAGCCCAAAGCACTCATTTCTTAGCCACTTATCTTGAAGAATAAGGTATAGGCTCCAGCAGTTGCAGAAAATAAAAGTTATTCATTATGCTAAGGCAAAAATAGATTCAAAGAACTAAATAGGAAAAAAAAAAATCAGTTTTAGGAACTAAAGAACAGGCATAGAAAGATTAAAATGAGGTAATGATTTCACCTCATCATTGTAATTCCTGTTATTTAGTATGTTATTCTAAAGTATATTTAGGCTTAAGGTCTCTAGAAATAATCATCTTCTCATGATATGTGCAATTTAAAAATTAATCACAAAGCAGTTTTCATACCATCTACAAAATTAAAACATATAAACCATGCTTTGGAGTTTTTTAAATGAGAAGCAGACTGTAGGCTTTTTACCATATTTTACCTCTGGTTCCCTGAAATTTAAGTCTTAAGAAAATATTAGGAGATGCATAGTACAGTTAATAGCAGATATCCAGTATGTATTTTCAGTGAGTGAAGAGAGAAGGATAAGATGCTTATGCTGGCTACGTGTTTCATGAACATTGTCTAATGAGGATGAAAACATAAAGCACGGAAACCAATAGATAACTGCTAAATGTATAAACTTAATATGTTAACCAATTGTAATGCTGTAACCTAAAGAATTTCCTTGTTCCCTGTTCCTCTGTAACCTTACAAGTCCTATTTTTATCGGGCTATAAAAAGCGAGCGCGCGCATTGTTCAGGGCCCTCTTGTATGTTGAGAAACGGAGGGACCAAGTTCGAACTTGCATTAAAGATCCTTGCCGCTTGGCTTTGACTCTGGACTCTGGTGGTCTTCTTCGGGGAATAAACGGTCTGGGCATAACAGTACTTGGATTACTGTATTGCCAGTCACAGACAGCAAGTGAAACGTATCATTGGGTTGTAATGTGGAAAATACCCCATAATAAGTAAATAAATGAGACATAGTATTAAAAATACATGGTGTCTGACCCAGATAGCTAGCTATTCCAAAAATAGTAGCTAGCAGCCATTATAGTATAAGTACAATTTGGTTTGATTGAATTTATTTTGTCACTTTTTTATTAGCATTTTGATCTCATTTCTTTTTTTTTCTCATTTCTAATATAAATTATCCTAGCCTTTTGCTACTCATTAGGGCTAGACTTCAGCATACATAGGAGAGAAGGTGATTGGAAATACCTATACATACCTTTATGTATCTATATTTGTATGCATACATAAAACATTTTGCTGAAACAGATTAATTTTTGGTGGAACACATTAACTCAGTGGTTAACTAATAGTTTTTGTTTCTTTTGCAATATTTCATGCCTTGAATAACAAAGTTATACAATTAGGTTGTGTATACACTACGTTGTGAGCTCATTACAAGATGCATGTGTTTCTGATTTTTATATTCCCCAAGCCCAGTAGAGCCTCTCACATGAAAGTCTGCTTTCAAAAAAGGTTTACCAAAGGAGTGAACCTTGATCAGATACAACCAAACTTTTACATTATTTCCCTGACTCAACCAGTGATTTTTTATAAAGAAGATACAAATTCCCATTTTCCCAGAGCACATAACAGCTTCTCCTAGGTCTCATATCACCTAATAAGCACTCTATAATCTCTCTGAGTCCACCGTGGAAAGCATTACTTCAGTGAAGGGAAATTTGTCAATTTAAAGCATACAACAACAATTACTGTCTCATGAGGAAGACAGCATAAGATCAAAAAGAGAAGTAGAAATAATACATACATACATACTTGTTCTAATGAGACTATCTACTGGTCATGCCTGGTTGCCTTGAGCAGTGCTGTGGAAACATCTTGATGTGGGCTTGAGAGAGGTGTGGGCTTAAATCCTTACTCTGAGTTCACCTGAGCAAGAAACCTAATCTCTTTGAGACTCAATTTCCATGTCTGGAAAACAATGATAATAATATCTCACTATACTTCCTGAGGATCCTTGCAGATTTGATGGCCCTTCCTTATTCCATCTGGATGGAAGCTACACATCGTTTGGAAGCATTTGTTACTGTTCCAAACCACCAAGGCTTAAAAAGTTAGAAATCACTACATACTGCATGTTGAGCTCAGCTCACTTGCAAACAAATTCCTGCTTTGAGGGCAATAGCTGAGTCCTTTAGGATTTTCTCAGAAGTCCCAGGACTATCCCCAGAGAAGGCACATTCTCCCTCAGTTTTGTTTTAATTTATTGAGTTAGTAAGCAAGCCTTTCTGTGTGGCAGTCACTGTTTGAAGCACTTTGCTAACAATCACTGATTTGATCATCTGAGATTAATGCCACCCCATGAAATAGGGCTCTGCAGTCTTGTTCTATCTAGTAATCCCTTCTTCATTCTTAAATAATTCAGCCTTCATTCCTAAAATAAATGTAGAGCGATGGCAGTAGTTGTTAACTGCAAGGACAAGCTTTAAGTGCACTACAGAAAATTTAATGGAGAATATTCAAAAAATAATAATTTGGAATTTTATCTTAGGATAAAAGAAATTTCTTCCACCTCACCAAAGCCCTGCAATTGTCAGGAGAAATTTCCTGTCAGCAAGGCCAGATCCAGGAGAAGGGTCCAGATGTCTCTCTGCTAAACTAAACACCATTTGGCATCTCTCTCATTTTTACTGAAGCTTTGAAGTAAACAGTTCTAGAAGCAGATCTAGTAAATTACCTGAGGACTGAAACGTCTTTGATATTCGTCTTGAGAACACAGCAACATATTTCTTTTTCTCCTTCAGAACATTAGCTTCACCGCTTTTCAGAACCGTAAATGAAAGAAACAATGACAGACGGATTGGACAGCGAGCCTCACTTCCCTGGCGCTGAATACAGACCAAAGTAGCCCAAGTACCCTTTTCCAAAGTCTTGAGACTGAAAAAATATGTACACTATATGCATATGTATTCATATTTATTTATTAACTACTTGGTTACACTAGAACTGCTTTGTCAGAATATTTTAATATTAGAATAATACAGTGGTGGCCGGGCGTGGTGGCTCAAGCCTGTAATCCCAGCACTTTGGGAGGCCGAGACGGGTGGATCACGAGGTCAGGAGATCGAGACCATCCTGAGCTACACGGTGAAACCCCGTCTCTACTAAAAATTCCAAAAACTAGCCGGGCGAGGTGGCGGGCGCCTGTAGTCCCAGCTACTCGGGAGGCTGAGGCAGGAGAATGGCGTAAACCCGGGAGGCGGAGCTTGCAGTGAGCCGAGATGGCACCACTGCACTCCAGCCTGGGTGACAGAGCTAGACTCCGTCTCCAAAAAAAAAAGAATAATACAGTGGTTATGATAGCAGGCTTGATTAAGAAGGTTACCTTGATTAGGGTCCAAACTCAACCACTTACTAGCCGTGTAAATCTGGACAAGTTGTGTAAATCTTTTTGCCTCAATTTTCCCAGTTGTAAAATAATTATAATAGAACCTACCTCAAAAAGTATGTTGTAAAGATTAAACGTTAATGCATCTAAAGCACTTAATATGTACCTAACTCATAGTAAATACTCAATAAATGATAGCTACCTGTATAACTCTTCTCCTGGGCCATTCACTGTAATTGAGCTAAATTTCTCTTTGTCAAGCAGGAAATGCACTGTTTTCCTAAACTGTTTTTTGAAGCCCACTAGTCCCTGAAGTCTGACACAAAGGAATTCTCTTTTTCATTTAATTTTGGGAAACATTACATTCGCTTTGGAAATTCAAAATGCATGGAAATATACTAAGGACTTTGACATATTTGTAATTTAAAAGTCTGTTTCATTTTGTTTAACAGGATGAATCCCAAATATACAAGACCTCTTGACCCTTGAATTTAACAGTCACTCACTCATTTTTATTAATTCAGCTGTACACTCTTCATTTTAAGGTCTTAATTTTCTTGAAATGAGACCATTTCATTTTTCTTTCTTTCTTTTTCTTTTGAGACAAAACCTCACTCTGTCACCAAGGCTGGAGTGCCATGGCATGATCCTGGCTCACTGCCACCTCTGCTTCCCAGGTTCAAGCAATTCTCCTGCCTCAGCCTCCCCAGTAGCTGGGACTACAGGCACCTGCCACCACCCCTGTCTAATTTTTGTATTTTTAGTAGAGACGGGGTTTCACCATATTGGCCAGGTTGGTCTAACTCCTGACCTTGTGATCCACCTGCCTCGGCTTCCCAAAGTGCTAGGATTACAGGCATGAGCCACCATGCCCAGCTGAGACCATTTCATTTTTCTTTAACATACATGGGACAGCAAACCATTGAAAGCACACAGGTATCCTGAGATGAAGAGATCATTCTGGACTATCTGAGCAGGTCCTAAAGCCAATGACAACTGTCCTTATAAGAGAAAGGTAGAGGGAGATTTCAGACACAGATGTGAAGACACCACATAGGAGAGGCAATGTGGTCACAGAGACAAAAATGGGAAGGATGTGGCCACAAGGCAAGGAATGCCAGCAGCCACCAGAAGCCAGAAGAGACAAGAAATGAATTCTCCCCTAGAGCAGGGGTCCCCAGTCCCCATGCCATGGACTGCACTGGTCCGCCACCTGTTAGGAACTCGGTTGCACAGCAGGAAATGAGAGGTGGGTAAGCAAGCAAAGCTTCATCTGTATTTACGGCCACTCCCCCATTGCTTGCATTACCCCCTGAATTCCGCCTCCCGTCAGATCAGCAGCAGAATTCTTCATAGATTCTCATAGGAGCACAATTTCTATTGTGAACTGCGCATGCAGGGGATCTAGGGTCCACACTCTTTATGAGAATCTAATGCCTGATGATCTGTCACTACCTCCCATCACCCGCAGATGGGGTCGTCTAGTTGTAGGAACAAGCTTAGGGCTCCCACTATTCTTCATTATGATTAGTTGTATAGTTATTTCATTATATATTACAATGTAACAATAATAGAAATAAAGTGCACAATAAATTTAACGTGCTTGAATCCTTCCAAAACCATCCCCATCCCCTGTCCATGGAAAAACTGTCTTCCATGAAACAGGTCCCTTGTGTCAAAAAGGTTGGGGACTGACACCCTAGAGCCTCCAGAAGGAACACAGCCCGGATGACTGGATTTCTGACTTCTAGCTTCCAGAACCATAAGAGAATAATGTTCTGTTGTTTGAAGCCACCAAGTTTGTGGACATTTGTTATGGCATCACTAGGAAATTAACACACCCAGTTTCACCACTGACAAAATGGTTTTAATAAAGGCACACCTTGCCCTGCCATTACCCTAACAGTGTTCTGAGGATCACCTGTGATAACGTAGGTGCGAAATCTTCCACAGCTTAAAGTACTCACACGGGTACGATGTAGCATTATCTTATTATCATGATATTGAATTCATGAACTCTTCTCCGACTGAAACAAGAATTCCAAATTCTGGTTGCTTGGCAACTTCTTGGCTTTCCCTTATTCCTTTGTTTCACTTGGTTTGGCTTGGTTTGATTTTATAAAAACTAGATCCACGATCCTCATCTCCTCCCAGTCAATGCCCAATATGGCAAATACTGAATTTCCTAGGAAAACCTCAGCCATACCTGTCATCCACTTCCTTCCTATGCAGGATAAACCCACAGAATTGATCTGAACAAGAATTGTTCTTCTCTCAAAACAAATCAAAGCTTAAATCAACATATACAGATTTAGATAAAAACAAACCCATTGAAATAACAGGAAAACATTAAGATAAATTAAGAGAACTAACCCAGACTGCAAAGAAACACCTTGCATTATTAAGTCACTTTCTCCAGAGACATTTAACATTATATTTCAATTTTAAAAGATGTACTGGACACATTTGAATGGCATCTGCCTCTTTGGTTTCCAAATATAAATATATTTGCTTTCCTCAAACTTTTTCCTGAAAACCACAAGTGCTCAAACCACAAGAACAAGGGCTTTTAAGAGCAATCAAATGCAATTAGAGGCACTGTCTTCCATACAGCGAGACACATGAGTGTCGTTCTTTGTTAAGACTGGCTTCCTTAACTCACTCGAGAAAAGAAGCTGGAAGATGGTACATCTGTCAAGAAGCATATTGAAAGAGCCAACTCGGATACTCTCACTTTCTCTTTGAAACTGTGTCCTTTTCCTATTCATTTCAGCAACTGACTTTACCTACTCCCCATAGTGATCAAATTTCTCTTTGCTTTTAAAGAATCTTCACTTGATAGAATCTAGACTTGACAATATGCAGCTCCAGGTAGTAAACAATGAGAGTTTCCAAGGCATCTCTGACTATGGGATTCATATTTAAATTTATTTCTAGAAACGGATTCTTCATTTCTCAAAACATCCTAAATGTTATTGGAAATTCAATACATGTGTAGGGAACTTTGCAAAAACCAAGGGGTGTTTTCATTTCAACTCATCTTTTCTGCCACACTTTCACTTCACAGTCCTCACTACCGTCTGGTAGTTCTGCCAGGGTTTTTCTCCAAATTGTGTCAATTCTTTAAGTGGGTATGTTGGGAGAACAGGATTGTTTTCCAATTTTATTTATGACTTGCTGTACACATATCTCAATTTAGTTCATAAGTATAACATTGCTCCAAATCAAGGTTTACAAAAGTAACTCCAATCTGATGCACCCTATTTGCACATCATACACTCTTGTGTAAAGGTAAACAGGTAACAGGTAAAGAATGGGGGCCCGACACGGTGGCTGACGTGTGTAAACCCAGCACTTTGGGAGGCTGAGGCGGGTGGAT
>NW_012114488.1:2146161-2186195 GCF_000951035.1 Colobus angolensis palliatus | reverse complement strand
AGAGAGAGAGAGAAAGAGAATGGGGAAAAGATTTTCAATGGCATGATGAGCCCATCAGCATAAGTCTAATGAAATTCCCACAATTTGCCCTACTAGAAACCAGCATTTTATGTCTTACATAATTCATTCTACAGTTTTTAAACACCAGATATGTGTCAGATATGTGTTTAAGGGACTAGAATATATTAGTGAATTAAAGTAACAAAAATCTCTGCCCTCAAACGGCTTACATTCAAGTGATGGATAGTAGTCAATGCTTACTATGCATCAAGCACCATTTTCAATATTTTATATGGATTAATGTATTTAATCCTCACAAGAATCGTATGAGATTCATACCACCATTTAAGTGAAAAGAACACTGAGGCACAAAGAGTTAAGTGACTTACTCAGAGACACAAGAACAAAATCTGTCTCAGCTTTAACCCTCAAAGGAAAATTAAAATGCAAACATTTGCAAAAGAACATGATAAATGCCCAATGTTCAGCTCAGTGCTCAATGGAATCGAAGGAATAAATTCCATCTCCACTGAATTTTTAGACTTCTTTTATTATGCAGCTTCTTTTTACAACCAACGCAACTAAAAGTATTAATATGACTATGACAACATTTTCCAAGTCTAAAATTACAAAACCAATTAGAAACTTATATTCCAGTACTATAAAAAAGTATAATTGATAATAGCTTTACTATTTAATTACTGTTTTTAGAAACAAAAATAATTTCAGCACTTACCACAGTTCATAACCACACATATGTTATTATTTGGTTAATGTCTATAGCCACTGCCCTGTATTTAGATATGCCCTGTATACTATCAAAGACTTGGCACAATAGTACAGTATCTTATACATCAGAAATTTACAGATTTAGCATTGCCTTTCAGTTTCTTTGTGAACACGATGAGGATACTGACTATAGTATATAGTAGCCAGATGTATGTGTATTGATTTGCTATGAGAATTATGCATAACAAGAAACTCTCTCTGGACAAAGGTACTAATACCTTTAAATAGAGGAAAGAATTGTTTTTTCACCAAATGGTGCTGGGACAATTAGATACCTACATGCAGAGTAATGAATTTGAACCCTTACCTCACACCATACACAAAGAGTAACTTGAACTATGTTGTATACTTACAAGTAAGAATTAAACTAAACTATAAAACTCTTAGAAGAAAACATAGGAGTAATGATCTTGTATTATGTAATAATTTCACAAAAGTAAACACACAGGAAATAAAAAAAAACACTAATAGGCATCACTGAAATTCAAAACCTTTTCACTTCAAATATACAATCAAGAAAGTAAAAAGACAAGCCATGGACTAGAAGAAATGTTTGAAAATCATATCTTCAATAATAAACTTGTATCTAAAGTATAAAAAAAAACTCTTACAACTCCATAACTAAGACGGTAAGATGGTAAACAACCCATTTAAAAACTGGCCAAAGGCTTGGCACAGTGGTTCACAACTGTCGTCCTAGCACTTTGGAAGGTGGAGTTGGGAGGACTGCTTAAATCCAGGAGCTCAAGACTAGCCTGGGCAACGCAGCAAGACCTTGTCTCTACAAAAAAATATTTTTAAAAAAATTAGCCAGATGTGCTGGTGCACACCTGTAGTCCCAGCTACTTGGGAGAATGAGGTAGATCACTTGACCCTGTGAGGTTGAGGCTGCAGTGGGCCATGATCATGCCACTGCACTCCAGCCTGGGCAACAGAGTAAGACCCCATCTTTTAAAACAAAAACACTACAAAAAATGGGCAAAAGATTTTAATAGACATTTCACCAGAGAAGATATAGAAATGGCCAACACAAATATGAAAAGAAGTTCATCTTCATTACTCATTAGGGATATTCCAATTAAAACCACAATGGAATCCCACTTCGCACCCCTAGAATATCAAATGCAGACAATGCTAATTGTTGGCAAGGACTTGGAGAAACTAGAAAGAATCTTTGTATTGGTGGGAATATTAAATGGTACAGTCACTTATAGAATGTTTCTATCAACCTATGCCACCCTAATGAATTGCTATTCTCTACTCTTTAGAATAGAATCAAGACACTCTTTTACTTACAACTTCAGCAAATAAAAGACAAATAGCCCACGTTTCCCTGTTCCCTGACCCAGGAAAAGCAGCAGTAATTGATCACTGAACTCTTCTCCCACCCAGCATACAAAGAGTGTCACAACTTTTCTCAACGGAGAATAATATGCAAACATTTCTATTTGTCACCTCCTGATACTGTCACTACTTTTTAGACATCCCACCTGCAATCCCCTTCTTTTATGACAATATTACCATTCCTGATCTTACACAGGCTACATATTAATCTTATTTGTGAGCTTTAAAAGTTTTAGGAAGGAAAAAATGTCTTGCATATAACCTGAAACTGAACCACAGAAGCTACCACATAACAGACCTGGGCTGGGCGTGGTGGCTCACGCCTGTAATCCCAACAATTTGGGAGGCCAAGGTGGGAGGATCACTTGAGGTCAGGAGTTTGAGAGCAGCCTGGCCAACATGGTGAAACCCTGTCTCTAATAAAAATACACAAATCAGCTGGGCATGGTGACAGGTGCCTGTAGTCCCAGCTACTCGGGAGGCTGCATCGGGAGAATCGCTTGAACCCAGAAGGCGAAGGTTGCAGTGAGCTGAGATCACACCACTGCACTCCAGCCTGGGTGACAGAACGAGACTTGAAGAAGAAGAAGAAAAAAAACAGACCTGGCCATAAACTGTGTTCTATTAAAAAATATATATACTGTACTAAATTATTAGTATATCTTAGTCAAATTTTAGTTTATATCTTTGTCAAATGTAAGATTCAAAATCCCAAGAAAGTTTTTATTATATAAGAAAATAAATTACAAAATCCACATATTAGCTCTCTGCAATCATTCTTAGGGCAATTTTTATTATTATACGAGTCATGGACAGTCTCATAAAATATTGTATATTTAAGCTGGGCACATAGGCACACATCTGTAGTTCCAGCAGAGGCAAGGATCTTTTGAGCCCAGGAGTTTGAGACCAGACTGGGAATATAGTGAGAACCTATCATTGCTCTCTCTAAAAAAAAGAAAGAAAAGAAAATTCTACATAATGAACTAATGTTAGAATTACCCAAGAAAAATAAAGGATAGACCCTTTAAAAATCTTGACATTAGATCTTACTGCTTCAAGCTTCTTTATACCGTAAAATTTCATTCATTTTTTTGTTGTTAACTCAAGTATGTCAGACTCCATTTGGACATCACTACATTTAACAAGCTATTTTGCACCTCCACTATTATTTGTGAAAAAAAAATCAGAGCTTCAGTGTTACTTCTCTACTTAACTCTAGTTCATGACTCTTTTTATGTTGAGGCTATAATTGTTGCTGAATCTCACAGAGATATTCATAGGAACTGTTTTTTTTCATTTCTTTCCCAACCTAAATAGAACCCACAGCCTTGAAATCAACTGCTGGGTTCTTTGTTTTCAACTGCCTTAAATCTTACACTATATCCTCCATAGCTAAGTACAAAATCATGTAAGGCAGACCAAATTTCCTGGAGCTAGTTTAAATGGTACTGTATTCAACAATATTGCAAGTCAAATAGACCTAAGGCAATATAATACACGGTCAGAGTAACAGAGAGTGAGATAAAAGTCTTCATTAGCGATCAAATAACTATTACCTTATCCATTTGGAGTGTTCTTTTGAGATACACTTAATACACTTCTATCTGTTGATAACAGCAACCCTGAATTAGAAAAAAAATAGTGAGCTGTTCCTATTGAAATGATACCTTAGGCACCTGTTGCCTACAGAAAGTAAACAGGAGGAAACAAATAAATCTGAGATCTGGGTTGTTTTGCCCAAATCACATCATTTCAGGGCACTCTGTGCCATGGGTTGCCACCTTTGTAAAATATTCACCCTGCACAATTTGTTTTGGTGCTCTGCCTCCCCCTGGGTTGTTAATATCAGCCTAACAAAGTACGCAATTAGGCTCCTCTATCTTAGCGTAGTTCTTTTGACAAGAAACAACACTGTGAACCTCTGTGTTAACATGAACAGGTGATAAAGAGGGTCAAATAGCCAATCACAGCTGCCAATAGGAGGGTTTCATGAAACACGCAAATCTCAAAGCCAGCCACTTAGCCGAAGCCCCAGGGAGTGGAGTTTGCTTTCTAACTCTCAATGTGTTCTCCTCTTTCCAGTCCTGCCACAAGCACTTTCTCTCTATATAGCTTGGCAGCCCATTAAAGCAAAAAATGCTTTAGTCACTGAAGCAATAAAGTTGAATAATCGCTGCCTTGAGTCTTTCTCCAAGTCATTTGAAGGAGGACCATTGTAAGATAGATTTACTTCTGGTAAATGATCTACATTAACGAGTGGGTTATAGAACAGCCGGGAGTAGCTTGGCAAAGTTACTGGCAGTGGCTGTGAAGTGGCAAGTAAATTGCCTAAAGAGAAGAAACTGCCTCAGTTACCAGGGCTCTGCCAAACCTTCATGAGCAATATGGTTTGCCTTGCACTGCTGCTAGCATTTGCTAGTGAATGTCACGTTTTTTGCTTTACAGGAACTCATGAAACAATTGCTTTCATAGGCAAAGACAATCATCTGGTCACTCAAGACTAAGTATGAGTTACCCCGGGAACATAGGGGCAAAGACTATAGGAAATTTCTCACTTTGCAATTTCCTACCTACCCTTAAGTCATTTCAAATCTAATAGGAGAGATGGAAGAAAAAATAATTCTAACCCTAGCAACATGCATGGAGGTGTACAGCTTGCACAGGGCACTCCATGGGCATATGCATTCTCCTTTTTCTTTTGTTTGTTTCTTTGTTTTTGAGACAAAGTCTTGGTGTATCACCCAGGCTTGAGTGAAGTGGCACAATCACAGCTCACTGTAACCTCCAATATCGGAGCTCAAACAACCCTCCTGCCTCAGCCTCCCAAGTAGCTGGGACTACAGACACATGCCACCATACTGGTCTTCCATCTGCATTTTCTTATTTGATAAACACAAGCTCTGCCATTTGCCAATTATGTGACTATTGTGAATTTACCCATGTTCTTCTTGCCTACATTTTGCCAGTTGTAAAGCTAGAGCACTACCCTCTAATGTCCTCGTAAGGATTAAATGAGAAACTGCAGGAAAAAGCAAAAAGCCTCATACTGAGCAAGCATTTGATAACTGTTAGCTTTTTAAAATTCTAATAAAACATGTAGCACAAGCACAAAGACACACAAAGACTCTATATAGCTCTCTGGAACTAGAAATTAATATAACTGAAGTGGATAGAACCTTACAGTGAATAGAGCAATGCACCATTTTCTATAAAGATTTCAAGAAACAGAATTAGTCTGATGGAGAAAAATGAAAGAGATTTCTGGGGGAGTCAGAGAGGGGAAAAGCATTTTAATGAATATAAGAAATGAGAATTGTTAAATTGTCAACTGATTCTAGAATGAAACCAAGAAAGGGAGTTTAATCTACTTAAATGACAATTACAGTAGTCTCCCCTTATCCAGTGGAGATGTATTGCAATATCCCCAGTGGATACCTGAAACCATGGACACTACTAAACTCTATATATATACGTGCATGAATTTCTTCTTCCTTCTTTACAATTTCATGGATAGAAGATTGTTTTTAACTGTAAATCTTGGCCACCTCAGCACATGATTCCTTTTTTCTTTCCTTATTAAGTCAAGAACTTTTGCCTTTTCTCTTTTTAAAAAACAGTTTTAATTTCTGTGGGTACATAGGAGTATATATTTATGGGGTACACAAGATTTTGTTGTTGTTGTTTTTGTTTTTTGTTTTTGTTTTTGAGATGGAGTCTCACTGTCTCCCAGTCTGGAGTGCAATGATGCAATCTCAGCTCACTGCAACTTCCGCCTCCCAGGCTCAAGCGATTCTCCTGCCTCAGCCTCCCAAGTAGCTGGGATTATAGGCACCCACCACCACACCCAGCTAATGTTTGTATTTTTAGTAGAAATGGGATTTCACCATGTTGACCAGGCTGGTCTCAAACTCCTGACCTCAAGTGATCTGCCCACCTCGGCTCCCAAAGTTCTGGGATTACAGGCATGAGCCACTGTGCCCAGCCTACATAACAATTTTTGATATAGGCATGCAATGTGTAATAATCGCTTCATGTGAAATGGGGTATCTATTCCCTCAAGCATTTATCCTTGTGTTACAAACAATCCAATTATACTCTTTTATTTAAAAATGTACAATTAAGTTATTGCTGACTATAGTCACCCTGTGCTATCAAACACCAGGTCTTGCTTATTCTATTTTTTTGTACCCATTAACCTCTGGGAAACATTCTTCTAATCTCTATATCCATGAGTTCAATTGTTTTGGCTTTTAGATCCCACTAATAAGGGAGAACATGCAACGTTTGTCTTTCTGTATCTGGCTTATTTCACTCAACAACCACCAATTCCATCCACGTTGCTGCAAATGACAGGCTCTCATTCTTTTTCATGGCTGAATAGCACTCCATTGTGCATATATACCACATTTTCTTCATCCATTCATCTGTTGATGGACACTTAGTTTACTTTCACAACTTGGCTATTGGGAACAGTACCGCAAAAAAACATGAGAGTGCAGATATCTCTTCAAAGCACTGATTTCCTTTCTTTGGGGTATATGCCCAGCAGGGGCATTGCTGGATCATATATGGTAGTTCTATTTTCAGTTTTTTGAGGAACCTCCAAACTGTTCTTCCTAGTGGTTGTGCTAATTTACATTCCCACTGACAGTGTACAAGGGTTCCATTTTCTCCATATCCTTGCCAGCATTTGTTATTGCCTGACTTTTGGACAAAAGCCATTTTAACTGGGGCGAAATGATATCTCATTGTAGTTTGGATTTGCATTTCTCTGATGATCCAAGATGTTGAGCATCTTTTCGTATGCCTGCTTGCCATTTGTATGTCTTCTATTGGGAAATGTCTGTTCAAATCTTTTGCCCATTTTTTGACTAGATTATGAGATTTTTTTCCTATAGAGTTGTTTCAGCTCCTTATATATTCTGCTTATGAATCCCTTGCTAGATGGGTAGTTTGCAAATATTTTCTCCCATTCTCTGGGTTGCCTCTTTACTTTATTGACTGTATTCTTTGCTGTGCAGAACCTTTTTAACTTGATATCCCATTTGTCCATTTTTGCTTTGGTTCCCCCAACACACACACTTGTTTTTTCCGAAAAACCTCGAGGCTTCCATGTGGCATATCTACATTGCCAGCATCACTATTCTTGGACTTTGGGGCCATTATTAAGTAAAACAAGAGTGATTTGAACACAAGCACCACAATACCATGACAGTTCATCTGACTACCAAGAAGCCTGCTAAGTAACTAACGGGCAGATAATGCAGACAACATGGAAATGCAGAACAAAGGGATGAGCCACATCCTGGGCTGGATGGAGCAGGTTGGTAAAAGATTTCCTCAGGCTACTCAGAACAGAGAGTGATTCAAAATTTATGAATTGTTCATTTCTGGAGTGTTCCACTTATATTTTTAGATCTCTGCTGATCTTGAGTAACAGAAGCATCAGAAAGCAAAAGCGCAGATCATGGAAGACTACTGTACAGTTGACCCTTCAACAACACAAGTTTGAACTGCACGGGTCCACTTATATATGGATTTTTTTCAATAAATACGCAAATACTTACAGAATGGACATGACTCCATTCACAGTCAAAAGACACATTAATGCAATATTAAATCATAACTGCATAAAATTAACTGGTACAGACTTTACTACTGTAATAATGTTGTAGCCACCTCCTGTTGCTGTTGCAGTGAGCTCCAGTGTTGTGAGTATCCACTTAAAATGTCACGTGTCACTAATCATCTAACAGGAGCTGTTCCTTCCTCCAGTAAATTGCACAGTAAAAAGTGATGCCTCGTGATTCTCCCATATTTTTCATTGTGTTTAGTGCAATACCATAAGCCTTGAATAACACCATGGGACCCATACGAAGTGCCAACAGTGAAGCTGGAAGGGCTCCCAAAGAGCAAAGCTGTGACATTACAAGAAAAAGTTGAATTGCTTGATATGTACTATAGATTAAGGTCTGCTACAGTGGTTGCTGTCATTTCAGAAAGACAATTCATCTTGAAACAGATGAATAAACTTCTGGTATTCACAATTACAGTAGTATTGGGAAGGTATTTTCTCTTCTTTGTATTTTCTTAATAACATTTTCTTTTCTCTAACTTTATTGTAAGACTGCAGTATATAATACATATAACAAACAAAGTATGCATTAATTGACTTTATGATATCAGTAATACCTCTGGTCAAGGGTAGGCTATTAGTTGTTAAGCTTTCGTGGAGTCAGAAGCTATACTGAAATTTTTGACTGCATAGGGAGTTGGTGTCCCTAACTTTGGCATCGTTCAAGGGTCCACTGAACTGTTTATTAACTTGCATGCTCCCTTAGGAAAAGGCAACGTTCTGATCACTTGCCAGTATTGACTTGCCCTTAGTTTATACTGAGTGAATCGTTTTTGAGTTAATGAAATGAAGACATAAGATGTTTTTGTCACTAAGTTTTAAAAGAGGTAAGTATTGAGAAACATGTGGCAATTCAATTCAACTTGATCTCATCAAAGCATAAGGTTTTCCAATACTTCACTGCCTACCAGATTGAAATTTTCATGCCCCTCTATAATCTCTATTGGAAGAACTTTGTTTAGCTATCAGGAGATCATTTTCCATGAATATTTCTGGACAATCTAGGCTTTCTGAGCAAAGGGCATTGGTTAAAGGATGCCTAAGAACAAATATGCCTTGGAAGCTAGAGATAATATATTTATTGTTCCAGAGAAATTTAGTGTTATCTCCTTAGAACCATTTGCTTATACCCCAGGCTAGGGAGTCTAGAGACTTTGCCTTTCCTCACTGGAGAAGATCTGTTTATATTCCAGCGTAAAGGTCTCTCCTCTCTCTCTCTCTCTCTCTCTGCAGGAGGGAAGATGGGCTGTTACACCAGCCACACCTCTACTTGAGCTCCAAGTCTCATGATTTCAGGGTTCCTCCCTTGGGGTGTAATACCTTCTGCATATGCAGAGCAATATAAGGCCTTTCCTGTGTTACCCCGTAGAGATTGGAGCTATGTGAGAACTGACATGTTCTTTAAGGAACAAATGGTCTTTTCTCTCATCCAGATACTTATTTCCTGTCAGAATCTGAACATATATATTCATATATATAAAATATATGCTTACATATTCATATATATGCTTATATATTATATAATATATTAATTTATATTATAAATACACACATATTTAACACTAAAATATTATGTTAAAAATGTTGTATTGCACATCATAATCCAATCTCCCTAAACATTCATTTCACCTTTCCCCAGCACAGTTACATAGCAACAATACAGTTTAACAGAGTTAGGCTTGTATTCAGTAAAACCGTTCATGAGATTCCTTTATTGTTGTTGTTGTTGTTGTTGTTGTTGTTGGTTGGTTGGTTCAGAAGCACCAATCTTAAATCATCAGCACAAGGGATTTTTCTGGAAACACAGATTGGTTCAGGAATGGGTAAATGACCCACTTAAGGCTCATGATTTAGAAGGAGAATTTTGCTGGGAATTATGAACACTCTTCTACCTCTTAAGAGAGTCTCTTCCATTGAATAAGAACAAGGAGGCATTCAGACCAATGCTACTGACAGCAATCCTATAATTTAAAGGGGAAGCAGCTTAGGATAAAATGGAAACTGGAGAAGGGGAATTCAGGGAACTAGGAAAAGCCTGAGCTCTTGAATGATCCCTCTGCTGGATCGGCTAACTGCAAAGACTTTCCTAACTCCGGAACTTCCTATTTTGTGAGCAAATTAATTGCATTATGGTGTTAACTCACTTGATTTAGGTTTTGTGTTATATGTAACTGAATTCATTCTAACTGATAAATACTTGACATAGTGTCTATGGATAATTAATTCTGAAGATCTCTTTTGCTAGATCAGCTTGTATGAAATGCAAATTGTCTTGTTGGGCTAATCTTCTCTGAAGAAGAAAATCATTATACTAAATAGAGGAAGTGTGTGTAATAGTAAAGAAAATGATATGAAACCAACAAATAAATGAAAATAATTATAATAAATGGATAAGTAAATAAAATACATATATATATTAGTGGCTACCCAGAAAATTGCCTGCCAAAATGAAGGGTTTTTTTTTTTTTCTTTAAGGGAAAAAGAATATTTCTTTTTCAAACAGAAATTAGCTATGAATCTTTCACACTCAGATTCCAAGTAGTTGTCCCTTACTCTTTAGTTCAATATTTTTGATAGATACAAGGAGGAAAGAGTTAAAATTCATAGAGAGTTACTTTATAAACTGATTGCAAAAGAGGTCACAAGCAACAGGTGTGAGAAGATAAAAGCACTTCAGGTGTTGAGTTGCCCTTTGAAGCAAGCAGGCCAAATTCAAGTGGCTCTAAAACTATTAATTTATGGCTGGGTGTGGTGGCTCACATCTGTAATCCCAGCATTTTGGGAGGCCCAGAGGGGAGGATTGGTTGAGCTTAGAAGTTCAAAACCAGCCTGGGCAACATAGGGAGACTTCATCTCTACAGGAAAATAATTTTTAATTCGCTAGGCATGGGATATGCTCCTGTGGTCCCAGCTACTTGGGGGACTGGGGCAGGAGGATCACTTAAACCCAGGAGGTCAAGGCTGTAGTGATCCGTGATTGTACCACTGCACCCTAGCTTGGGAGACAAAGTGAGACACTGTCTCAAAGTAAATAAATAAATAAACTTATTAATTCAGGTTCACTTATGCATAGAAGAGCATAATTCTGGTTAAACCTACCAATAAGAAAAAAATGACATGGTTATGGCCTATTGTTAGAAAAGACTCCTTGTATGTACCCATTTGTTTTATAGGACATTTTACCCTGTGCCTCATTAGGGCATTGAAAAGCAGAGTATGTAAGGTGCTGCATATATTAAACAACAAAGAAAGAAGTATAGTATATTCAGGGGAAGATTTTGAGGCTAATGGGTATGCAGAAATCATCTCCGACAAGGAATGGGGAGAGAATCAAATGTATGAATGTGTCTGCCAGGTATTAAACACACTCAGGAAACCTTTTAGTATTCTCTAAACAATGCATATCTAGCTCCTCTCATCAGTGTGGTTCTCAGCTTTTAGTTTGCATGAGAATTACCGAAAGATTTCATTTAAAATCTAGACAACCAAGACTAGCCCAGGAGACTGAGTGACGCAGGTCTGGATCAGGGTCCAAGAATTTTTTAACAAACACCCAAATAAACAACCAACTATATCTGATGCAGGTGACTGGTGGAGCACGCTTTGACAAAAAACTACTCTATAGATGCTATTATTTTTTAAGTAGGCTACAGCTTTGAAGGAAGCCTCTTACTCAACTGTGAAAATTATCAAGGTTCAGAACTGTTAAAACCAAAAAGAAAAAGTGTGATAATTGAAAATAAACTACGGCGGGTCAAGAGTGGAAGCAAAGAAAAAGGTTAGGAGCCGTTGCAGTCACCCAGCTGAAAGATGATGATGTATTGGATCAAAGTGACTGTAATGGAAGCAGGAAGAGTGGTTACATTCTTGAAATATTTTGAAAATAGATTCAAAGGCTTTCCCCAAGGATTGATGTGGGATACGAAAAAGGTGAGGCCTGAGAAAGTAGAAAGATGAAGTTGCCATTACCTGAGATGGGGAAAGTTGCAGGTGAAGCACACTGGGAGTTGAGATCAGGGGTCCAGCACTGGGCATGTGAATTTGGGGATGTCTAGCACACATTAAAGTGAAAATGCATTTATATTCTTCTTTTTTTTTTTTTTTTTTTTGAGACGGAGTCTCGCTCTGTCGCCCAGGCTGAAGTGCAATGGCGCGATCTCAGCTCAGAGCGACCAGTACCACAGAAAGTACATGCACCATCTCACTTAAGATGATTCTTATAGCACCTTTATTTATAATTTTTAGCTAGATGCTAATTAACTTGCCCCAAGGTATCACTGAACTAATAAAAGAAAACCTATTCTTCTCTCTGTCCAAAAGCTGTGCTTTTAGACTCTACACGGCATCATTACTAATAAATGAGAAAACAATACTAAAGTGTCAGGTTTCTTAGTACATAACTTACCAAAAACTGGCCAGCTTTTAAAATATGACAGTGGCTAAGTTGGAATGAATTGCACAAAAGTATCTGAAAAACCATCGAAAAGAACAGTTTTCCAATATTCACCGCGTTATCCCCCGAAGGCATAACAGGAAATTGAAATTTGGCATCAGACCAGCTTTAAAGCTTTCATGATTTTAATCTTGAGAGATTATGATTCCAGCTTTAAGTAGCTTATGCGACTTATCTCCATAGGCCAAACCAAAATGTCGGCAGTCATTTGGAAATAGGCCCTGCCATTGTGTTCAGTGACATTTTATATTGGCAGGAAGTGATCATATATGCAATTATTTTGTGTAATCCTTGCATTCCTGTTAGTATAAGCTAGAGAAAAGAAAAAAAAATTGATGATCATGTTCCTTAGTGTGAAATTGGACAAAATGCTGTCCCATTGCTGATCCCTTCTTTCCACTAAGAAATAATTATGCCACTGTGGTAGCTACAACTGAGGTATAATGAGAAAATAATTTTCTTGAAATGAACAGGAAGCTTCAGATGGAAACACACTTTCATTACTTTTCCATTTCACTTCACCAGGATTCAATTTCTCCTTGAAATAGTATCTACTTATAAAACCAACACAAAGACACAACTACTGCTAAGATGTTCATTTATACATAGATATTGGGGAAAAGAGTGAAACTAGTTTCACTGTCCCTGTTTTGTTAATGGCTGTAGTGACCATTAATTTTGTCCCTCTTGCTAACTGATCTTGATCAGCTAACAAAAAACTTTAGCGTTTGAAAGAAAAAAAGCACGTTTCTTCTTTTGTATTCAATTATATTTCACTTATATGCTTGGTATTCTTCTAAAACGCCAAATCAAGAAAAATTCAGTAGGACTCATTCATCTAAACAAAGATTAAAAATTTTAGCACCCATATACATGATGTAATTTACATTTGAATATTGCTTATATCATGTCCCAGCTGAAATACTAAGAGATTTCTAGTCTTTAAGATATCAATACACTTTACACCGGCATGGCAAAGACAGAGAGTAGATTCCAGTTAATTTCCAATCCTGCAGCATCCTTGGTTAAGGTGGTATATTAGTCAGAGTTCTCCAAAGAACCAAAAAAATAAAACTAATGAGATATGAAAATAAAGAAAGATTTTAAGGAATTGGTTCACACAATTGTAGGGGCTAGTGAGTCCAAAGTCTGCAAGGCAAGCCAGCAGTCTGGAGACCCAGGGAAGAATTGATGTTACAATCTGAAAGCACAATTTCTCTTCCTCGGGAGCCTCAGTCTTTTCTCCCAAGACCTTCAACTGATTGGATGAAGCCCACTCCCATTATGGAGGGACATCTGCTTTGCTCAAAATCTTCTGATTTAAATTTTTGAAAGATTTTCACAGAGACATGTAGACTGGTGTTTGACCAAATATATACATACCATGGCATAGCCAAGATAACACAAAATTAACCATCATAGGAGGCCGTGGAAGACTTCACAATACCAGCAGAAATTATGTACATGGCATACAGGCGCTGAATTAGTCCATTTTCATGCTGCTGATGAAGACATACCTGAGACTGAGCAATTTACAAAAGAAAAAGTTTCAATCGACTTATAGTTCCACATGGCTGGGAAAGCCTCACAATCATGGCAGAAAGCAAGGAGGAGCAAGTCACATCTTGCATGGATGGCAGCGGGCAAAAAGAGAACGTGCAAGCAGGGGAAATGCCAGATGCTTGTAAAACCATCAGATCTTGTGAGAACTCACTATCATGAAAACAGTATCGGAAAACAGCCCCCATGATTCAATTATCTCCACCTGGTCCCACCCTTGACACGTGGGGATTACTACTATCCAAGGTGAGATTTGGGTGGGGACACAGAGCCAAATCATATCATTCTGCTCCTGGCCCCTCCCAAATCTCATGTCCGCACATTTCAAAACCAATCATGCCTTCCCAACAGTTCCCCAAAGTCTTATCTCATGCCAGCATTAACCCAAAAGTCCAAAGTCCAAAGTCTCATCTGAGACAAGACCTGTACAATCACAAGAAAGCTAGTTACTTCCTGGACACAATGGGGGTACAGGTATTTGGTAAATATACCCATTCCAAATCGGAGAAATTTGCCAATAAAAGGAGCTACAGGGCCCATGCAAGTCTGAAATCCAGCAGGGCAGTCAAATTGTAAATCTCCAAAATGATATCCTTTGACTCCAGGTCTCACATCCAGGTCATGCTGATGCAAGAGGTGGGTTCCCATGGTCTTAGGCAGCTCCAGCCCTGTGGCTGTGCAAGGTACAGCCTCCCTCCTGGTAGCTTTCATAGGCTGGCATTGAGTGTCTGGCTTTTTCAGATGCATGGTGCAAGCTGTAGGGGGTCTACCATTCTGGGGTCTGGAAGAAGGTGGCCCTCTTCTCACAGCTCCACTGGGTGGCACTCCCAGTAGGCAGAGGTTTCTAAACCTGGATTCTTGACTTCTTTGCACTGCAGGCTGAACACCATGTAGAAGCTGCCAAGGCTTGGAACTTGCACCCTCTGAAGCCATGGCCCAAGCTTTACCTTGGCCCCTTTTAGTCATGGCTGGAGCAGCTGAGATGCAAGGCACCAAGTCACTAGACTGCACACAACACAGGAACCTTGGGCCTGGCCCACAAAACCATTTTTCCTCCTAGGCCTCTAGGCCTGTGATGGGAGGGGCTGCTGTGAAGACTTCTGACACATCCCGGAGACATTTTCCCCATTGTCTTGGGGATTAACATTTGGCTCCTTGGTACTGATGCAAATTTCTGCAGCCGGCTTGAATTGCTTCTGAGAAAATGGGATTTTCTTTTCTATTACATTGTCAGGCTGCAAGTTTTCTGAAATTTTATGCCCTGCTTCCCTTATAAAACTGAATGCCTTTAACAGCACCCAAGTCACATCTTGATGCTCTGCTGCTTGGAAATTTCTTCTGTCAGATACCCTAAATCATCTCTCTCAAGTTGAAAGTTCTACAAAACTCTAGGGCAGGGGCAAAATGCCACCAGTCTCTTTGCTAGAACATAACAAGAGTCACCTTTATTCCACTTCCCAATAAGCTCCTTATCTCCAGCTGAGACCACCTCACCCTGGACCTTATTGTTCATATCACTATCAGCATTTTTGTCAAAGCCGTTCAGCAAGTCTCTAAGAAGTTTCGAACTTTCCCACATTTTTCTGTCTTCTTCTGAGCCCTCCAAACTGTTCCAATCTCTGTCTGTTACCTAGTTCCAAAGTTGCTTCCACATTTTCAGGTATCTTTTTGGCAATGCCCCATTCTACTGGTACCAATTTACTGTATTAATCCATTTTCATGCTGCTGATAAGGACATTCCTGAGATGGGGCAATTTACAAAAGAAAGAAGTTTAATCTACTTACAGTTCCACATGGCTGGGGAAGCCTCACAATCATGGTGGAAGGCAAAGAGGAGCAAGTCACATCTTACATGGATGGCAGCAGGCAAAGAGAGAATGTACGAGCAGGGGAAATGCCAGATGCTTATAAAACCATCAGATCCTGTGAGAACTCACTATCATGAGAACAGTAAGGGGGAAACTGCCCCCATGATTCAATTATCTCCGCCTGGCCCAACCCTTGACACATGGGCATTATTACATTCAAGGTGAGATTTGGGTGGGGACACAGAGCCAAACCTTATCAGGTGCCACAAACAAGAGTAGACTCTTTAATTATGTAGAGGAACAACAACAAAAAAAGCTAATGACTTTTACTTACCCATTTTAGTAGTATTAACTAGACTAGTAGATTATAAAATGTGGCCCCCAGACCAGAAACATCACCGTCATGGGACACTGTCTCAGACTTCTTTGTGATCTATTGAAACAAAAATCTGGGGGTGGGGCCCAGCAATACAGGTTTTGACAAGCCCACTGGGGAATTCCAATGCTCAGCAAAGTTTAAGAGCCGATGAATTGGACCCTTGCATCACTAAAAAATTCACACATTTCTTTTGTCTAGGGGAAAAGTTTATTTTTATATTGCTAGTTGGTTAATGTACCTAAACAGTATTTTCCACTCACCAACAATCATTTACCAAGTATCCACTATGTGCATGATCTATGTGGTTATTAATTCTTCTGAACTAATAAGAAGGTGACCAGTAAAGAGAGGTGAGGCTGCCTAGGTAGGTTGGGGCCAGTTTGTGACAGGTTTTGTTTTGTTGTGTTGTGTTTTGTTTTGTTTTGTTTTTACTTTTTTTGATACATTGAGGTTTCTTTAAACACTGACAGCTTAAATTTGTAAAAGAAAAACTTCAATTATCAAAAAAATAACGCTAAGAGCAACATGAAGAAATAGGATATCTAGGAAGTGATAGAACTGCTCGTGAGAAGAGCAGCTGGGAAAAAAAATAAAATAGTCCAGACCAGAAAGAAGTGAAAAAAGAGTGGAGGAGAGAAAGAGGATTTCAGAAATAGAATTGGTGGGAATAAGTGATCAAATGGATACAAGGCATGAGTGGTGACATGTATGTATACACACATAAACACACACGCAGGTACATGCACATTTGATGAAAGAGAAAGGCCAAATTTATAGCAGAAAATAATTCAGACATGAATAGGGAAAAGTTGGAAATGAAAGACATCTCAGAATAAGCAATAGATACGGGACTTTTTAGTATAGAGGTCATAGCTAAAGCCATCAGAGCAGACAAAATTGCATAGTTTGGAGTACTTAAATCATGATTTTTCTAGCCTAAGTAGTAGTAGTAGGAGAAGAAGCCATGATTTTCATCAGTTGTATGGTTGTTAAAACACAGTCAATACAACTAACGCAAACTAAAAAAGTAAAATTTGACATGATCCTAGCTGGAGAGTTATGCAGATATTGAGGGCTGCTGCATTGGATAAGGCACACATGAAAGGAGACTCATACATTCCTGAAGTAAAAGCGAGAAACTAGGGAGGATTGAGGCAGAACTCTATAGATGTCCAACCATTCCAGGAAAGGTAGGGGAAGAGGAATCAATAAAGAAGGCTTAAGAGAAGCTGCAAAAGAAAGTGAGGAGATGCAGAATGGAGCAATGGTAAGAAAACCAAGACAGGAGAGCACTTGAAATGGAGGGAGTGCTAGGAAACCCCATGTCCTGATGAGAACTGCAAAGCACCAACTGCAGATGGATAACAGCAAGCCCCAGGTGCCCAGAGTACAAATGGTCTCAAGAGTATGGGGGAGGGATTCATCTTAGAGCCATCCAGTGTCTCCCATTCTCACTTCCCCTCCCTGCACAAGGAGGAAAGCGGACTCAAAGACCCCACTCCTTGAGCTCCAAAATTCCAGGACAGAGATTCCCTGAAATTAGAAATGAGCAAGTTTTAGGTTGGGCTCAGTTGGCATTTTTAATAAGAGCCCATATAATACCAATTTGATTGTTCTGAAAAACACTCTAAGAAATACCATTATACAGTTGCTATGAGTAAACACGGTTTCTATTAGCATCTCCTCTCTGACTTCCCATAATTTTTTGTGTGCTTGTCTCATGAGATTTATGACACATTTTTTTATGAACACATTGTAGAAGTCATCTCAGATTCCCTCCTCCCTGCCTGTCGCCTGGGGCTGTTCCTTCTCTTGGAAGGATATGTTTGGTGTTGTCTCTCCCTCTCCTGGTGAGTGTCTGTCTCTGTGATGCTCTCCACTGCACCTTCTGTGAGTAGATCCCTTTCCCAGAGTATCTTGTCCATAATAGATGATTGAAGAAATAAGTATAAAGAAATATGACATGACATAATTATTTCAAAGTTGAAATTCAAATGCCATCATGATTAGTCATTTTAAGGTACCATTATTATTTTAAGAGTGATAATTACTAGAAGTTTCCCACAGAGCCGTGATACCCATTCATGAATGAAGCAGTCATTCTAAGTTAACTCTAAGAAAAACTCCTCTTACATTTTCTATTTTTCTACTTTTCTCGTTAACATACTGATAATTTCCATTTTTTCAACATACAATGCAATTTACAAAAACTATTTCCCTGGAAGAAGAATAATATTAAAACAAATGAAATCAGGCACAGTGACTCATGCCTAAAATCCCAACTACTCTGGAGGTTGAGGCTGGAGGATCACTGGAGTCCAAGAGTTCAAGGCCAGCCTGGGAAACATAACAAGACCCCATATCCAAAATAACAAAAAATAAAATAAAATAAGTCTCTGGTAACTGAAAAAAAAAAGTTAACATTTTGTCCAATAATCAGGATTGTCCTTTGGGAGATATTGCAACAAAAGTTTATAAGCACATATGGAATGATTTGAACATTCATGGTACCACTACATATACTCTCACCCTTATCAGGAGTCATTTCTATTTCATCATAAAAAGTGAACTACCTTACTAATAGCAACAAAAGTAGCCATGGGAGTAAGAATGAAGTTTGTGAAGAGAATGGGAAGTATTAGTAAAAATGTCTCAAGTTTTGATCAACAGTTTTTAAAGAATAAACTGAAAAAAGATGTGCATGGCTTCTAAATATATTATGATCAGGAGACAGGGATCAGACAGTCTGAGAATGGGTCAAAACAAAAAAAATTTGGAGTACTCTGAAAAAATCATTCCTGCTTAAATTCTATATCTAGCTGTAGATAAAGGAAGACAATGGTTCTAGGAGACAGGTGAGTTGGCTGCTTTTGAACTAGAAGGTGAGGAGGACCACAGGGAGATAGACCATGGGGGAGAATGTAATATAATATCCAAGTAATGTTACCAAAAGCAGAAATACCTAAAGAAATAAGTCCTCAACAAGAACCAAAACCTTCAGAATCCAATTTTCAATTCAAACTCTTTTTGACTGCTTTGATTTTTAAATTTCCATTTAACAAGAATCTTATGTAAAGTAAACAAAAAGGGAATATTTTTAAAGAAGCAAGGTATATTATGCTTTTTGGAATTCTGTAATATCAGTTTAATTGGGCCTTTGGTATATGGACCAGAGTGTATATGTCTATATTCACACAGACTGTCCCCAGGTTATGATGGTTTAACTCAAGTTCGTCCAACCTGCAGCCCAGGATGGCTTTGAATGTCGCCCAACATAAATTCGTAAAGTTTCTTAAACCATTATGAGATTTTTTCAAGCTTTTTTTTTTTTTTTTTTTTTTTTTTTTTTGTTCATCAGCTATTGTTAGTGTTCAAGTATTTTATGTGTGGCCCAAGACAATTCTTCTTTCAATGTGGCCCAGGGAAGCCAAAAGATTTGACACCCCTGATTTAACTTAACAATTTTTCAACTTTATGATGGTGTGAAAGCAATACACATTCAGTATAAACTGCGCTTCGACTACTCATGCAACCATTCTGTTTTTCATGTTCAGTACACTACTCAATAAATCACATGAGCTATTCCACACTTTATTATAAAATAGACTCTCTGTTAGATGATTTTGCCCAACTGTAGGCTAATGTTAACGTCCTGAGCATATGTAAGATCAGCCCGTTTAAACTATAATGTTTACTGGTTACATGTATTGAATACATCTTCAACTCACAATATTTTCAACTTAACAATAGATTTCTCAGGACATAACCCCATTGTAAGAAGAGGAACATCTGTATGTCTATAAATAATCTATATGTAAATAAATATACACACCTACATTTAAATATATAGATAAAGGCAATCTGTGTATCAAATCGATACATATAAGATAATCATGCATATATAACGACCTGCCAGATTATAGCAATACCAATTTGAAATTTTAGGTACTACTTATTTAACTGGGAAGCAACTTTCTAACCTACACAAATGAGAAAACACTAAATGAAAAGTTAGATCTGCACAAAACCTAAGTTTGTAATTATACCGTGATAAAGTTAATTTCAACCATTTCATGATTTGAATGACTAATACAAAATATCTCACAGCCCTTGTGATCAAGCTACTAGAAATAAATCATTTTGTTTTATTCACAGCCATCCTCATTATCCAAATCAGTGCCCAAATTATTGTAGGAGATCAAGAGATCACTGTAGAAAGAAGAATTTTCAACCAGATAGAGGCATCTACTGGCAAAAGTGAATATGCTAATTATAAACAATTTTGAACTATTTTTTCAAACAAGAACTTCTGTATGCCCTGTCTTTAAGTCTCTAAGTCACTTAAGAGTCAGTCTATACTTGTAAGTAGTTTGTCAATTTTTCTTGTTTTCCTAAATTTTTTAATATAGATTCTCTTTTCTTCCCCAAGAGCACCCCAAATTAATGGGGTTCTGTAATTATTCATACTGCAAATACATGATAACATTCTGTTTATACTATTTTCATGGAGTAAATGACAGCATAAGCATCAATATATTTTATTATTCTAATGTGTGATTACTCAAACTTTTATGTCAGAGACACACAAAACAGAATGAAAGAAAAATGTGATTGGTGCTGACTTACATGAAATATTCTGTATTAAATTATTCCCATATGGGGTAGCCTACATAGCAGCTAAGAAATCCTTGAATTATTCAGGAAACAGTTATTCCTTTCAATAATTTCTCAAGAATTTGGGTTTCTACATTTTAATAACCTTCTAAACTGATTTTTTTAATTTAATGGAAATCTGGGTATAACTTAGAATCGTAAAAGGATATATATATATATCTACATTAAAGGAAAAAGAATATATTGAATGATAAGATTCGTATTTGGATTAAACTATTAATTTTAATTGTGTCTTTGCAGGACAATGAAAGTTTTTTCTTTTAATGTTCATTTACACTATCAATAGCAAAAAACCTTCCTGATTTTCTTTGCTCTTACATTCAGATAAAAAAAGTTTATATTGTAATTTTTGCAATAAAGATATTTTTCTACAATGTAGAAATCTTTATCTACAGTAGCACTCTTCAGCTAAATAAAAATAGCCATTGTTTCTATTGCAAAACCCACATAATACAAAGTGCTTTCTGCATTTTCTGAACCAAGTCTCTAATAAGAAACAAACATCTAAGATTACCATTAAACATAGATATGTTTTGAAAGAGACTAATCTTGCTTGAGTCAAATTAAACAGGGTTAGACATGAAGGTCCACATGAATGGTCTATTTCCCGTTCTGTCTCAAGCAAAGCACCTGCCTAGTGTGGTTCTGAGTCTGCAGCTGTCCTCTTCCCCGGAGTTTGACTGATGAAGGAGTCTTTTGTTCTACTGATAAGTGATACATTGTGTATTGCTCAGGTGCCTTGAACAAAAAGTATAAGGCAACACAATGAGCTTCTCTACAGCCAGCTTTAAGAAGATGAAGAATAAAAGTAAAACTAGCTTTACCTGAGATGTGTTCTTTTCAATGAAACTTTCCTTGCCCATTCTAAAGGAAAATATCATTCTGTATGTTTATAAAAGCTTGTTCCATAGTTTGTCTCTCACCCCCGACATCCCGATTCTGTGATAAAAGCAACAGGAACAGAGGTTCTTTTTTGTTAAAATGGTTAAGTTGGGTGAATTGCTGGCTTTTTGAAGGGGATTGTTGGAGTGACTTTATCTGAGCTAAGTTGCCTCACTTAATGTGTCTAAACAATCAGATACAGTCATTTAAATAACCATCAATTCTATTAGGTATCAACATAGAATGAAGATATTTAAAGCTTTCTTATATGTTCTTAAATTCCTAATTTTTTTCTTTTTTCAACATATTTCTAAGTGCAAAAATATAAATATATAAATATATTATTTTATAATATTTTGAAAGCCTACTTTTTTTTTTTTTTTTTTTTTTTTTTTTTTTTTGAGGCAGAGTCGCCCAGGCTGGAGTGCAATGGTGCGATCTCCGCTCACTGTAACATCTGCCTCCCGGATTCAGATGATTCTCCTGCCTCAGCCTCCCAAGTAGCTGGGATTGCAGGTGCCCACCACCACATCCAGCTATTTTTTGTATTTTTAGTAGAGATGGGGTTTCACTATGTTGGCCAGGCTGGTCTCAAACTCCTGTCCTCATGATCTGCCCACCTCGGCCTCCCAGAGTGCTGGGATTACAGGCGAGAGCCACCATGCCTCACCAAGAATGTTTTTAAAATTAAGGTAGGATATACAATTTATTTGGTGAAGTTATGTTTTATATTTAAATAAAATATTTGCTTTTTTCTAGAGATATTCTGAAACCACAATGTAAAAAAGCATTCAATAAAATATTCGTATTTTTCTAGAGACATTCTGAAACCACAAGGTAAAACAACATTCCTGGGGGCGGGGGGTACAGTAACATTTCTTTTTCAACTCTCCTTTGACCAGTAGAGCATGATGCCCCTCCGGGACATTGTGGCTTGACCCAACTGGTGTGTGCAGATTCTAGCTACTATAAACCACACTGTTCTATGGCTTGACAATTCCACTTCATCAAGAAAAAAAAAAACATGCACTACATTATTGATGATTATCACAGGAATTGCATTGATTAGTGTTGTTACTGAGTTTTTCTCATCCATCTTCCATACCAGGTTATTACATTTATATGATTTACAACTCTGTGATTCTTAGAATCACTAAAATCAGTACCGAAAGTTTTCAATATAGCATTTCCATCTTTGGTGAGTTCACAAAATATTTTTTGGATAATGAATAAAAGGCTCTCCAACATTGTAACTTTATATGCTGTGTTTCCAATGGTTCTTTAGCCTTTTAGATGCACCACTGGCATTATTTGCTGTGTTATAAAATCTATTAAATGTTTACATACTTTTTTTTTTTTGAGACAGAGTTTCACTCTCGTTGCCCAGGCTGGAGTGTAATGGCATGATCTTGGCTTACTGCAACCTCTGCCTCTTGAGTTCAAGCGATTCTCCTGCCTCAGCCTCTCTAGTAGCTGAGATTACAGGCACCTGCCACCACGCCCAGCTAATTTTTTTGTATTTTTAGTAGAGACAGGGTTTCACCATGTTGGCCAGGCTAGTCTTGAACTCCTGTCCTCAAGTGATCCACCCACCTCGGCCTCCCAAAGTGCTGGGATTGCAGGCATGAGCCACTGAGTCTGGCCAGTTTACATACATTTTAACACAGTATAAGTATGTATCAAATGTTCGTACACTTTATATATAAATGCTTAGTGAGCAGAATTTATATGTTTTATTAACCTATAAATCACAGGAGCCTACAACAGAGCCTGGCAAACAGTTGTGCAATATTTGCTTAAGTAATTGATAATTAATTGGCAATGAGATGGTAAATCAGATCTTAAAATTACGTAGAAGATTCTATAATTTCCGCCTAGTCAAATACTGAATATTAACACAAATTTTATTATTTTATTCTTAATTCTACCCAAAATAAACTAAATATTTTTTATTTATTTTACATGGGATTCCAAGTTCTACAATAAATTGCGATATCACAGAGAGGTGATGGTATCATTTTCTAGAATATTCCTTCTAGAGACCCTCTACATGAAAGAAATTAGAATTATAAAATGTCTAACACTTTTATTATACCTTATGAACACAAATTTAAATGATGAATATGTTATGGTTCAACACATGAAATGAATACTGCCCTTTTCATTTCTGATAGCATTGAGAATGTTACAATCAAAAAGTTCTAAAAACTATGTACAACTATTATATATAAATTAGAAAAAAAAAAACTTCTAATCTTACTCAATGCTGCTTTAAGTGTGGGCAATAGAGAAAGAAGAGAAACAAAGAAAAGCAATACTTCTTCATATGCTTACCATCACTTTTTACTGGGACCATCAAGGTCAAATGCTTGTCAATGTCTTAAATTTAGATAATAACAAGTTGAAATTTTCTTAGACATGTTTATTTCTTTTGGTAATCTAAATGCCACAGTTGCCCTCAAGGGTCATTTTGAAGCTCTTAAGTGACCCTGGATGCACCACTCCTTTCAAATCCTTTTCTCAAGCCATATGCCTGGTAAAAGAAAGCATATTGCATGATAAAATCCTACTATAACTAAAGTAAAAATCCAAAATCTATATAGATGACATTATTTGAAGTTCCTCTTTTGTGATAAAAGCACTCCTTTCCAAATGTCCCACCAACTTCTCAATGAACAAGGGCCTCAAAATTAATATCTTAGCAATGGGTAGATAAGCAAACAAACGATTAATTGTATAGTATCTCATATATTTTACATGATATGTGTGTATGATGGAAGAGACAGAAAGAGAGAGAGAATCTGACTGAGGAAAAGAAGAAAACAACAGATTTTTCGAAATTTTACAGATTTTTCTCCTGTGATTGTATACACCAATAAAACTCCACAATTCAGTGGCTAAGAGGCTCATGCTACAAAAAAAGAAGTTAAATTGAAGAAAGCATTTTTAAACACCTTTGAGAACTGAACCACAATGTGAGGCAGATTCTGTTCCCTTTTCTATTGACCTTTGATTCTATCTGGGGATGGTAGAGACACTGCTTTGTAGTATTTAGCTTCTACATCCCTGTATGTAAGAAACCATCCATTCTAACCTGCGTTGTTTATGCAGGAAGGACACCTATTCAAACCGAAAGAACAGTGTCCCACCTTTCATCAAAAAAACTAGGGTGTAAAATCTGTAGTGTAAAAATAGGAGGTCACAAGTAACCCCTTAATGCCTCTGTTACTTCAGTTTTCTATTTTGTAAAATAAAGAAGATACTAAATAACTCACATGGTTTTGAAAATTCTCTGATATGCAACATGAAAATATACTTTATAAATTCAGAGGTATTGCACAAATATTTTATACTCATACTATAATGAGACTTATTAGTAGACAACTGTGAAATTTGTCAGCCAACCTTCCTTCCAGTATTCAACCAGAAACATTATACACTTATTTCAATAAACAATCATCACTAAAAATGGTTTTTGAAAGTATTCCTTTAAAATCCCTTCAGAGTCTGATTATAATTTTCATGAGAATAGTAGTCTTGTTAAATTGTAACAACAAGATGATTTTACCCAGATTAATCACTATATTTGTCTGCTCTCATGCTGCTATAAAGATATTACCTGGGACTGGGTAATTTATAAAGAAAGGAGTTTCAGTTGACTCACAGTTCCATATGACTGGGGAGGCCTCAGGAAACTTACAATCATGGCAGAAGGGGAAGGGGAAACAAGGCATGTCTTACATGGTGGGCAGGCAAAACAGAGAGTTGGGGGAGGGTGGAGACACAGCACAAAGCGAAAAGTACCAGACACTTAAACAACCAGATCTTGTGGGAAATTACTCACTAGCATGAGAAGAGCATGGGAGAAACCATCCCGATGAGCCAGCCACCTCTCAACAGGTCCCTCCCAAATACATGTGAGGATTACAATTTGGATTACAATTGATGAGGTTTGGGGGGTGACACAGCCAAACTATATCAATCACCAACATTAGTTCTCAAAATTTGAGACATTTCTAATATGTATATGTAAATTTAAAGATAGTTTATTTTTAAAGAGAGAGCTTAAATGATAGAATTTACTTGAACATTGAGTTTGAGCTAGCTTTATTTATAAACAAATCATTCTTTAATATGTTAAGTATTGTATAATTTTTCTCTCCACATAGAGAAGACCAGAAGCAATATATTTAAATCAAAGTGTAACTTTTGCTTTTTAATTCTTTTCTATGTAGGAATCTACTTAATAAGGGCATTCATATTAATAATGGGCTGGTGATTTTTTTATCCATTCAATCTATCAGTTAATCAAGAAATATTTCTGTGTACTTACTGGAAATACCAAGTCCTTACCCTAAAGATGCCCATTGTCTAATAGAAAAGATAATATAATGGTAGCAAAATACTAGAAAAGAAAAAGATGAAACAGAGCAGCATATTTTAGAGGGAGGTACATTTATAGTAAGTGCTATTTATTAGCAGTTACATGGAAATCCTAACTGCAAAAGCTATTGAAAGAGCAGCCTCTGAAAAAGAGTTTGAGTAAACCTATGAACATTAGAGTGCTTATCTGTGATTTTTGATTTTAAGCTCTTCATCACATGCCTAACTCACAGATGTTACAAAGACTTCAACAGACTTTTATACAGCGCAATGTTTGTCAGCCAATAAATAGACACTGAGTGCTAGACACTGTCCTAGGAAGTGGAGATAGTTTTTGACAAAAACAGACGTAATTTTTTTTGTGCAACTAATGACATAGCTGGACAAAACAGACATTAAACAAACTGTTTCAAAATAATTAAATCATTTAAACTGCAAAGTACTGGAATAGTATAAAAGATGCTCTAAGAATATACAACATGGAGAAAAGATCAGATCCCAATGTTTACCAACGTTTGAGACAATGTAGATCATTTGTATTCAGAAAAATAACATTACAATAATGTAAATATTCTCCAAAACTATCACGAAAGCTGTATTGTAATATTTTGAGTAAAACACTCATGTGCACGATATCTATGAATTAATGTTTCATCACTGTCAGTAGAGAAGTTAGATAGGTGTTTTGTTCAGTCCTTTAAACGTGTCCCTTTTCTCTAGTTCAAAGTCTGACAGGTAATTGGAAATTCTAAATGGTTCAAGATTGTATGAGTTTTAGCAAAGCTGTTTATTTTCTAAGTGCTTAAGAAGTTATTCTTTGATCTCTGAAGGAGTTATGTCAGAGCAGGGGTTAATCATTGAATTTCTATCTAGGTTCCACACTGAAAAATAACATAAATGGCTTAAAACTCAATTTATAAATTTCATTAATTTGAAATTGAACCAAAGAAAATATTTGTAAACTTTTGCCTCAAAATCATATCATAAGGCTCTAGAAAATCATAAACTTCCCTATAAAAGAAAATGTGTTGGTTTCATTTTTGATACACAACAAAATTTATTTTAATCTGCACTAAAGAGAAAATCAAGATAAAATCGGTTAATGAAATAGAGAACTATGGGTTTTAAATTAAAGACATTTTAAAAGTAGAACAACTGAGAGTTGTCTCCAAAGTAAATGGAATGGTTGGGAGAAATTTGGTTAACACCACTACTTGGCAGCAAGAACCTGTACTGGGATAGTGTGTACCATGATTAAACACCAAATTTATGTTTCCATCAACTTGTAATACAAATGTTCTTTTAAAGACTTGACTAAGTACCACATCATAGATTTTTATTTGTTCATTTATTTTTTGAGACAGGGTCTCATTCTGTCGCCCAGCCTGGAGTGTAGTGGCACCATGATGGCTCACTGCAGCCTTGACCTCCCTGGCTAAGGCAATCCTCCTATCTCAGCCTCCCTACTAGCTGGGACCACAGGCGCATGACACCATCCCTGGCTAATTTTTTGTAATTTATTTTATTTATTTATTTTTTTGGAGAAACAGGGTTTCACCATGTTTCTCAGGCTGATCTCAAACTCTTGGGCTCAAGCAATCCACCGGCCTCAGCCTCCCAAAGTATTAGGATTATTACAGGCATGTGCCACCATGCCCAGCCCACAGATACTTACAACCATGTCTTCTTTCCTCTTCAAAAGCTCAAGAAATAAAGCATTTTTTCTTCTTTCCTTCCTTCAATTGTAGAAACAATATATGATTAATTCTCACTACTCACGTAATAAATAAAATATAGGAAGTTCTAGTATTATTCCAAATAGTATGTATGTGCTGGAGAGGCAATACCAAAACACACTTTGAGAAAGAACAAAAGTGTAAAAGTGCCTAGGGACAGGAAGCCCCCAGAAACCTTAATCAAATATTCCCACCGAAAGGAGAAGTCCCTACCTGTGAGAAGACTGTTTTGAGACTGAACAGAGTGTGATTATTGTGGAAGGGTAGAGACAGTATGTCCAGAAGGTACCCAGAAGTGAGCAAAAAGTAATTTCAGAAAATACAAAAGATAGCAGATGTATCTGGACTTGAAAGCTTCAGCAAAATCCAACTTCTAAAGGTGAGTCCAATATTTTGGAAATAAAGAATGTGAAGAGATCTGAAAAGCTCAGAGCTGGGGATAGAGATTCTTCTGTATTCATGTAAGGTCTGAAAGCCAGAGAAAAAATGAAAACAGAGAGAGGCCATTTATTAAGGCCTTTGCTGAAACAGAGAAGGGAGCACCAGGATGTCTACTATGACACATTTTCATTTCACCCCCAGCATATCCACACTGCTGGAACCACCTGGTGCCAGGTGGGAAAATTCATGTTCTTCAAATAGAGATAGAATAAGAGGAACATATTCTGCCTCCATACAAAGATTTCGGGCAAGTGTCCATTTGTTCAATTTTGTTCTGTATTACTCAGATATCCTGTATCCTTACTGATTTTTTATCTGATATTTTATTTATTATGAGAGTTGTGTCAAACTCAGTAAGAAAGTGATGAAAAAGAATGGTGTAACCTTCCTGTAGACAATAAAAACTCACTGGAGAAAACATTTTCAAAAAGTTAATGAAAAAAATGTAACAACATTCCAAACATAAACAGAAAAGAATGAAAAAAAAAAAAACTTCAATTGCTTAAAAATAAAGGTAATGGAAGAGACAGAAGAATTCTATTGAGCAAAATAAAAAACATTAACAGAAATAAAACGAATCCTAAATAAACAGAGGTATGTACCTTGTTCATAGATGGGAAAACTCAGAGAGACAAATTATCCCAAATGGATCTACAGATCCAATAAAATCCCAATAAAAATTTCAACAGATTTTTTTTTTGTGGAAATTGACAGATAGACCCTAAAATTTTCATGGAAATACAAATGGCCAAGAACAGCTAAGACCCTCTTTAAAAATCAACAAGCCTAAAAGACTTACACTGTCAGATATCAAAATAAATTATGAAGTGTTAATTATTAAAATATTTATAATCTACACAAAGATAGATAAATAATGCAGTGGAACAGAATGAAGTGTTCAGAAGCAGTCCCAGATAAGCTATTTCTTTTAAAGTGAACTTTGCAATTGAGTGGGGAATAAATGGTCTTTTCAATAAATATGGCAGGTCAATTGTATAGGCATATAGAAAAAAAATGTTGACCCATAGTTCACTAATATTAGTTGCAAAAATGGCCATAAATCTCACCCATTCCTCTATGCATTTCTGTGGCATGATTTTGTCTTTTCTTATATCAAAAGTGAAGTCTAGTTATTTATCCTCTTAAATCTAGGCAGGGATACGTGACTTGTTTAGCCAAAGGGACAATAAGAAGTGTGACATACGCAGAGTTGTGAAAAGCACTCATGCATTAGGACTTGCCCTCTTGTTGCTGGAAACCCTGAGACCATCATCTGATGATCCTGGACCAGCCTATTGAAGTAGCATGACAGCCCATGTGGAAGAGATCCCAGCCAACCCAGCCATCCCAGCCATCTCACAGAATTGTGAGCTAAATGGAATCGCTGTTTTAAGCTACTATGTTTTAGGGTGGTTTGCCTAATTGTAAACCACCAATTGTTTAAATTGTAAAAGCCAATTGCTGTAGTTCTACCATAAAAATTTCAGATGGATTGTAGATCGAAAAGTGAACAGTAAATAACAAAAGCTTCTAGAACAGTGCTGTCCAATAGAAATGTCTGTGATTATAGAAATGTTCCCTATTTGCAATGTCCAGTAGGGTTGCCACCAAGCCACTTGTAACTACTGAGTACTTAAAACATGACTAGCACAAATGAGGAAATGAATTTTCAATGTATTGTAATTTAAGTTTAAACTTAAATAGCTACCCTAGGCTACTGCGTACAGTATTGAACAGTGCAGTTCTAGAAAACAACACAAGAAAATTCTTCAGGAACTTTGGATTAAAAAAATGTATAAACAGGGTGAGGAGCACCGATCATATTGGAAAACAATGATTAACTAGCCCACATAAAAACTAAACATTTTTGTTTGTCAATAGACATCGTTAAGTATTTGAAGAGATAAATGATAATTTGAAAAAGTAAAATTAAAACATATTTCTGACAAAGGAATCACACCCAGAATACGTTAGGAATTCCCAAAAAATAAATTAAATAAGTACATCTAAAATCCCCACAATTCTATTTCTAGGTAAATAGATAAGTGTACATTATGTACATCAAAAGACATGTCTAAGAATATTCACAGCAGCAGTATTTTTAAGTAGCTAAAACTAGAATAACCCAAATATTCACCAACAGTAGAACAAAATAGAATATTTGCAAAGTAAAATATGGAAGAGTATATTACATGATATACATATAGATAGTTACACACAAATGGATGAAATCTCACAACATTGAACAAAAGAAGTCACGTGTATTTGTGTACCTATTTTATTATTCCATTTGTATGAAGTTTTAAAACTTTGGACATAATCACTAAATTTAGGTGTGAAAGATGGCTCAATATTAAGAGATTCAGTAAGTTATTTTAATAGAACTTACTCTATTCATGATCAAAAAACAAAAACCTAGGATCATCTCCATGGATACTGAAAAGTTGTTTAATCAATTTGACTCCGTTCTTAATTTTTAAAATATGCAATAAAAACTGATTCAGTAGGCACTTCCTTAATATGTGTGCTGGAGAAACTTTTTGGTTTCTTAATCCTGCCTACATTATTGTAAATGTTTTCTCTTCATTAAACTCTTGTTAGTTACTTAATTTCATTGTACTGTTTGTGGCAACGATCTGACCTGGTACATGATTGTAGATTAGCAAGCCCAAACACTAGCATCTTTCCTAACGGAGAAACACAAGAAGAACAAGACTAAGGATGGCCACTATCAACTCTACTATTTAACTTTGTATTAAAAGTATTCAGCTAAACAATTGGGTAAGAGAAAAAAAGCTAGTGCATAAAAGTAGCAAAGGAAATTCGGTTGTTCTACTGCACACTAGGATAACTATAGTTAACAATAATGTATTGTATATTTCAAAATAGCTAGAAGAGAGAATTTTGAATGCTCTCACCACAAAGAAATGATAAATTTGTGAGGTCATGTATACTAACTACCCTGACTTGATCACTACATAATGTATTCATGTATAGAAACATCACGCTCTACACCTTAAATATGTACAATTATGTGTAAATTCAAAACAAAATACAACTATTTATTTATTTATTATTTATTTATTTATTTTTTTGAGACAGAGTCTCACTCTGTAGCCCAGGCTGAAGTGCAGTGGCGCGATCTCGGCTCACTGCAAGCTCCGCCTCCTGGTTCACGCCATTTTCCTGTCTCAGGCTCCCGAGTAGCTGGGACTACAGGCGCCCGCCACCATGCCCGGCTAATATTTTTGTATTTTTATAAGGGACGGGGTTTCATTGTGTTAGCCAGGATGGTCTCCATCTCCTGATCGCAGCCTCCCAAAGTGCTGGGATTACAGGCGTGAGCCACCGCGCCCGGCACAACTTTTTTAAAACTAGAAAAGATAAAACTTTATTTGCAGATGATGGCACACTTGTAGAATATGTGCAAGATTTTTCATTGTGGGCATTGTTTGTAGTAGAAAAAGTCTAGACATAATCCAAGTTCCCAAAAATACTGGACTGACGGAATAAATTACTTCTACACCATGGAATATTAGACACTTGTAGAAATCGAATGCAGAAGGTATACATGTGCTAAAATAACTAGATCTCTATGATATGCTAATGACAGAAAAAGGCAAAGTCAAGAAAAAAACACAGGTAATAAAGAGGGAAAATAAAAGCATGAATTTAAAACTCTGATGAGGTAAACAAGATACTAATTTATTATGTATAGGGTGCAGCAATGGGGTGGATGGCAAAGAGTGGGAGATGAACTTCTTAGTATGTTTAATATTGTTTTGATGTTTGAATCATACAAAATGTATTATCTATTCAAAGATTAAATTAAATTATAAAAATCAAGACTGGGGGTGGTGGCTCACGCCTGTAATCCCAGCCCTTTGGGAGGACAAGGCCAGCAGATCACTTGAGGTCAGGAGTTTGATACCAGCCTGGCCAATATGGTGAAACTCCATCTGTACTAAAAATACAAAAATTAGCGGGGCATGGTGGCGGGTGCCTGTAATCTCAGCTACTCTGAGGCTGAGGCAGGAGAATCAGGTGAACCTGGGAGGTGAAGGTTGCAGTGAGATGGGATCAGCCACTGCACTACAGCCTGGACAACAGAGTAAGACTCAGTCTCAAAAAAAAAAAAATGAATTCAGCAGTATGGGAAAATAATTATAATCCTGCTGATATGGTTTGGCTCTGTGTCCTCACCCAAATCTCATCTTGAATTATAGCTCCCATAATTCCCACGTGTTGCGGAAGGGGCAAATCATGGGGGTGGTTTCCCCCATACTGTTCTCCTGGTAGTGAACAAGTCTCACAAGATCTAGTGGTTTAGACGGGGTTTTGGCTTTCACTTCTCTCTCATTCCGTCTTGCGACAAGCAAGAAGTGCCTTTCACCTTCCCGCATGATTGTGAGGCTTCCCCAGCCACATGGAACTGTGAGTCCATTAAACCTATTTTTCTTTCCAGTCTTGGATATGTCTTTATCAGCAGCATGAAAATGAACTAATACACCTCTTCACAGCCAATCCCAATTCTCAGATATAAATATTACAGTCTGGTAACTATTGTTCCTGATCTTTTTCTAAGCACTCACATCTGAACATATTGTATCACTTAGCTATTGCTGCAATAATGCTTCATAACAACCAACCTCAAAAATCAAAGACTTAGGCCGGGCTCAGTGGCTCATGCCTGTATTCTCAGCATTTTGGGAGGCCAAGGTGGGTGGATCACCTGAGGTCAGGAGTTTGTGACCAGCCTGCCCAACATGGTGAAATCCCATTTCTACTAAAAATGCAAAAATTAGCCAGGCGCGGTGGTGGGTGCCTGTAGTCCCAGCTACTCGGGAGGCTGAAGCAGGAGAATAGTTTGAACCTGGGAGACGGAGGTTGCAGTGAGCCAAGGTGCTGCCATTGCACTCCAGCCTGGGTGCCAGAGCAAGACTCCATCTAAAAAAAAAAATCAGAGGCTTAGAACATTCATTTTTATTGGTCAAGATATTACGGGGCAGCTAAGGTAGCTCCACTTCAGGCTATAAATCAGTTTAGGTTCATTCTAACTGTTTTGCCTCTGGGACCATCAGCTACCAGGACTTGAATTTTCTAATGCAAAATAGTAAAGTGAAAGAGGTCAGGCAAAACGCATGAGGACATTTAAAACTTCTGCTTACACTATGCCCTCTAACATTCCATTAAGGAAGACAGGTTATAAAGCCAGGCAAGACCAGGCAAGACAAGGCAAGACACAAATAGTTACAGGAATGTATTAACCCATTCTCCCATTCCTGTAAAGAAATACCTGAGACTGCATAATTTATAAAGTGAAGAGCTTTAATTGGTTCACTGTTATGCCGGCTGTACAGGAAGCATGGAGGCATCTGCTTCTAGAGATGCCTCAGGGAGCTTTTACTCAGCAGAAGGCAAAGCAAGAGCAGGCTCTTCACATGGTGAAAGCAGGAGCAAGAGAGAGTAGAGGGAGGAGAGAAGGGGAAGGTGCTACACACTTTTAACTGACCAGATTTCGCAGGAACTCACTCGCTATCATGGGGACGGTACCAAGGGGATGGTCTAGACCCCTCCTGAGAATTCCGGCCCCATGATGCAGTCACCTCCCATATTAGTCCATTTTCATGCTGCTGATAAAGACATACCCAAGACTGGGTAATTTAGAAAGAAAGAGAGATTTAATGGACTCACAGTTCCATGTGGCTAGGGAGGCCTCACGATCATGGTGGAAGGCAAAAAGCATATCTTACATTGTGGCAGACAAGAGACACCATGAGAACCAAGTGAAAGGGGTTTTCCCTTATAAAACCATCAGATCTCATGAGATTTAATCATTACCAGGAGAACAGTATGGGGGAAATCACTTTCATGATTCAATTATCTCCCACTGGGTCCCTCCCACAACACAGGGGAATTATGGGAGTTACATTTCAAGATTAGATTGGGGTGAGGACACAGCCAAACCATATCACCTCCCACCAAGCCCCACCTCCAATATTGGGGAAGACAATTGAACATGAGATTTGGGTGAAGATACAGATCCAAATCATATCAAAGAATGTATTATAAGATAGCATTTCACATCAAAAAGGATATGGATCTTCAATTAGAATACAAAGATTGACTAAAGACTTAGTAAAAACAAACTGATTAATCATATATACATATGTATATACCAATATATAGTTTTGATTTGTTTGGATTATTTTAACATCAATTTACTAAGTATATTATTTTGAAATTTGTTTTTCTCAAAACTTAATGTTATATCCTCAAAAGTTTTCCATGACAATACATATAATTCTAGCTAAATATTTTACCTGCTGGATAATTTCCAAATATGGCTATAATTTCCAAATAGTTTACACATCCTTTCCTCCATTGATGGGCACCTGATGCAATGATCTCTACATCTAAGTCTTCATCTACATTTGGAAATTAGTAGACATTTGCCTCTAAGTGTACACAATAGGAATAAGGAATAATCTGACACCCTCACTTTGAAAGAATCTATCAGTACTCACAGTGTTCACCTACAGGGTTTAGAAGAAAAAGATTCCATTAAAGGAATAATTTCATGTTTATAAACACATTAAGATCACAGAACCATAGAAACAAGTTTAGATTATTTGTTTCTCTTTTGCATTATTGGTTTTTGCCTTATACACTTGCACCATTTCTACCACTAGATTTTGATCTACTGTCTTTATTTGTCAAAGGAGTTACCAGTGTAAGAAAATAAAGAAAAAATGTGTTCTCCCAAAAAAAATATTAATTTCACTTCCTTTCCCCTGCCCGATTTTTCCTTTGTTCTTTCTTTCACAGCACTTCGCACTCTCCCCTACACTACATAATTTACACATCTGTTATGATTTGTATTCTCCAGCTTAAATGTTAATTCCACAAAAGCAGGAATTTTTAAAAATCTCTTTTCTTCACAGTGCATATCCCAAGGACTTCTGTAAGTATACTTTACATTGACAAAAACTTTAAGACAAATTTCCAGGTGTGTGTGTGTGTGTGTGTGTGTGTGTGTGTGTGTATATACACACACATATTACACATATAATATATACATATATACATACATAATACATTCTAAACATAGCCATCAAAACATTGTATGAGATCTACAAATTGGGTGAAATAGGATTTTTAAATGTAGCTTTCCCTTCTTCCTTCCTCTGGAATAAAAACAGATCATTTCTTAATGTCATTGTCAAGTAAACAAGGTTATTATTATATTCTATAGAACTTACTCCAGAATGGAATAATAGAATATATGCTTTACAATTCATGAAAACTAAAAGAAAAATTATTCATAATGAATTTAAAAATATCTGCCTGCTAAAAAGAACCATTCAGCACACCTTGTCTACAGCATTAATAAAAGATGAACAATTCAGTTTTTTTCCTGAGTGTTATATCCAGTGTCAGCAATTATTTTTGCTTCTAAAAAGAAATGTATATCTGATGTAATAAGTCATGTTTCAGGAATCACTCAATTCTGTATATCATTTTAAAACTAAAACAATATTTAAAAAGAGCCTCCATGAATCACAGGGAATATGGAATTACTTATCTTTCAGAGTTCACTTAAGTTTCTATGTTTGAACAGGAGAAATTAAAAAATAGCTTTTATTTTTTGGAGAAATTGGCAAAAATTTTAACAAATTTATCCAAGATCACTATATATACGTATACACACACACACACACACACACACACACATATATATATTGTGGCATCATTTAAAAAACAATTACCATATAGCGAATGAAAAATGTTGTCTTCACTGACTCCAGAACCAAAGTATTTTATAACAGATTCCTTGTATTTTTATTTTAAATAAATGATAAAATCTTTTTAAAGAACTTTTTGTGGATTTCATAGTATTCTTTTTTCAGATAAAATGGGACACAATAATGCCATAAAGTCAAGATTCGCATCTAAAAGCAAATTTCGGGGAAGAATTTCCACCAAGACTCTCCTAGTTTCTCTTTTCTTGATATTAACTTTAAAAGGACTCAAGAATAAGCCTAGGATCTATGATGCTGATGATTAGAGAGAACCATGCATTCAGTGGAACTACTTTTCAACCAAGACAGACACTTCCTAACTTACAAGTCACATATTTGAAAATATCTCCATTAAACATTACAGTTGGTATCTGAATATCTTTTACAAGGGAAGTAATTTTAAACGTAAGTCACTTAAAATACTCTATCTCTCTCTGATAAGAGGGATCTTTAACATAATAATGATTAAAGAAGATTCTTAATAGAACACTTCCAGGACAAATTTTGTTTAATATAATTATTCCCAATTCCCATCTTGTCAAAAACAATTCATTGGAAGAGGTACTCAAGTTAGTTATCTATTTTTTTAAAAATGTGTACCAAATAATAAAGAAATACTGCTTTCGGTCAGCAAAAACTGGACAGAATCCTAGTAACTTAGATGTCACCCAGTATTACTCAGAGTAAATTGTTTATTAAGACAAAATAGTATGCATTTTTTGTATCTGAATTGATTCCTCAACTGAAAAATCTAAGTCCAGGAGAAAATTCCTACAAAATCTATTTGCTTTCCATAGTTAGTCAATGATCCCAGAAATACACATATACAGATATATGTATATCTGCAGATACACACACACACACACACACACACACACACACATTGAAAACCTTCTCCTTCACAGCCAAGGGCTCTGACCTAATTTCTGGGCACTGTGCTCCATTTCTAGTCATTCAAATAGATGAGTCAGTGCTCCCCAGGCCTCACTGTGGCTAGATCCACTCAGAGACCAAAACCTCTTCATCTCCTGGCAGACATTCTCAATGATGTTTTCATCTCATTTAAAAGCAAGATTCCTTCGACCTGCCTGTGAGGACTAAGGAAGGAAGCATTCTCACTCCATTTCATCATTTTACACCACCTGGGACTACCCAGCAGGGGACTCACAGCCCACTCTCTGTACTTTCAGGTAACTACCCTCGTTCACAGGTCAATAGTTGCTCTCTTCCTTCAGGAATAAAAATATTTACCTCCCACATAAAAGAGTAGTCATTCAACAAAGCAGATTTTGCTTTTTATTACATAGGAAATAGGTGAAAAACTTGCAAAAAGGGCTGTGTCTGCTCTTAACCTTTCTGCCCCTATTCAACTCCTGCTTTTCCTTGAAAACCTTAATTTCCAGAATAATCTAGGATTTCCTTTTTTGAAAAGGAAGATTGGCAAACCACGTAAGAATCACTTAAGGCACAATGAGAAGTAGCTAATGACTGAGCAAAAATTCTTCAATCCTGATTATCAGGTATCAGTTTTCCAGCAAAATACTGAAAATGTGTCAACTTATATTCACATGGGTTACCAAATTGTCTGTGACATCCCAGGTACTATATTAGACTCTTCTTTCAGGATCTCATCTTCACAAAATCTCTATGATGCGAATATTATTACCCTCTATTCAGATGAGAAAAGTGAGGTGGGAAAAGGTGAAGAAACTTACCCAGTATTACACAGAGAGTGAAGAACTTGGACACTCTTCTTCGCCTGGCCCATCTGATCCCAAAGGTACTACTCCTCCTACACAATGATATTTCCCCCCATACATCTTTCTCAAGTCCTGCATACCCTTTAAAATTCAGTTCAAATTCTATCTCTTAAGATAGCCCCCAGAAGTGTTCTCCATCATAAGTAAAGTTCCCCTGCCGTATATACCCATAGCACATCAATTGGTTTGCTCAGCCATCATTTACCCACAAGATATCAGAGTGAGTTTTGCACATTTCCACCTTGCCACAAGATTACGTCACTGGAGAGCAGGATCTAAACATCATCTCTGCCCAAGAACACAAAGGTTTGGTGTTAAATTAAGGTGAATTATCACTTCCAACAAATCAACAACCTGAGTAGCTGCCTGTCTTCATTAGGAGCATTTAGGTCCATCCCACAAATGCGTGGGATGCTGGTAGACACAGCAATCCCCTGCAACCTCACACATTTTCATCTGTGATAGTGAATAATGAAAATGCCAAAAATGTGGAACACACATTTCTAAACTCTAGAAACACTCCAAATTAGTATGTCCTTGTATTAGTCAGGGTTCTCTTAAGGGACAGACCTAATAGGATATATATATATATATGAGTTTATTAAGTATTAACTTACATGACCACAAGGTTCCACAGTAGGCTGTCTGCAAGCTGAAGGAGCAAGGAGAGCCAGTCTGAGTCCCAAAACTGAAGAACATGGAGTCCAGTGATGAGGGCAGGAAGCATCCAGCACAGGAGAAAGATGTAGACTGGGAGGCTAGGCCTGTCTCTCCTTTTCACGTTTTTCTGGCTAGGCCTGTCTCTCCTTTTCACGTTTTTCTGCCTGCTTTATATTTGCTGGAAGTTGATTAGATTGTGCCCACCAGATTAAGGGTGGATCTGCCTGCCCCAGCCCAGGGACTCAAATGTTAATCTCTTTTGGCAACACCCTCACAGACATAGCCAGGATGAATACTTTGTAGCCCTCGATCCGATCAAGTTGACACACAGTATTAACCATCACCGTCCGTCCTTAAAGTCTAAAACTCACTGAATGAAACACTCAAACAAATTTAAGAATTCAAGAATTGCAATCTCACATAGTAACAAAGTGTATTGTCCTTGACTTTGTCCATTGATTCTGAAGAAAGACTCTGGTCTTGTGGTCTGCTCTAGGAAGTTTATTGTCATTTCAAAACTTCATTAAAATTGAAAATAGATTAGTTAAGTGTTAAAAAGCAGCGTCTACAAAATTGCTTCATGTCAACCTGTCTAAAGAGACAGAACCTTGAAAACAATGCATTCAATTTAGAAACTAATTTAGGCAAGTTGCCTCTTTAACTTTATATAAAGTTTATATATTATATAAAGCTAACATATATATAACATATATAGTTATATAATGTTGAGCACAGACTCTTACTACCACAAGAATGCCTATTCGTCAATCCAATTCATTGAAAGAGAACATAGATGCCTTTAAAGAAACACTATTGTTCTATATTTAAACGACCCCATTACATGTATAATCTGGTAGTAAATCCATGATTTTTAATAATCAAATGCCCTGAGTTCCAATTTCAGTTTTGCTGCCTACTAACAGAGATACCTTGAAAAAAGTACTTGACCTCAGTATGCCGCTGTCTCATCTGCAAAATGGAAATAATAATGAAACCTACCGGATATGATTGCTGTGAGAATTAAACAAGATGATTCATGTGAAGGACCTAGAAGAGAAACCGGGACATGGCAGAAGGGGCCAGAACTACAAGTTTCTACAATTCTCTGGGCCACATGGCACAGGCCCTACTGAGAAATCCCTGTAGGGCTTTGAATGTGGTGATGCTAAAAATTGCACAGAGATTCTGCAAAAGGCCTGAATAGGGTTTCCTTACTAGTAGACATCTGTAGCGATGGAGGGGGTTTCATCTAAAAATGTATATTCCACTGCCTATTGTATCTTTTTTATACCTTGGGATCTTGGAGATTTCCTTCCTTGAATAACTTCTATCAAAGTATGTTTCCAAAAAAATTGTCTGGAAGGAGTTAAGTCTTAACTCACTGTCTGCTCATATCTTAATTATCAGTTCATAGCTGAACAGACATTAGTAGAAAGCCATCTGGAAGTACAAATGGCAATCAGGATAGAGTATTTCCTGAGCAAAATATGGAGAATGTGACGAGTTATACAGTAAACTGAGAATCAAAGAGAATCAGAAGAATATTGGTAAGTAGTAAAGGCAGTCATTGAAGAACTACCTTCTGCACATGCTGCATATGGTATAAAACAAAAGTGGTTCGAGTGGGGAGGGAGCTGTTGATCTGTACTTGCCAAAGAGATGTTGCTAAGAATTAAAGAGAAAAGTAGATGACACACTTTCTTTCCTTCCTTCCTTCCTTCCTTC
>NW_012114488.1:2112969-2145421 GCF_000951035.1 Colobus angolensis palliatus | reverse complement strand
CTCTGGAGGATGAGGTGGGAGGATCAACTTGAGCCTGAGAGGTTAAGGCTGCAGTGAGCCATGATCATGCCATGCCATTCATTGCACTCTGGTCTGAGTGATAGAGTAAGACTCTGTCTCAAAAATAAAAATAAAATTAAAAAACCTTTCTTTTTCAAATATACTTGTAAAAGCGCCCCCCACCCCCGCCCTCTGCCGTTTAAATATTTTTACTTTAAGGAACTGCCAAAAATCCTTGCATGTGTGTGCTATGAATTGCCTCCTTGTGTAAGGCACTTAGAGGTCTGTAAGAACAGCCATTTGAAATGTGATTTCATACATTAAAACATTCTATTCCCACGGGGGAAGCTATGAATATCTCTCAACATCTTTTGGCCACCCGTGAACATCTCAGCATCTCCGACTATGGAAAAGGAAAGATTAGTAATACAGGACATATTTTTCATACTAAATCTCACTTTTCTGTAAATAATTTTTCTTTGCAGGGATGTAAACCGACGTTGACAATGAAAAAAAGAAAAAAAGCACTAACTTCGTATTTCAAAATGTCTTGTCAACTGGTGTAAATTTCTACCTATCAAGTTAAGACCAAAAAAGTGAATGTTAGTGGGCCTAGTTAGCTATCAACAGTGTTGATTTGGTTCCGGCTTATGGATCCTGGTTTTCAAATAAGTAGTATCACATACTAATGTTAATTCTGAAGGCGAAAACAAATCTCTATTGTCGGCTTTCTTCTACTATTCCCTCTTTATTTTTTAATTCTTTGTTGGACCTCCCTTACTCTTATTCTTTCTGTCCCCTGGGTCAACCCTTGTCTGTCCCTTGGCGTGATTTCTCTGTTCAGTGTCTCCATCTCCTCTTTCCACACTCTCCTTTTTAAGTCTCTTGGCTTTTGTTTTGTTTTTGAGATGGAATCTTGCTCTGTCGCCCAGGCTGGAGTGCAGTGGCACTATATTGGCTCACTGCAAACTCCGCCTCCAGGGTTCAGGTGATTCTCTTGCCTCAGCCTCCCAAGTAACTGGGATTACAGGCATGTGCCACCACACCCAGCTAATTTTGTACTTTTAGTAGAGACAGGATTTCGCCATGTTGGCCAGGCTGATCTCAAACTCCTGACCTCAGAGGATCCACCTGCCTTGGCCTCCCAAAGTGCTGGTATTATAGGCGTAAGCCACCACGCCTAGCTGATTCTCCTTTTTAAAGCCATCTTCTGACTCTCAGATACTGCCATTGTCCCCAGCATCTGCCAACCCATCTTACATTCTATTACTGTGTTCTCTCTTCACCCTGGCATTCAAGGCCTGCCAGAGTTGATCTGTTGGGGATTTGTGTACTATTTAAAGATGCTGACTTACCCTAACCTAGTCTTGACCATCAAAAATGTATTTCAAGTGTAAGCAGAGGCAACTAACCTTGGAATTTTAGCATCTCCATGGAACAGCCTCCCAAATATGCAAACCAAATCAGAGCCTCCTGTTGATTATATAACTAAATGCACTTTAAATAACTAACAAATTCTCCTTCATAGGAATAGGACTTCATTTGCCTCATTATACTATTTAAATAGGGATTTTTTAAATCCCCAAAGGCTGAGTTTAAGAAGAGAAAACAAAAACATCTATATAATACAGTATCATTAGAGATGAAGAGAAAAGTTGAAATAATTACAGACCAGAAGCAAAATTGTCATGAATTACCTCGGAATTTAGCTAGATGGTGCTGCTGCCTGTGTGTGACTAGTTGTACAGTCCAGTTGCTGAATGAAAATTAACAGGCACGCAGATAGTTCATATTTTTTTAGGGTATAGGATTCCGTTAGGAATTAAAGAGAATACCTACCGCAATTAGAATTTTCTCAAAAATCTAATTCTTCTGAGAATGACATTTTGCGTCTTTGTAAGAAAGGAGACACCCATGAATATTTATTATATACACGTTTTGACCCCGAAATAGAACCATCAATACTAACATTCAGAAGTTTCATCCTTTTGAAATTCTTTCTTTTTAAAAAGTCTTTCTCACTCATTAATCACATCAACATGTTCTGTGTATCTGTCAAATTCTTCAGCTGAGATAACTGCTGTAAATATCCCAAGGATCTTAGGGATTTATAGCCTTCTGCCAAAAGCTTCACCTTTGATCAAAACTGGCATTCACCCAACTGATTTCTCAAGAAATGTCTCCAAATTACACAATTTTAAATTGGGCCAATGTGCACACGTGGCTCTACTGTGCACCACACAATTTCACCACACATTCAGCTACGATATGGCTAATGTTTTGTAACATGTCATTATTCAGTTTTAATTATTGATTTAGTTTAATTGTTTACAACTTTTCTGGTGCTTTGAAGTTTAAAGATCGGTCACTTTCATCGGGAAGCCCACTAAAGAGGAAATTACTCCAGGCTACTCACATCTCATCTCATGTATTTTAATTTAAAAGTGAGTCACAGGAGCAGGGCCCAGTGGCTCAGGCCTATAATCCCAACACTTTCAGAGGCCAAGGTGGGAGGATCCCTTGAGCCCGGGACTTCAAGGCCACACTGAGCAACATAGGCAGAGCTCTAAAAAAGAAATTAAAAGTGAGTCACAGGTAAACTACTAACCAAAAGAAATGAATGGATTTTAGTTGTGTGAGTGTGCATGTGGGTATGTTTAGTGTGTAATTAGTAGTTCATATTCAATGTTTTTAATTTTTCAGAAAAAAAGTTGTTAAATTCTCTTCTATAGAACATGATGAAGATAATTATCACTGCCTTCAATTTTTTCCTGCAGAAACTAACAAGAATGGCAGAACTGCAATTTATGTCCAGTATTTAAACAACTCTACCCTGTAACTAATTAATCTATAGAATAAATACCATAGGTAGATATACACATGTCCATGCTCATGGACAGAATCTATGACTACTTCAGATTTGTCCAATAAAAAAGTAAAAGTAAAAGGTGTATCCTCTGTGGCATAGACTTTCCAACTTTTTTCTTTAGAACCCTATGGGATCCCCAGAAATGCCTTGCAGAGAGTAACTAGGCTGATACAATTTCCCTCATTCTTACTGCTAAGACTTTTACTATCTGCATAAAATACAAAAGTGTGAAGACACACACACACACACCCTCTAACTCTCTGTTCTATAAATATTGTAAATAATTGGAGTACATGTTTAGTCTAAAATGTCACATTTAAGTTGTTTTATCTTGCTCTTTCGGACTTTATTTTAAATGCTTCAGATAGATACCCTGCAGTGAAGGAGTGAGAGACTGAAACAAACTTTTCTTCTGACTCTTTCTTATGGAATTCTCTTACAACTGAATATCAAAAATAGGTACATCGGAAGCAGCCCAGATTCCTATGCTTTACAGAACAGCTGATGAGCCAGCAGCAATCCCCCAGGTAAAGCATCCCATCCATCCATCCCTTGACTCACTCATTTAACATATATTGAATACCAGCAATGAGCTAGGCACTGTCCTAGGCAAGGAATTGGAAATGAATCATAAGCAGTCCTCCAAGACCTCTAGAAATCCGGTCTAAGGTACCTAAGCAGATACTTAAACAGATAAAGAAAATACAATGAGATGAGTGCCATGATGGAGCTGTGCATAGTGTCTGAACAGGGACAAAGAAAGTTCAAGATAGCCCAGGCTTCCTGGAAGAGGCAACGCCTGACACAAACCCTAGCCAGAGAGTAGATGTTGACCAAGGGAAAAATTCAGCCCCAGTAAAAACTCCTGTACTGGTGGAAGAGTCCTGAAAAGAAAGTGCAAAGACTGTGGGAAAATAGAAGTATTAAGAGAAAATGGCTCTATAATTAAATTCCACCAGTTCCATATGCTAAACCATTTCTAAATGGTAGAAGAGAAGACCACAGGCTTAATACAGTCTACCTAAGAACCAGATAAAACACTCTACTGATTTTATAACCTTGAGCAAATAGTTCTTTGAAACTTGTATTCATTTTTTATAAAATTTAGGAAATAATTACCTTACAGAATTGTAAGAATTAAATGAGTTAATGCACATAGCACAGTATAAATACAGGCACCCCACCCTCGTTTGTCTACAGGCTTCAATACCTAGAATAATACCAGACATAGGATATGGAGAAAAATCATGAAGAAAAAAGCGTTGGATATAAAGTCAGAAAACCCAAACTGGTCTTCAACTCCACCAATTACTAAGCTCGATAACTTTGGGTCAACCATGTACATTTTCTGAGCTGCATTTAATTTGATAAAGCAGAATAATAAAACCTCCTATGCCTACCTAGACAGGGTTGTTGTAAATATTAAGTGGGATATACATTATGATGCTAACATAAATAAAAAGCACCAAGCCTATGATCCATATTTAATAAAGACTGTTTGACATTCTATTTTTAGTAGATGGAATGTCAACAATGAATGTGTGTATGTGTGTATGTCTGTGTGTTTGTGCACATGTGTGTGTGTGTGAGAGAAAGAAGCTGATTTTAAAAAGTAAATATATTGGCCCTGCGTGGTGGCTCACGCCTCTAATCCCGGCACTTTGGGAGGCCAAGGCCAGTGGATCACAAGGTCAGGAGTTTGAGACCAGCCTGGTCAACATGGTGAAACCCCATCTCTACTAACAATACAAAAATTAGTTGGGTGTAGTGGCATGCACCTGTAGTCCCAGCTACTCGGGAGGCTGAGGCAGGAGAATCACTTGAACCCAGGAGGTGGAAGTTGCAGCAAGCCAAGATCACGCCACTGCACTCCAGCCTGGGTGACAGAGCGAGACTTCATCTTAAAAAAAAAAAAAAAATATATGGCCAGGCACGGTGGCTCACACCTGTAATCCCAGCACTTTGGGAGGCCAAGGCGGGTAGATCACAAGATCAAGAGATTGAGACCATCCTGGCCAACATGGTAAAACCTCATCTTTACTAAAAATACAAAAATTAGCTGGGCGTGGTGGCACGCGCCTATGGTCCCAGCAACTAGGGAAGCTGATGTAGGAGAATCGCTTGAACGCAGGAGGCGGAGGTTACAGTGAGCCAAGATTGTGCCACTGCAGTCCAGCCTGGTGACAGAGCGGACTCTTGTCTCAAAAAAACAAACAAAAAAAATCAAATATGTTGGTTCCCTTTGTTCAAAAATCAAGGTCAAAGTAAATGTAATTTTAAAACACAATGATTTTCAAAGTACATTATTTTTAAAAACTGTTTGTAAACTCTCTAATAAAAATCTAATAAAATGATTTTAAAAGAGAATTGTTCTTAAAAACAATTTAACAATTTAAAAAGATAAATACAATAAAAAAGATGAAAATATCAGCTCAGAATTTCACTAAGAATAGAATATCCAAGTAAATAGCCAACCAGATTATAGAAATTTGATCAAATTTGTTAGAAATCAAAAATGCAAGTTAAAATAAATAAAATCCTTTGCCTATTAAGTTGTTAAATAAGAAAAATAATTATAATAGCAGCATTGACCGTTATGGGATAAGGGAATGTGTCTTGCACATCTCCAGTAGGAAGAAGAAATTAGTGCAATCTTCCCAGAATGGAATTTGGGAATATGATTTATCATCCTCTAAAATGTTTTTTAATCTAAGTAATTAGGTTTTAGATTAATATGCTAAATAAAAATCATAGATCAGCAATATGAGCCCTACAGTGAGTTATGATCATGCCACTGCACTCCAGCACCCTAGGTGACAGAGCAAGACCCTGTCTCTAAAAAAAAAAAAAAAAATCTGATTTTAAAGGATTATTTACCATCATAGAAATGTATGGAAAAAATTAGAAAGCAAAATTGTGTTTTCATTGTTTATTCCTTAGGAAAAAGACTTGAAAAGAAACAATGTAATATAAACAATTTTATTAGTTTTCTATTGCTGTGTAACAAATTACCCTTAAAACTTAGCATCTTAAAACTGTTGGTGGGATTGTAAACTAGTTCAACCATTATGGAAAACAGTATGGCAATTCCTCAAGGATCTAGAACTAGATGTACCATATGACCCAGCCATCCCACTACTGGGTATATACCCAAAGGATTATAAATCATGCTGCTATGAAGACACATGCACACGTATATTTATTGCGGCGCTATTCACAATAGCAAAGACTTGGAATCAACCCAAATGTCCATCTGTGACAGACTGGATTAAGAAAATGTGGCACATATACACCATGGAATACTATGCAGCCATAAAAAAGGATGAGTTTGCGTCCTTTGTAGGGACATGGATGCAGCTGGAAACCATCATTCTTAGCAAACTATCACAAGAACAGAAAACCAAACACCGCATGTTCTCACTCATAGGTGGGAAGTGAACTTGAGATCACTTGGACTCGGCAAGGGGAACATCACACACCGGGACCTATCATGGGGAGGGGGGAGAGGGGAGGGATTGTATTGGGAGTTATACCTGATATAAATGATGAATTGATGGGTGCTGACGAGATGATAGGTGCAGCACACCAACATGGCACAAGTATACATATGTAACAAACCTGCATGTTATGCACATGTACCCTAGAACTTAAAGTATAATAAAATAAAACAAAACAATACACATGTATTTTCTTACTGTTTTCGTGAGCCAAGAACCCAGGCACAGCTTAGCGGGTACCTCTGTTTCACAGTCTCCTCACAAGGATCAAGTTATTGACCAGGGCTGAAGTCTCCTCCAAAGGCTCAACTGAGGATAAATCCACTTTCAAGCTCACTTACATGGGTACTGTCAGGACTCATTTCCTTGAGGATTCTGGACTGAGGGTTCTTTGCTGGCTCTTGCCAGAAGCTACTCTCAGTTCCTTCCTATATGGGCCTCTTTAATGTACAACTTGCTTTATCAAAGCCAACGAGAGAGTGTCACTAGCAAGACAGAAGTCACAATCTTTCATTACTTAATTGCCAAAGTAGCATCCCTTCAATATTACCATATTCTATTGGTTAGAAGCAAGTTACTCAAGGGGAGGGGAGTCTATAAAACTGTGAACCCCAGGTGGAGACCACTGAAGCCCCACAGAAGTGCCCACCACACTAGAGGATGCCTCGTTGTCTTCTTCAAGTCTCCATTTTTACATATATCATAAACATATTTCATACACAAGAAAATAATTGTTTGTAATTGGCTAATCTGTTAATAAAGCATTTACAAAACATGTAAGAAGAGTCATTTATATGGTTTGGCTCTGTCCCCACCCACATCTCAATGAATTATAGCTCCCATAATTCCCTCATACTGTGGGAGGGACCTGGTGGGAGATAATTGCATCATGGGGGTGGTTTCCCCCACACTGTTCTCATGGTAGTGAATAATTTCATGAGATCTGATGGTTTTATAAGGGGATACCCCTTTCCCTTGGTTCTCTTTCTTCTCTTGTCTGCTGCCATGTGAGATGTGCCTTTCACCTTCTACCATGATAACTTCTTTCTTTCGTAACATGCTCAGTCTCAGGTATGTCTTTATCAGCAGCATGAAAACAGACTAATACAATCATGAAACTATGTATTATGATAATATCAAAGAAAATACTCTTATTTATAGGCTAGCTATCTATAGAAGCTTTACAAGCTAAAGAAGAAAGGAAGAGAGGGACAGAAAGGGGAGAAAAACAGCAATTTTGTTGGCAAACGCTTGGTGAACAGTTGGTTTAAAAAATAATTATTTTTTAATTTTTAAAAAATAATTAGAGTCATGACATTAGAGTATCTTTTAGCTATTCAGCCATAGAGAAACATAAAAAAGTCAAAAAACTACAAATGTCAAGTTAAAAAATTAAACATAACCTATATAATTATTATTGCAAAATAAGAGCTATGTCTGTACCATTATAATTAAGCTTATAATTATAAGCTTTATGAATAGTGATGTGGCAAAGGAATATTTTGAGACTTTGTTAACCATTTATAATTAGACTCTCCATTGAAAAATTGGCAAAACACCTTTTTTAAAATAAAATAGTCTAGTTATACTTGAACAAATTAGTTAAGATGCAAATAATTTTCTCACCTCAGATATTCCCAAAATAAATTTATATAACGATATATATATATAGTTGCATATAGTTTCCTCTCCCACAACTATTATAAGGTGAATGAAATTATACAAATTGAATATGCTCTCCTCTTTGACTGAAATACGTCCTTATGCTGTATAAAACCTCTTGGGAAAAGAAAACAGAGCTGTCTGTGAAAATAAAAGACCTGTGTTTCAGGCCAGACAGTTTATCTGATTAAGAGAGGGAAGGAGGTTTATAATCGAAAACTAATTCTCCAGCACCACACCGTAAGCTCTTCAAACAAGATTTGTGTCACTCCAGACTTCATTCACAAAGGTGGAGAAGAGTTTTTCAATTCCTGGTGGTATAATCATTCTTCATTGCCACCTTTAGGCCCAATCTTTTGCAAAATACCAGGAACAAAGAACAAGTTAAACGTACCTACAACAGAATTAACAGAATAGTGCAAGCAGCTCTACCTGCAACACACATGTAATTGGAAGCAATTTTGCTAAATACATAAAACTACAGGTTTGAAAACAAATGTATATACCCTTCTTAGTAATGTTTCTCCCCAAAATACATGAAAAGCTAAATTCACCCAAACAACATTTTAACATTAATGAAATAAACTGATTGGAGATGAAATTTGCAAAAGAAAACAATCACTCCAAGAGGCGATAGCGAAATAAAAATTATTCAGTTTGATGTTGAATACAAAGTTGACTGTCTCCATAATGGATGAACAAGTATCAAAGATTCATTCTAAAATCTAAAATAAAGTTTCAGTTTTCTCTCTTGGGCTTAAAAAAATACAACAACAGAAGTCAAAAATACAATGCGGCTCTGTGCCTCTTACCTACTAATAATATCTTTTGCTAATCAACATTAAAGATATTTAAGAAGTTAGAGTTCAGAGACCATAAGGAAATGACTCCTGTATTATAACCAAGCCAAAGAGTCTCAGCAGTAACATGCAAAGCCTTTTTCCAATGTCTAATGTTTCTCTTAACTTGCCTTTCTTCCCTTGAGTTTGCTATGGGGTGAGAATTTTTGTTTTATGTAAGCAAAATGAGATTGAATCATTATCAAAGCAGCAACCGTATTTCCTCAGCTTAGTCACCATACTAACCACAGAAAATCCAAATGGTTGAACTGAGATGGGAAATTAAGTTTGCAACTGGAGTCAGGACATCAACTGTGTTTAAAGATTCAAGTTTTCCTTTATAAGCATTTATCAGTGACGGGACATGATTTATGACAAATTAAGATTTAGGTCTACAGTGTTCAAATCTTACCAACAAGAACTTTACCAATATATAGTTAGAGAGAAAAAAGAGAAATTACAGTAAATTTTACATTAACTAACTCTCAAAATTCCTTATTCTATCACCAGGAGGCCTAATTCTGACCAGTTTCACGTCCCTACCCACTAGGCTCAGCAGCATCTCTATTTCCCAAATATTTCCCAGGCATTTGGATTCTGAATTCAAATATACCTAGAATTTGGATCCTGGATTTTTCATTTACTACTTGTAGGGCCACGGAACAATTTCTTGAAAGAAAATTTTTGCAAACTATGCATCTGACAAAGGTCTAATATCCAGCATCTATAAGGAACTAAAAAACATGTGGTGATTCCTCAAAGACCTAAAGACAGAAATACCATTTGGCCCACCAATCTCACTACTGGGTATATACCCAAAGGAATACAAATTATTCTGTTATAAAGACACATGCATGCATATGTTCATTACAGCACTATTCACAATGGCAAAGACATGGAATCATGTTAAATGTCCATCAATGATAGAATGGATACAGAAACTGCAGTATATATACACCATGGAATACCATACAGCCATAAAAAAGAATGAGATCATGTCCTTTGCAGGGACGCAGATGGAGCTGGAGACCATTATTCTTAGCAAACTAATGCAGAAGCAGAAAACCAAATATTACATGTTCTCAATTATAAATGGGAGCTAAATGGTGATAACACGTGGACACATAGAGGGGAACAACACATACTGGGGCTATTCGGAGGGTTGAGGGTGGGAGGAAGGAGAGGATCAGGAAAAATAACAAATGGGTACTAGACTTAATACTTGGGTGATCTATATAACAACCCTCCATGGCATAAGTTTACCTGTATAACAAACCTGCATCTGTACCCCTAAGTTTAAAAGTTAAAAAAAATTAAAATAACTACAGGAGTATAATTGGACTGTTGATAACACAAAGGATAAATGCTTGAGGGGATGGATACCTCATTTACCCTGATGTGCTTACTCCACATTGCATGCCTGTATCAAAATATCTCATATGATCAAAAACTATATACGCCTACTATGTACCCATAAAATTAAAAATTAAAATCAAAACAAACTAAAAATTGAAAAGTTTACTGCTTGTATCAATTCTTCTTGTGATTTTGTTTGTTTAGCTGGTTAGTTCTTGGTTGGAGTTGACTTTCAGTTCTTGGTTGGGGATTGAGTAAGTAGCTGATTTTCATACCTGGATTACCAGTGGGCAGAACTAACACAGGGCAGGCAGGAAGGTGAAATAATCCATAAATTGATCTGATTCACAGAATCAACAGTTTACAACAGATATAACTATAAGAACAGTAGCATCTCAGAAATTACAGATTTCCATGGGTGAAGGGGGCAGGTCTGGACTCTCACAAAACGTTAATTTAGCAGTTCTAATCAACCTTCTCTTAATTTCAAACAAATATATACATAATGTATATATATAATAAGTATATGTAATACATATATACATAATACATATATATAATACATATACATAATATGTATATATACACATAATACGCATATGTAATACATAATGTGTGTGTATATATATATATATACACACACACAAACACACACTGAAATATTACTCAGCCATAAAAAGAATGAAACTCTGTCATTTGCTGCAACATGGATGGAACTGGGGCTCACTGTGTTAAGTGAAATAAGCCAGTAACAGAAATACAAATATTGCATGTTCTCACTCATAGGTGGGAGATAAAAAAGTGGATCTCACAGAGATAGGGTAAAACAGTGGATATCAGAGGCTGGAAAGTGAAAAGGATAGAAGTGATGAAGAGAAGTTGGCTAAGGGGTACAAAAATACAGTTAGATAGAAGGAATAAGTTCTAATATTCAATAGCACAGTGGAAAAATTACAGTAAACTAATTTATTGTATATTTCCAAATAGCTAGAAGAGAATAATTAAAATATTCCCAACACAAAGAAAATATAAATATTCGAGGTGACAGATATCCCAACTGTCCTGATTTGACTGGAACATACTGTATACAGGTATCAAAATATCACAGGTACCCTAAAAATATATACAACTATTATATATCAATAAAAGAGAACTTGGCAGACATGTGGATTATTTAGAAAATACCAAGACTCAAATATAACTCCAGTGGATTATAATCAACAGTACTTTAGAGTTAGCCTTATATTTTAGTTTGGGTTTCCAAACAAGCATAACCTGAGACAAGCCTTTGCTCCTGGATAGTGTATTGGAGGATGCAAGGCGAGAGAACTAGAATTGGAGGAGATTGGAAAGAATGAAGTATTGAACTGGTTACTGCTATGGATGTCTATGTCTCAATACCCTTGGCAAGAGCGTTGCCACATTTAGCAAATAAAAATACCCATCTTCCAGGTGCGATGGCTCATGCCTGTAACCCCATCATTTTGAGAGGCCAAGGTGGGTGGATCACTTCAGCTCAGGAGTTCGAGATCAGTCTGGCCAACATGGTGAAACCCCCATCTCTACTAAAAATACAAAAATTATTGTGGCCTGGTGGCACATGCCTGTCGTCCCAGCTACTCGGAAGGCTGAGATGGGAGAACCACCTGAGCCCAGGAAGTCGAGGCTGCAGTGCACTCCAACCTGGGCAACAGAGCTACACCCCGTCTCAAAACAAACAAAAAATAGACAAAATTACCCAACACGCAGCTAAATTTGCATGTCAGCTAAATAAGGACTACATTTTAATAGTATATCTCAAGCAATATTTGGGACATATTTATACTTTATTGTTGTTTACCTGACATTCAAATTTTCCTAGGCATCTTGTATCTCACCCGGTAACCTAACTGGGAACTCTCCGAGGTACTACATATAATGTGCCTCTGATTATCCACCCAAAGATGCGAAAGCCAAGGGTATATTTATCCCCTGGCTCCCACCCGCCTTGGTCCAAGTTCACAGGGGTGGAGGGGAGAAGCCAACAGGAAAAAATAAAAGATAAGCAAGGCAGCTGAAGCCAGGTACTGTGAGGCTGCGTCTGCAGCAACACTGTTCGTCGCTGCAGCAACAGCTGGAGCAAAAATGTGAGCCACTATAAAGTTCGTTCCGTATAAAAAGAAGTCTAGCACACCCTCTACTGAAATTGCAACGGGAAATTTTCGCTTTTTTTGACGTTGGGGGCAGAATATGCCTTGAAAATTAGCGCCACCATTCTTACCCCTCTCCATTCTAGTAACAGACGGCAAAAGCCGATTTTCTTTTTTATTGAACCAGCGTGTAGGAAATGGAGATAACAAACAGCAGTAACACGAACACAGCATCGCATCCTGCTTTGAACCTCAGGTGAGTAAGACCTGTTCAACAAGAGCACACCAAGCAAAGCCACACCGATTCCGACAGCTTTTCTGAACAACCAACGAGATCACCATAAGCCGCCATTAACAGATGCCAGCGGCTATCACTTCATGCTGAATGTTCACTGTGCTGCAATGTGACAAGCAACAGAGGTTCTATCTGGATCCCAGCAACACTAAACAGGAGCTAACTGGATACTTTGCTTCTCCCAGGATAGATCATACCATTAAAGAAAAGAGCTTTCTAACCACTCGGCAAGAATTCCAATGTGAAATTCCCCCTCAACAAATATCGAAGTGTAAATCACATCTGAAGAGAAGCTGAAAGATTTGCATATATGAATTTTCTCCAAACCAACTGACACTTTCTCAGGATGTCAAGTTCCAAAGCACTCTTAATTGGTGGATAGGAACCGAATTTGAGATCCTCATCTTTTGACCTTTGCCAAGAGCTTATGATTTTTGCTTATTTCCATTTGATTTCAAGCTGTTAAAAATTCTCAGGAGAAAATAGCACAAAATTTCACATTTCAAGGAATTATTAGGTTTTGAACATTTGTATCTGCTGACCTTTAAAATAATCCAGTTTAAAACTCATTGGAGTTTTTTGGCAGGATTTTTAAGCAGTGGCATTTGCTTATTACAAACACTTCTGATCGTCTGGTCTGGAGGGTTGAGAGGCAAAGAAAGAGCACATCTAATATTCTTAGAGTAGATTTACTGGCAACATTTGGCCCTGCACACTTTTCTTTTTTATAATTTATCACAATAGACAATGATTTTGTAAATGACAATGGCAGGATGGATTTCAAAAGTTCTAACCCCTTATACTCTGGTAATCAAAAGACGTTGGTATAAAAATCATACCAACAGAAGTAAAATTTTCCCCACAGTAAGACTACAATAACCTTATCATCCTGAATGCTGTCATTTTTATATTACCCTATGAGTCGATCTGCTCATCTTTTCCCCATTCAGGAGGTGAGTTTGTTCATCTCTGTGGTCTCTGTTTGGGCATAGTATTCACCTGGAGCGCAGTGTGTTTATATAGACAGGTGCCTGTAAAACACCAAGAAGAGTCTCCTTGTTTTGGACTTTGTTATCGATGTCAACAGGTCTTGAGTTTACTCTCTGTAGAGTTTACCATCTACATTGTCAGAAAAATCCCATGGGGAACTAAGCCTATTAGCACATCACTTCAGAGAGGAAGTTAGGAAGGTGCAGAGGATAGTGGGGCTGCTAATAAGGGGAAAGTTTTTTTGGAATAAGAAAGGAATTACACATTTAATGAACACTATGGGCTAAATTCCTGTCCTTTGGATTACCTCAAACTGGAAAACCAAGAAACATCACTATGCTAGAACTGTTTTTCCATCTCAGAGAAAACACACAGCATAGGCTTCGAAATAAATTCAGGATTATTTCCAACTTGAAGGTTTCTCCAATTATTCCAAATTTTAGGTGTCATAGGACCAGAGGTCAAGGAGACAGGCATGTTAGATATCAGCCTTTTTCTATTTTTAATATTCACTTAGAGCCCCAGAGGCAGAATGGAAACTACGAGAAGTTTCATTCATGATTTTTATTTATTGAAAAGTAAAGCTTATGCTTTTATGTCTAATCCCACACAAATTGTCTCCTACATATCATTTCTGATCATCTAAAACCAAGGAAGATCATGATCAACTTTTGTTTTACAGGTGAGTAAACTGAAACAGGGGCTTCCTTCTAGTTATGACTTGTTGATCGAGCTGGGATTTGTACCTAAATCCTGAACCTAAAGTTGACCCACAAACCCTCTGATTTCCTTCCACCTCTAGCCAGGATTTCCTTCTGGCCCATTGTATTCATCTCACATCCCACAGGCCCATCTGGCCTATCAATAAAAGGAAAGCTAGAATTCAACAGAAGACCCCTCTCGCCATTTCAGATCTAATGGACCATTCCAGCGCTCCATGAATTTTTAACATCTGCCCAGACTTTCAAGGTAAAGACATCCCTTTCTGTCCTTTTGTGTAACTATGCTGTCTGTCTTCCCCAAGGGATTCTGAACAAGATGAAGATTGAAGGCATCTGTTGCAAAGTCTTTGTGTTTCCAAGCTCCTGGTTCATACTGGAATTCAGTAATATGGATGGAATATACACATAAAACTAAAAATGAAGTAGGTGTAGAGAAAGAGTGGATTCATTGAGGAAATTTTGGCAAAAAGACAAGGGGAGTTTTGGTGGGGGTAAGACATATTGAGGGTAAGATTTAAGAATATAAAGAAGAGGGAGCTTCTTATGATGGCTCACTGTTGCCTTTAGGGTATCATGAGGTGAAAGGCACTGCATATACGACCCACATCATGAAACCAGAGCCATGGAGGTACACACAGTGGTGCACACCTGTAATCCCAGTTGCATGGGAGGCTCAGGTGGAAAGACTGCTTGAGCTCAGACGTTTGAGACTAGCCTGAGCAACATAGTGAGACACCATCTCTCCTCTCCTCTCCTCTCACTTTGGGGTTCACCCACCCTCCCTCCCCTCTTCTATACCCTTGCAGATAACACATAAATTGAACAACTCTGCCACATCTTCCTGGTGTCCTTGAGAGAGTTGGGATTGTCAGCAAACTCTCACTCTGCCTATAATACCCTGTCCATCGTCTCTGTAAGGCTGCTAATGGGTTCCAGACAGGACTTGAATCTGCAAAAATAATTCCTTCATGTTATTCCTTACAAAGACCTGCCCTGTGTTCTGGGGAGTGGAACATGGGTGCTGAGTCCCATGTTCGCTCCTAACCGTTCTTTTTTTATTACCAGCACTCCTCCGCTTTAGCTGGAAAGCTGTTTAGCCTATGGGTGAGAGCAAAAGGTTGGGAGATGAGTTAAGGAAGTATGGATGTGCTAGCAGTTCACCTTCAATTATGTGTATGTGTATGTGTGTGTGTGTGTGTGTGTGTGTGTGTGTGTGTGCATGTTACAACTAAGAAATGGCCCACCACAATTTCAGAATATGGGTTAAGAATTTGGTATTTTTGTCCTCCATCCTGATCTGAGAATTGCCTCCTCTCCAAGCCCAAAGAAAATGATCATAGAAGAAAGCAGACGGTGAGCAATAGCTTGAATTATTATCGTGCCCAATTTGAATGGCCTCCCTGAAAGTCAGCTATCGAAACTCCTACTTAGTATATCCATGTTCTCTCCTTTTCCTGATCCACATGCTTCTCTCCAAATTTTATTTCTCAGGTCATGGGCTGATTCTGCCTCAGAATCAGGCAATGATTGTGGATTAGCTGGTTCCAAACAGGAAAGATGAATAGGAAATTCTACCTACAGCTCCTAGTTTGTGCCTGCTCAGTTCCCGAGTCAAGCTGGCTAACATAGATTCATAAAGGGAGAGACATGGGGAAAGAGAATTAGGAGACAGGCAGTGGACAGGATCAGAAGGGTTTGAAATAAGTCTAATATATGGTAAAAGATAATGTTTAATAGATTGAATGGTATTAAATTATGGATGACTTTGAAGAACCATTTTTATTGTTGAGACATAATATAGCAGGCAATGGAACCTATGGTAGGTTTGCAGAAGAGGAGTGATGTGATCAAATGTTGTTTTAGGGCTATCAGTTCAAAGTTCAATTGGAAGGGAAGTGCCCAGAGACGTCAATTTTCCAGGTGATTTTATCTGTTGTGTTAGTCATTTGTCAAAATACCACTTCATGACTTGAAGCACACATCAGCAAATCTTTACACCAGAAACCTGAACCAAACTTTCCTAATTCACCCACTGTGGGTAATAATTTATAATAGACAGGTAGAAAATAATGTTAACAATCTTTCTTCATAGGAAGGACTAAGCTAATATATAAAACGATCCACGGTTTGATTTTTTTTTCACCCAGGCTGGAGTGCAGTGGCGTGAACATGGCTCATTACAGCCTCAACCTCCCAGGCTCAACGAATCCTCCCATCTCAGCCTCCTAGGTAACTGGGACTACAGGCACATGCCACTGCACTCACCTAGTTTTTGTTTTTGTTTTATGTAGAGATGATGTCTCACTGTGTTGCCCAGATGGATCTTGAATTCCTGTCCTCAAGTGATCCTTCCACCTTGGCCTCCCAAAGTGCTGGGAGGCTGGGAGACTCACGCCACCATGACAGGCCTGGTTAATATTACCCTTATTTATGGGGTGGTTACCTTCCTAAACTAATAAGAGGTCATTTTGATTTCGTATTTCCTATGCCAACTCACAAACATATTTATAGCTTCCCCCATCCTGGTAACATGACTCCTGTTACAACAAAAAAGCTGTTTCTCCTTCTATTTAAGATCAGTCCATCTGAGTATAGTGAAAAAGACTATTGAGCCGAGATAGACAATCTGCAATGTTGAAAGCCCATTTGAAGTCATTATCCAAAACAGATTATGAAAACAACAAATCTTGTTGTATGACATTCTCCAAAAGTGTTCTCCTATTCAGATGCAAGTGCAGGAAAACATGCATACAGGGTTCATCTTCAGCTGGGTTTTGCCAGACAGGTGAACCAGAATGTTAGATGTGGGTGGGGATTGAATGTATTGAATGTGGCAGAGAGAGAAGATTGGAAGAAAATAGATAATATGTGGATTGAAGGTTCAGATGAGGTCAAAGAATTATTGGAGTAAGGAAAGCTGAATAAGTTCACTGGAGAGAGAAGAGGTTGTGATGACAGAGTAGGATATTTGAATTAATGGTAGGTGAAAATGTTTATTCTCCTACTTAAGATGAGTGGCTTGTGTATGGAAGCCACTGGCTCAGGTACAGAGGAGGAGATGGTGACAGGAGATGAAGAGGGTCCCAAATGAATAGGCCATGCCATTAGCTGTTCCATCCATGTGAATACCAGAGCCAGTCGGGATGATGGCAGCGATCAAGATGGAAAGAAGGCCTGTCATACAGATGCTGATGTCTTAAATAACTAAGAGAAAGTGAACTACAAGCATCATTTAAATATCCCAAAGCTTGCCTTTGAGTCTACTTCCTTTGAAGTTCCCGGGATTCCAAAAGAATATTTAATGTATTCTGATTTATTTATTTATTTTATTGAATTAAACTGAGACCATTTTATTTCTTAATTTAGTAAATGTCAAGTTTTCATAAGCACCACACTATTTAGTCCAGATATATCTACACTCTATAAGAGGCTACCAAGATGGAAACAAGAAAATTTCTTTTTCAAGATGAGTTCTATCTACATAATGGCCAATGCCCTAAATAAGACCACCCATTATTAATCTTAAAACAAATACTCTCTTTTAACACATCAATCACTTTACAAACACCCTCACATCCAAAGGTGCTGAAGGCATTGTTTTCTTAGCAAAGGCTTTCTACCTAAAAACCTAACTATTAAGGAGGAAACAAACTCAAGAGATATCCACAAATCCTGAGTAAAACAATATTGATATAAATGTGGGATGGAATTAATGCAATCCTTGCCTTAGTATTAATCATTAAATGGGAGAGTGTAAAAGAGAGGAAATCCAAAATGTTTAAACTCTGAGGTGTTGACCCTCAATTATGAATGAGTTTTTGTGATTAAGTAAAACAATGTTGATCCTAATGCTAAGAATATTGGGTGTGTTCTTTTTACATCCAGTTCTAATCTAACTCTGTCTAATTTAGAACCATAAATAAATTCTCTCAAATATATTTGAGGTTATCATAGAGCCCGCAGGACTGATTTGCAGCTCATGGCTGAACTAGAGAAAGATGATATTTTCAATTTTGGATAATTTTACAAGAAGCAGAGCAGAGGAAAGATTCTTTTGGAAATACTCATTCCTAATTATTGTTATCTGACCAAACGAAACAATACAGTTAGACCAAATGACGCAAAATGTAAATGACTAGGACTCCAGTCCTGGTCTCTAAAGCAGCAAAGCTCTTGGCTTCCTAGTAAGGAGCTGATAAATGTGTGTGCCAAACCTAAACAGTCATCATCTTTTCCTATTCATCAGACATTGATAAGTATATATCTCTGGTCTCTCTTATTTCTGTCTTTAAAAAAAAAATGCTTCCTTAAAATTTTCAAAGTGTATAACTTACTTTCTAAAATTATAATGGAATTCTAATTTGGTATAAATTTTTCTAGGGTTCTTAAATTATAGAAAATGAGAAATCGTTATTTCAACAAAACTGACTGAATACTGCCAAGTGGTTTCAAACCTTGCTGGACCAAAAGGCCCTAGAACTAGTTATGGCTTGAAGTAAGAGATCAAAATTTCAAAGTAAATGAAAGACTTCACCAAACAGTTATCAAATGCTTCTTAAGAATAGATAATGACACCTTTCAAGTCTTTATATTTAAGTACCGGGAAAGATAAAATAGAAACACCTAGCATTTAACAGAAACTAAATACATATGCAATTAGAGAAGTCATTAGTACTGGAATGGTAAAGTGTCCTTACGGAAAACACGAAATAATTCTAAAGTTGAGAGAGAATAAAGATTGGAAAAGAAAAATAAATTTTACAATTCTGCATCATACCTCCATTAGCTGAATTTTTTTGCTTTTTTTAGTTGATCTTTCTCCTTCTGGACACATAGAAGTTTATATTATATATCCACATATAAACATGCAAATTCAGATACAAGACATTTGGCCAGATAAGTTACAGTACACTGTATTTAGTTAATTTATTTTGAAAGACTGCCAAATAATGTGAAGTAAAGAACTAGACTGTTGGAATGATTATTGTGTGAAAAATAAATTTATATTTTTAACCCACACTTTTATTTTAATTCTGCCACAATCACATGGGAAACAATTTTTGAAAATGTCTTTGAGGTCTGGGGCAGTGGCTCACGCCTATAATCTCAACACTTTGGGAGGCGGAGATGGGCAGATTACTTGAGACCAGGAGTTCAAGACCAGCCTGGCCAATATGGCAAAACCTTGTCCCTACTAAAAATACAAAAATTAGCCAGGCGTGGTTGCACATGCCTGTAATCCCAGCTACTCGGGAGGCTGAGGCACAAGAATGGCTTGAAATGGTAAGGCGGAGGGTGCAGTGAGCCAAGATCATGCCACTGCACTCCAGCCTGGGCGACAGAGCTAGACTCTGTCAAAAACAAAAAAGAAAGAAGGAAAGGAAGAAAGGAAGAAAGGAAGAAAGGGAGAAAGGGAGAAAGGGAGAAAGAGAGAAAGAGAGAAGAAAGAAAGAAAGAAAGAAAGAAAGAAAGAAAGAAAGAAAGAAAGAAAGAAAGAAAGAAAGAAAGAAAGAAAGAAAGAAAGAAAGAAAGAAAGAAGAGAGAGAAGGAAGGAAGGAAGGAAGGAAAAGAAAAGAAAAGAAAAGAAGGAAAGGAAGGAAGAAAAGAAAAGGTCTTTGAATCTTTAACTACAAAGTGAAGTTTTGCTAAGGTTATCATTTTCATATAACTAAAGAAGATAAATACCGGAGTGTAGTAACTTTGAAAAACTATTATTCAGTCTGGAATTTGATTTTATCCTACTTAAAAACTAATAAATCTACAAAATAGAATGCAACTGTTTCATGGATGCAAACAGAAGACACAAGACCCCAGGATCAGAGACCAAGGCCTTATTTGCTCATGGCAAATAACCCCAACGAGAACAAGCAAAATGAGCATTATAACATTTGTATCAGTTCTCCTTACCCACATGTCCCATAGAAGTGATATGGATGGTATGACCCACATGGACGCCACACACACAGTGAATTTGCACTACAGTTGAGGAACACTGAGTTTAGGATGCCCACTACTATTAAAGCAAGCAGTAAGCAATCACGTTCTTTGTCTAGAAGAAGAAACTACCTCATCTCTCAAATTTATCCAAGTGCATAAATAACCGAGAAGTGGCTCAGGTAAAAGGATGTTCAGAGATTTGCAGTTCTAACACACCCAGCAAGACATGTGGAAGTACTGCATCTCCAAATGGTCATATGATTTGGTTATTGATCTCAGCTTTCATTTTTTTCTTAGGGAAGTTCCTCAGGGATGATCCAGTGGTTTGCCTATATCAAATCCATTGAAACAGATTGTACAACTTGACAAAAAAATGAATAAATGCATAAGAGATATATATAGATAGACTTTGTTTCTCACTTTCTTACAATAAATTTTGAAGTCAATAACTCAGCCTTATTTAAAGCTAGTGATCACATATGTTTGGAAATTTTATAATTTGTCATTTATGAGGTCTAGTAAGGTGAACTACTTATTTCAAATGCTATATACTAACTGGGTTCTGTGGGAATATGAATGCCATAATCAGAACAATGTATTCCATTATTTAGGTAACCTAGCATATAACTTTATGTTTTTACTTTAAAAAAAATGTTTCTTTAAAATTATCTAAGTGTATAATTTACTTCCTAAAATTGTAAAGGCAATTTTAAATATTAATAAAATGTAAGATGATACTGTTTCAGGGGACTTTCAGTTTTGGAGAAGATGGAGGAAAACACAAGGGAATTATTCTCCTTGAAAAAAATACAAAAATATATGGAACAAGGTTGGCAAGACACTGTATATCAGGCAATGAAGGACAATGATCCTTGAAAGAGGTGAACCCTATGACTGTTCCAGTGTACTGCCATGAAATAGTTTCCAAGCTACCTGCAGAGAGCAGAAACCCACGTGGAGCCCAGTAGACTCTCTGAGTTGAGGATTTGGAGATGAGAGTCTAGGAAAACCAAAATAGCAGGATGTCTTGGGACAGAGTGTCAAACAAAAGAAAGCAGCATGAAGAGAGAATTCCAGCGATCTGGTAAGGTCTCCCTTGAGTATTCAGCTGAGTACTGATCAACAAAATGCACAAAAGGAAGCACATGAGGCTAGGAAAAGAAATACACAGGGCCTAAGAATAGTGCTTATTTTCATCAGTCAGACCTCAATAATCATGTGACATTGAGTAGAATACACACAGAAAGGCCTTGCTCAGTGTGGGGGAATATTTAGACTTAATTGCTGCGTGGTTCTCCATGCACTGATCCAGTCCTATGGAAGAAACTGCAGAAGTGATATCCAAGAGGATCTATTTCCATAACAAATTTATCCTTCATCCAGTTAGGTAAAATTCACAACACTTGGCATCTAATAAAAAAAACTATCAGGCCCATAAAAAAGCAGTAAAAAAAAAAAAAAAAAACCCAAAAGGAAGATAAAAATTCATCTAAAGTGACCCAGAACTGACACAGAATTTAGAATTAGCACATATGGGCATTAAAATGGTATACTTGTATTTTATATATCCAAAAGGCAAAGTACAGACACAGAAGATATAAAAATAACACCCAAATTGAATTTCTAGAGATGAAAACTACAATGTATGAGAGAGAAAATACATAAATAGAATTAACAGAAGATTACACAGAAGAAATTAATAGTGAACTTTGAGACACAGTAATAGACACTATGTAAAATGAAGCACAGAGAGAATTTTTTAAAGGGAATAAACAGTAAGATATTGTTCAATTATAGCCAAATATACATTTAACTGCCATCCTCAAAGAGGTTGGAGACTCAGAAAAAAATATTTAAAGAAATTATGCCCAAATTTTTTTCAAATTTGTAAACCCACAAATCCAAGAATCTCAATGAACCCCAACTACAAGAAACATGATGGAACCTGCACACATGTGCATCAAGACCAGATTGTTCAAATCAAGTGATACAGAGAAAAATCTTAAAATCAAACAGAACAAACGGTATGTTATATACGGAGGAACAAAGAAAAGAACATTAGATTTCCAGTGAGAAACAATGTACAAGAGAAGACAACTGAGAAATATCTTTGAAGTATAAAGAAAATTAAAATTTCAATTCATAATTCTATATTCAGTGAAAATACCTTTCAAAAATCATGGCAAAAAGAAAAAGTTTTTAGACATACAAAAACTAAAATTATTCAGGACTAGCAAGCAACCTGACCCACAAAAAACGTTAACGGAAAGTAGAAAAAAAATATACAAGAAAAAAATTATTGACCTACACAAAGTAATGAAGAGCATTAGAAATGGAAGTCATGTGGATAAGTAAAAATGTTACTATTTATATCTCTTGTTATGTAAGGTCTCTTTAAAAGATAACTGACATTAACAAAAATGATAAAATGTAGTGTGGGATTTCTAATATATAAAAACAAGATGTATAACAATAACAGGGTAAAGTTCAGGATGGGAGAAATGGGTGTTTACCATTGTGTACCCCATGTGAAATGGTATAATATTATTTGAAGGTAGACTGTAATAAGTTAAAGATGTACAACATAAACCCCAGAGTAACACCAGAATAACAGAACAATGAACTACACATAATAAATCAACAAAGGAAATGGAATGATAAAAAATATTCACTTAATTCAAAATAAGGAAGAAAAAGAGGAAAAAAAGGACAAAGAACAGATGGACAAATAGAAACAAATAGCAAGAATATAGACTTAATCCTAACCATATTGATAATAATATTAAGTATAAATGGTCTAAATAGTCTAAGTAAAAGGTATAGATTGTCAGATCAGATAAAAATGCAAGATCCAACTCTACAGTGCCTGCAAAAAACATACTTCAAAAATGAAGACACAAATAGAAAGAAACTGCCTCATTCTGACAAAGGACACATATGAAAATAACTACAACTGACATCCTTAACAGTGAAAGACTGAATGATTTCCCCATGAGGTCAGGAAATAAAAAGGAGGCCCAGCCTTATCATTTCAGTTAAACATTGTATGAGAATTTCTAGCTACATTGGGAGGGTTATAAAAGGTATTTGCATTAAAACAAAAAAGTAAAACTGTTTTATTTACAGATGGCACATCAACTACGTAGAAAATCTAATGGAAGGTTCAAAAAAGATATGAGAACACTAACAAATTTGCAGGATACAAGATCCATTTAAAAATCTATTTCTATTTAAGAACATAAAACAAGCAGAAATTGACATTTAAAAACATTATTTACAATAGCAACAAAAATATGAAATCGAGATAAATCTGATAACCATTTGAAAGATCGATACACTAAAAACTGTAAAACATCAGTGACAGAAATTCTAAATAAATTGAGACATATTGTGTTCACGGGTCACAGACTCGGTATTGGTAAGATGTTAGTTTTTTCCTTTTTTTTTCTTAAGAAGGAGTCTCACTCTGTCTCCCAAGCAGGAGTGTAATGGCACAATCTTGGCTCACTGCAACCTCTGCCTCCAGGGTTCAAGCAATTCACCTGCCTCAGCCTCCCAAGTAGCTGGGATTACAGGCATGCGTCACCACACCTGGCTAATTTTTTTCTATTTTCAGCAGAGACGGCATTTCACCATATTGGCCAGGCTGGTCTCAAACTCCTGACCTTGTGATCCGCCCACCTCGGCCTCCCAAAGTGCTGGGATTACGGGCGTGAGCCACCACGCCCAGCCAGTTTTTTCAAACTAATCTCAAGATTAAAGTTAATTGCAATCAAGATCCTAGACTGTGTTTTTAAAGAAACAAGTAAGTCTAATTTCTATTTCTGAAGAAATACCATAAGTCTATCAGATTATGTTAGTACTCCAATTTTAATTTTATTCTTCAAAGTTGTTTTGACTGTTCTGAGTTCATTTTCCAGAAATTATCTTACAATCTTATAATCCATAGACTTAATGCCCCACCTGCAAATAATCTAGAACTATTACCTGCGGATAATGGTACTGACGGTTACTTTGTGTCTGATTTTGCAGATAATGTAAATTGCTAACAAAATTCTGGTACTTCTGAGTTGTGGGGAGTTAATTCCTGATCAGAAAATGTTATTCAATGCAAGGTTTTCCTTGAGATCCAACATTAACAAAAATGATAAAATGTAGCATGGGGTTTCCAACATATAAAAATAAGATGTATAACAATAATAGGGTAAAGTTCAGGATGGGAAAAATGGATGTTTACCATTGTGTATCCCATCTGTACATTTCCATATGAAATTCATATGATCTGATTTAAAGATTTACTATAAGCTATAGTATTCAAGACAGTTTAGTATTGGTATAAAGATAACAAACTAATTAATAGAACATAATAAAGTTCAGAAATAGACATACACATATAAGAACAACAGATTTCATCAATGATGCAAAGGCCATTCTGCGCAGAAAGCACAGTCTTTTCAACTAGTTGTGCTAGAACAACTGGATATCCATACGAAAAAAAGTGAACTCAATTCATACCTCACACAAAAATTAACACAAACTAATGTTCAATGATCATGACTGCCTCAGGGATAGTGAAGGCATAGAAGAGAAGGACTGAAGTGAGAGGGAGGAATTAATTACAAAGGAGCTCTAGGAACTTCTGCCAATACATGCATTAACTTCAATATAAGTGAGGTTGCATTAATATTTACATGTCAAAAACATATCATATTGTACACTTTAAATATGTGTGTTTATACACTTTACATTTTGGTAAAACTGTTTAAAAATAGAGATTTGGGGCCAGGCACAGTGGCTCATCCCTGTACTCCCAGCACTTTGAGAGCCGGGGGGGCACAGACTGCTTGAGCCCAGGAGTTCAAGATCAGCCTGGGCAACATGACAAAACCACGTTTCTACAACAAACGAAAACGCAATAATTAGCCAGGCATGGTGGTGCACGCCTGTAGGCCCAGCTATTCAGGAGGCTGAGGCAGGAGGATAGCTTGAGCCTGGGATGTTGAGCCTGCTGTAAGTAGTGATTCCACCAATGCACTGTATTCTGGGCAACAAAAGTGAGACACTGTCTCAATAAAAAATAAAAATAAAAATAAATAAAAATAAGAGATGTTGCAAAAAGGCAAGCATACTATTAAAAAGATGCTACTTCTTACTAAAAGTAGACATTTTAAAATGTAAAGAAGATAATAAAAATGATGCTTGTATGGAAACTTCACTTGGTCATCAAACTCCAAGGATTCTGTTTTCAACATAGTAACTAAAATAAGAATGAATTAATTATACTGATAAAAAAATTTACTTTATGTTCTAATACTTCTCAGTATTAATGGTTTAAGTAGCCAAAGGTATAAATAATTAAGAGACCTCATTTAAAGGTGCCTCTTTTTATCCAACACTGCATTTTAAGTAAATTTAGATAATGTAAAAAGCGGTAATAAGAAGAAATTAAAAGTTGGGTCTACATGGTTAAACTGAAGATGCCAAATATGAACCTAAACCTCCTCCAGTATTATTAATCCATTATTAACCCATTCCATCACCCCCTAAACTTTTTGTTTACCCTCCCGCCTGGCCCATTTTATACATCTTTTTACTTCTGTTCTCTCACCCATCCTCTTCCATTTTCTTCTGTATTGTTTCTTTTCTCATCTCTCTTTGTCTCCATATTTCACTCATTGTTGCTCTCTCTCTTTATTTCTTCTATCAGAAAAAAAATAATTAAATTCAATGTGAGTTGGGTTTTTTCCAGAAAGAGAAATGTTAAAGGTTTGGTTCATTTTTCAAACTAAAAAAAAAAAAAGAGCATAAAATTCTAAAGCTGGCAATGATAAAGTATAGATTTCAACAGGGATAGAAGAAGCAGAAACATTCAGACAGAGATCAAGAGACATACAAAGAGAAAAAATTAAGAAGAACAAGAAGGAAGGAAAGGAGGGAGAGAGGAATGGAAAGGGAGGGATCAGGACAGAGACGGGAGAAGACGGGGGAAGAGAAGGAAGAAAGAGAGAGAAGAGAAGATAGGTAAGAGATCATGGAGAAAAGTCAGTGGGTTTAGTCACTAATGGCAATGTCTAATTGCTGAGATACCCTTTGCAAATTAACTTAGCTCTCCCATTCAGAATTTCCCTTTCTAATGGTTGTAGCAAAGTCCTCTAGAAGTTACTAGGTTGCCCTGCCTTTGTACTTTGAAAGATTATAGTTGTCTCATTTTACAGCATGTCAAAACAAGGTTTGGTATTAATATTGATTTATTTTTCTGAGTCATTTTTGCAATGATCCAGATTGTGCTTTTTCTGCTTTTGGTTGTTATTGAGGGAGAAGCATTTATTTCATCTAATGTGTATCTGTAAAAGTTTTCACTCATACACAAAAGTATAAATCACTGCAGTTCTTTGCACATTTTTAAAATAAATTTCAGAAGCTCTTTTTCCAAATGGAACAAACCACCTGGGATTGAAAGGAGACCATGAGCCTTGGGTTGGAAGACACTTATAATCTTGATGTCATGTATAATGAAAATAAACTCAAAGCAAAAGTTGATCTCCTTGGCAAAAAATCCCCCATGTCCTGTGATCCATAGGTCTCAACTTGGTGACAATCATGACAATGCAGTGGGGAATGAGCAGGACAGAATGGAGGGAATGAAGTAATAATATAATTCATCTCCTCCCTAACCTGTGATGGAGTTCCTGCCCTTGGTGAAGATTTCTTTGACAATAGTATCATCATCAAAATCAAGTGCAAAAAGAGAGCATGAAGCTCAAGGAAAATCCTGCATTAAATAACATTTTCTTATCAGGAATTAACCCCCCACAACTCAGAAGTACGAGAATTTTGTTAGCAATTTACATTATCTGCAAAATCAGACACAAAGTAACTGTCAGTACCATTATCCGCAGGTAATAGTTCTAGATCATTTGCAGGTGGGGCATTAAGTCTATGGATTATAAGATTGTTAGATTAGACAGGTATTAAATCATCTCTGTGCAGTTGAAATGATAGTTATTACTAGGACAGCTGAAAAGAGAAAACAGTTTAGTAGGTTTTGAAGGGCAGAGAATTGACTAGAAAAAGGATAAGGCATCTAAGGATGAGCTTAAAATAATGTGATTGAAACACACCTGACTAGCACTCTACCACTATTTAGAAACAGACACAAAATCTACATTTACAGTGCCTGAAGCTATCTAAGAATAACTAAACCCTTAATTAGTGGGATATTGACCATAGAGGCATAATACATTTTTGCATCTGCCATTCAACCACCTTAACATTAAGGTAGGTATCTTCCAAAAGGTCTTACACAATTTTTCAAAAGTCATATGTAATTGGTATTTTTTGCTTACCATCCAACCATGGATGTTACATTGCAACTTACGAGAAGCATTTACAAAAAAAAAAAAAAATGAATGAATGAAGAATCTTCTAGTTAATAGAGTTTTTCCAGTCTTCACCCTATAAGCCAGAAGAAACCTTGGTGCAGGGCAGGTGAGTTTCAAAGTGGGGCCTAGCCTACAAGGGTTCTTGACTTCACCCAGGGAAGAATTCAAGGGTGAGCCAGTGGTAGGGTAGAAGAAAACAGCTTTATTGAAGTGGCAGAGTCCAGTGGTGTTACAGCTCTGACTACTCTTGCTGAGCGAGGCTACCCCATAGGCAGTGTGCTGACAGTAGCAGCTCAGGGCAGTTTTGCAGTCATATTTGTACCTGCTTTTAATTACATGTAGATAAGTGGAAGTTTATGCAGAAATGTGAGTTGTCAGGTCATTGCCAAGGAAACGGGTTGTAATGCCTGAGTGTTGCCATGGCAATGGTAAACTGACATGGCACACTGGTGGCTGTATCTTATAGAAAGCTGCTTCTGTCTCATTTTTCTTAGTTAGTCCTCAATTTGGTCTACTGCCTGAGCCATGCCTCCAGAGTCAAGTCCCAACTCCTACCTCAATCTGACAGATGCCATCAGGATTACAATCCCCCCAAAATACAATCCTATGCTTGGTCAAATGAAAATGTGTTCAGCAGTATTAAGAATGTAAGCTTGCCAAATAGCAATGCCATGAGAGCTTCACTTTCTATAATGGCCAGTCTTTATTGAATAGTGACTTTTTCAACATTTGAGTATGATTTTTGATGTCTATTTGTGAAGGAATAAAAGTCTCTGTGATGCCCCAATAATTTGCTGGCATCCTTATCACACCAATATTGCATTTCATAATATAAATCCTCAAGAGTTTCTGAATTTTCTTCTTCCTTCACTCTTGACTTTTATAATGCATAATTCTGGTTCTCATATTTTTATAACCACTCCTGCACATCTTTAACTAGTTTCTTTTTCTTTTCTCGTGGACAGCTCAAGACTGTATCACAATGTCTCATATGGTCAGCAACTAAGAAACTAAGATGGAAGAAAAATATGAAAGGTAATAGATCAAGTCATTAGCTCATAAGCTAATGGAAATCAAGGAGCTGTAGATTATGGAGGTCAGATTAAGAGCTGTGATGCTCAACTTGAGAGTTAAGCAAGAGTTGAAAAAGGAAGGCAAAAAACAGGTAGTCAAAATAACAAAGATAGAAATGATGTTATAAAAGTGAAGATATTTGAATAGGTAATGAATGCAGATTGAGGAGCAAAGGACTTTTCTGACAAGTTCAAAGCCCTCTGTTCTCCTTATCTTATAATCTCTTCTTTAATGAGCTCATCTATTTCCACAGTTTCAATCCTTATCTCTAATCCATTTATAGTTACAGTTCTACCCACCTACTTAAACTAAGTTCTCTATCTCCATTATCACACATTTCAACTTAATATGTTTGAATCTAACTTCATCATCTTTCTTCCTAAATCAGTCTCTAATACCCAATTCCCTATTTTCAGGTCAGTGATACTAGAATTTTTATAAGACACCTGCACTACATCCTCTGCATTTAATCTGTCATAAATTTTGTCAATTTTTCTCCCAAAATAGTTCTCATGTCTGACTTGCTTTGTCTGTTTCCACACCCATCACCGCAGTGAAGCCTTCATTTCCTTACTTTCGGACAACTACATGGCCTCCTATTTGATGTCTCCAGCTCTGTATGGTTTCACTTCCCATTCAAATCTGCACATAGCACAAGACTGATCCTCAGAAAACATTACTTTAATTATCTTCATGACTCGCTTGTCCAAGAACAGCTCAATCACCCTCAAAGACTTCATTTATAATTCAATACACTCCACAATTTGTGCAATTTTTATCTGTATTATTCTACCACATTTTCTCTTTTCCAGGAAAGCCTTGCTGTCCCCACTTAAATAATTATTTCTAGCTTTCTTATTTTATCATGCTCCTATTGTAACCCAGATTCCTCTCTTTTTTTTCCCCTGGCTTCATCAAAGATATAAATCCTTCAAGTTTCAGCTCAAGACACATCTATTCTAGAAAGACATCATGCCAACTAAGAATCATTACAGGGAACATAGGTTATCACATTCTCAGATACGCTCTGGGTTATCTTGAAGGTCAGTGTTTGAACAGCCAGTGAAGAATGTATAACATCACTTCTACTTCAAAATAATAGGAGGGTTAAACCACACAATGAAGTGTGGTTCTTCACCCAAATTAATCTGGAATGTAAATTTTTACGACATTTTGTAAGGTAAAAACAGTAATGAAATTTTCATCTTTAAAATTTAGTCATTATTTTAAAATTAAAAATCAATTTTAACAAGATAAAACTATCATAAAACATCGCATTTCTAAGTAGAGCTGAAGGAATATAACTGTTTGTTTTTATCTGAAAAAAATGAATTGTAAGAATATAAAGTAGAGGGGAAGCTAAGATTGTAGAAATTCCTGGCTGTTAGCTTAAGAACTTGGACTTTATTCTTCTAGTCATAGATATTGAAGGTGTTTGAACAAAAGACATGTTAAAAAATTTTTTAAGATTTTTATTTTCAAGAACAATGTGATCTAGAACAGAATAGAAAAAGAAAATTGTGTGTAGGCAGGGGATCCAGTTAAGAGGTTGTCACCACACTAAGGTGAGGAGTGACTGATGTGTGAACAGGGAGTAGAAATAGTGTGAATGACAAGGGAGATACAATCTTCAACAGTATCACATAGAAAACAAAGTAACAGATTCGATCAGCAACTATGGGTAGAGTGATTAAAAGATAAGAAGGAAGGAAGGATGATGCTAAGATGCTGAAAAATGGTAGTGATATCGAGAGAATTTGAAACTTTCAAAAGAAATCTGGTTTGTGGAAAAGAATGATGACTATAATTTTTTAGCAAAACTGCATCTGAAGTGGGAAGAGTACATACACACTGTTCCATAAGTAGGTAGAAATGGAAGCATGGGGCTTAAATAGGGGTCAGTGTTAGGTAGATTTGGAAAGTATCTATGTATCTGTCTCTGTATATATTTCTCATTTAAAGACGTGTCAGTTTCATCCCGCATGTTCTCACTCATAAGTGGGAGTTGAACAATGAGAACACCTGACACAGGGAGGGAAACATCACAGGCCTGTCGGGGGATGGGGGACAAGGGGAGGGAGAGCATTAGGACAAATACCGAATGCATGCAAGGCTTAAAACCTAGATGATGGGTTGATAGGTGCAGCAAACCACCGTGGCACATGTATACCTACGTAACAAACCTGCACATTCTGCACATGTATCCCAAAACTTAAAGTAAAATAAAACAAATTACCAAAAAAATAAACAAATAAAGGGCTGTCAGTAGACACTAGCAGAGTGGGAGAAAGGAGGAATGGGGTACAAGTAAGTCTTGGAGAATTCTTTTATAGCAGTATCTTTGTTAAAACTCTCTTCATTACAATTGGATTTAACCTGATATTTTAAAATCACACGTTTAAATGTATATGCTACTTTTTAAAAAGCACTTTCTTACATATTTGGTGGAAAAGAAGTAATTCTATTGAAATGCTTAAAAATGTGTCTTATTTCTATTGGTAATGATTTGCTTGCCTTGAGAGTGCTGCAATAATGCTGTGTACCATAACAGGAGTCAGGAGTCCTGGCTTCGCTGCCAATTCCATCACTCATCTGCTGATGCAAGCTCAGTATTTCTGGTCTCAAAGAACAGAAGCCAAGAAAGCACCTAACTTTAAGGCCTCTCTTAGAGTCTGCTTCCTGAAATGATCTTTATTTTCACGTCTTCAGAGCTTGTTTCAGGGAAGCGTTTACACTGTGCATTAAGACCACAGAGCCCCACCTTCCTCCCTCTTATGGTTCAGTTGGTCCCCTCACTTGACAGTGGCAGATTATCTTTCCTAAAAGCCTCTTATCTCTTCTTCATTTGTTTTTTAAATTAAACAAAATCTCTTTATCTGCTTTTCATTTCTTTGTTGAAACTCCTATAATGTCCTTTGAAAACAGTAAGGACTAAGAGGACCTTGGTTTGCTCAAAGAGCTGACTTAGCTGTGCCAAGAAATCTGTTTAACTAAGAGCATTTGGTCAAAGAGGGTATTTTGTTATCTGCTTCAATCACATATAGAGCATCTTTATGTTCTCTTCCATATTGATTTCCTTAGGTTTTTATCTATAAAAGTCTACAATAGTGCTTATGAATTTGACTTCCATATCTGCTTACAGAAATGTTATGGGAATTGATGGAAGCAAAAGATTAAATCCTTAAAGGAAAATTCTGTAGAAATTTACAGGTATACGGTAATGACATTTGGGTCAAGGATGAACCACATATACAACAGTGGTCCCATTAGATTATAATTGAGCCAAAAAATACCCATCAGCTAGTAACAAAGGCATCAAATGTCACACCGCAACACATTACTCACATTTGTGGTGACAGGGTGCAAACCAGCCACCTGTGCTGCCAGTTGTAAAAAAGTATAGCACATGTATTATATACAGTGCATAATACTTGATCATGATAGTAAACCACTATGTTACTGGTTTATGTATTTACTATATTATATCTTTTATCATTATTTTAGAATGTACTCCTTCTACTTATTTTTTTTTTTTAAGCTAACTATAAAACAGTCCCAGGCAGGTCCTTCAAGAACATTCCAGAAGAAGGCTTTATTGGCTGGGTGAGGTGATTCACGCCTGTAATCCCAGCACTTTGGGATGCTGACGAGGGTGGATTGCCTGAGCTTAGGAGTTTGATACCAGCCTGGGCCACATGGC
>NW_012114488.1:2083354-2110371 GCF_000951035.1 Colobus angolensis palliatus | reverse complement strand
AATAAGAGGGATCATAAAATTTCTCACTAAAACTAGTACATTACAGGCATTGAAAGGGGTGCTATTAATGATTACTTCAGGTAAAGAAAAATCTACCAAGAGTGGAGAGAGTGTTAGCAGGAACAGGAATGCCTTCAGGGAATAGGATTATGGTTGTGGTAGATTCTTATTCAGTATATATTTCATTCTCCCCTTCACCCATGGGACTTGCTTTAGCTTAAGAGTGGACCAAAAGAATTCTGACTCCTTAACTTTAGCCTCCAGCCTGCTTTGGCCAATGAAATCATAGCAGAAGTGATGCGAAATGAGGTTGGAAAACGTGCATTAGCTGTTGAACCTGCCCTCTCACACCTCAACCATCAGACAATGAGCTTCCCTTGGACAGGTCTCATTCCTTCAACCTGGACTGTAGAATTAATACACCTCGAGTAAGCCTGAGCCCAGCCTACAGGCAGGCACAAAGCCCAAGCAGACCCACGGCTTGCAGCAGAGCCAGTCATGCCCAATTAAATCAGCCAATCTGTATCCAACTCGCATGTAATAATAAATGATTGCGGTTTTAAACCACCAAATATTGGAGGACATTATTATACCGCTTTATGACAGCAATTGCTAGCTAATATACAGGATTTCCCTTTATTGCATATAGGATATGTGGTAGCCACTGTGCTAATCTTTGTACAGATGCTGAGGAAAACCGTATTCTGACCTTCAAGGAGCTTCTAGTTTGGAAAAAATATAAAAGCACATTTAGAATTGACAAATATTGCAAAGTAGTATTTCTCTAAGTGCCAAGTGATATACCATTAAAAGGTATAAAGAGTATTAACAACAACACAAACAAAGATCTTTGTCCTGCCTGAGCCATGGATTATGTTATCTTTTGGGGCTTCTCTTCTTTCAACTAAAAATTGAGTGATTTCAACTAGGTTAGCCATGTGATGACTTCTAGAATAAAAAATGTAAAATCCTGTGCTGACTCAGACAAGGTTGACCCCATGAAAGAAGAACATCACTGAATAAAAATATAACACAACATAATGCATAGCGCTTGGCCTTGAAAAATGGATTGAATTTAGATAGATTTGTGTATAAAAATAAAATTATGTGAATAGAAGATCAGAGCAGAAATCAAACATCAGTACCAATAGATAGAGTAATTATGTCAAGGAAAGCACTGTATCATGTCGTATGTAGCTCCTTGAGACGTGCTACTGCCAAAGGAACACCCCAGGTAGGTTCCTATTTTATGAGACTTAAAAATTATTCCATCTTAAAGATTGCCCTTTCCCCTGACTACCTCTGCACTCTGAGATTATAAAGTCTGAAACCTCTTCTATTATATTTTTAGAAAATTACTCCAACCCTCCTGTTGTCCCTAAACAGGACTTCAAACCAGTTTCTGCCTCAGTGGCAAATCCATATAGCACAATCGAAAGCTATGTCTCTACACATCAATCAATATCCTATCAGTTTTGCAAAATTCACTATGGCTTCCCACACAATCAGCTTCACTCTACAAATCACTGGAGATGATGAAGATTTTACAAATCACTGGAGATGGTGAAGATTTTATAATAAAACCATGAACCAGAAATGAAATCAAAGAACCAAAGCTCTTTGCTCACTATGTGATGGCCCAGCCTTGGAGTCCTAGGGCATCACTTAAAAATAAAAAACTTTTTAAAAAACTTCAATTCAGCCACCTAGAAAAATAAGCGTGTATTTCTTGTTATTACTTGCCTTTGCATTTCCTGTTGTTATTACTTGCCTTTGCCTTTGGAGATCAATTGATAAAGCTGTTTTCAAAAGGTTACAAAGTGACCCAGGGATTTTCCTGGAAGTTTAATTCTGTATGCTACTGCTCCTTAGCTGCAGACCCCTGTTGGGAGAGTAGAATCTTTCCAAATGTCTAACCTTTGCAGTGTCAGTGGGATATGTAGAGATGTTATTTGATGGAGGCTTTGTGTAAGGTCTTCTATGCAAGCCTATGAAAAATAAGTAAGGGAATAGAACAGTAATAATTGCACAAATGTCATAACTAGAGCATAAAGGAATAATTCCTTGTTTCTCATGACTCTATCATTTAGTTTTCAAATTCTTAATTCACAATTTTAGGAGTACTATGCATTTTGATTTTTTCTTCTGTACCTAACCCTGTGCCATTTTCTAAACTCACTAGATAAAACTTTCTTTTGTAAATCTACCGAGAAAAACGTTCTTTTTTTTTTTCTTTTTTTAGATTTTACCTGATGTTGAATCTTCAAAGAAGATTCATCACAGTAACACTTAAAAAGTACACTCTTCAGGGAAAGGGGTGTGGGTGGATGTCTATAAACACACCTTTATGCTCTTCTTTGAAATTATACCTGTAAGAGTTATTACACAGGAAATCCCCATGGATGACTAATACTTAAATTGAATAAATATCTCACACACCATAGGAATCCTAGAAGTAGCAACAGAGGAATCAGCCAGTTGACCTCTGCTACACTTCTGAGAAAGGCAACCAAAGACATCCATTAATCATCACACATCAAAAAATGATAAGTAATTAATTGTCTTTTTGTTTAACATAATGAGAAAATAAGAACTATTACCAAATTCTCATTTCACATATAATGCCACATACTGCAGATATGGAATGAATGGAGGGAAAGAAGTCTCTGTTTATTTATTGCATTGCCATAGTCAAAAACAGCCAAAATATTGGTCCAAATAATTGATATAAACTTCCACCTACGTTAATAGCTCCTTTGGCTACATATCTTCACTTTGTGATTTTTTATAAGGAAATAAGTAATATAATTATTTTTTTTTTTAGTTCTAAGACCACAAGTAGGGATGGATCATGGAGGAAACAGAACAAGAAACTAGGAATGGAAAAAATAGAGAAATGTGCAAACATTAGAAGTCTGGACAGAGATGTGCTTGAGAAACCACTTAGATACCTACAAACCCAGGTACCAGAAACAAAGCTTTCACAGTACATCAGAAACTAGTTTTGAAATCAGGTACCACACAGATAAGTCAGCAGCTAAGCAATAAAGACATTCAGATCAGTGCTTCTCAAATTTGAATGTGCACACATATTACCTGATAATCTGATTAAAGTGCAGCTTCTTATTTAACAGTTCCAAGGTAAGAGCTGAAGTGATGCTCCTGATAACAGTTCACTTACTACAGTTGGAGTATCAGGAATTTAGTCTACATGGAAATGGGGATATCAGAAAGCCAGGGAGGCAGCCTAGAGGCCTTATGCCTCCTCTTGTGTGCCTGCTTCTTCCCAATACAGTTAGAAACCCCAGAGAACGGAGAGCCTGCAACCCATAGATGGAAGCAGGTGAGCCATGCCAGGGTAAGCAGAACAGATTCTGTAGGAACAAGCATAAAGGCAGATGCCAATATTATCCAATACAAGCATGAAATCAAACAATCGTATTTCATTAACTTCCACATTCTGATTTTAAAGGGGCCCCATCTATAGGTTCGATATATGTTGCAGAGAAAACTTTGGGTAACTCACGTTGACTTATTTAACTCAAGATAATTAAGAGTATCTCCATGTATGCAGCATGAGACAATTTAACATAGTGTCCAAGAGTCCAAAGATCTTGAAGTCAGCCCACCAGAGCTTCAGTTCCTATCTAACATTCATCAACTATGTTACACAAATCAAGTTATTTAACCTCTCTAGGTCTCAGATCTCTCATCTATAACATGAGAATACATGAGATTGGGGGGACAGTAAGAATACCTATCTCATAAAATTATTGCAATGGCCAAATGAAAATATGTAAAGGTCTTAGAAAAGTGCCTGCCACAGAGGAAATAAATGTGTGCTATCATAAGACTTTGCCATGGTATTACTTCACCCACCTTTCCCCTAATGCCAAGTTAAAGATTTTTAGGTCCGACCATGTTAACTCTAAGCCAGGTAAGTACTTATCAGCAACTTCTGACCTGGCTCTTGTGGGCTCCTTATACCCTTGGACACAGAAATAGAATTTCAAAGCACATACTGTCTTTATACAGCCCAAGGCTATTTTGTGGGGGGAAATCTATTCCTGCTCTCCAGTTGTGATCTCCTTTCACTATCTTCAATCCCAACTATCTCTCTTTTTCCTCAATTATTAACATACTTTTGTAACTTTCTAGATGGAGTGCCCTGTATTTGGAAATATATGAGCTAATACCATTTACTGTTTTATCAAAGTACAATTTAAGGAGAAATATTTAGAAATATGCATTTCAGTTGACCTAATTTGTAGATTCCTCCTACTACCATTTCATTTAGCCAATCGCGTGCCTATTCCAAATTCTAAAACTTCATCAAGTAACATTCCTCTTCAGCGTGCTTCTTTCTCTCTTATTGGGTGTCACCTTCCTTCTAAACTCTATGTCTTACCTCAAGACTTGTAGGCTAATATAGTTATATTCTCCCCTTTCTAATCATCTCCTACTCCTGGCTCTCCTGTGGCCCACTGCTTTATTCATGTTTCTAAAATACTGATTCGTGTCAGGTTTCCACTCTTCTCCAAAATCTTGTCTTCCATATAAAACCTAAGCTCTTGTGCCCTACATAACAAATCTATTTTACCAATCTGTATCCTATCCATCTTTCAAGGCAATAAATTGTGCATCATTCAATTTATCTCTCATCCTTTCCTTAGGAGTCATTTTCCTTTCCTCTGGTACCTTTTTCATCTGATTCTCACGGCCATAAAGCATTCCCAAAGATATGCATGAAGTGAATTCCATGAATTTGACTGGCAGTTGATTGGGGTACACACAATAAGAGAAGAAAAACAGAAAGGACTCAGAAACACATTTACCCATATCTTTTCCTCAACAGTATAATTTCGGCTAAAGATTTACACAAAAGTGACATACACCAAAGTATGTCATGGCTTAAAACAAAGTTCTTATATTGGATATGAGTTCTGTGACTGACATATTACCCACTGTTTGACCAAAGGTCAACATATCTGAGCTGAACATGATCCCTACAACCTGCCTGAGATCACATTACCACGCTACACATGGGTACATAAAGCTGTCGGACTGTTATTTTAGAAGATGTGCAAGGAAGGACATGATGACAAGGGTCAAATGCTGCCAGGAATATAGCTCTATGGCATAATATAGTTGTTTAATGGTCCATTGATAGTTCCTCAAGACACCTGAGGTGTTTAAAGCTTTAGCCACCCAGGGTGTATAAAGAGCAATAGTCAAGCTGTAAAGCTTTACATAACCTGCTTTCAAAGTATTTTTTTAATACCAAAACTAATAAGACCTACTATTTGACAGCACAACAAGATGATGATAGTCAGTAAAAATTTAATTGTACATTTTGAAATAACTAAGAGTATAATCGGATTAAAATACAAAGAAATGCTTGAAGAGCTGAATACCCCATTCTTCATGATGTGATTATTAAAATTGCATGCCTGTATCAAAATATCTCCATATCCCATAAACACATATACCTACTATGTTCCCACAAAACATAAAACTCAAAAATAAAATAAAATATGCAAACTGAGCTTCATAATTATATTTTTATTTTTATTTTATTTTATTTTACTTTTTTTTTTTTTGAGACAGAGTCTTGCTCTTTCACCTAGGCTGGAGTGCAGTGGTGTGATCTCAGCTCACTGCAAGTTCCACCACCCCAGTTCACGCCATTCTCCTGCCTCAGCCTCCCAAGTAGCTGGGACTACAGGCACCTGCCACCAGGCTCGGCTAATTTTTTGTATTTTTCAGTAGAGACAGGTTTTCACCTTGTTAGCCAGGATGGTCTCGATCTCCTGACTTCGTGATCCGCTCGCCTTGGACTCCCAAAGTGCTGGAATTACAGGCGTGAGCCACTGCGCCTGGCCAATAATTATATTTTTAAAGTTCAAGTCCAGAGAAAAATGATAAAGATGGAAAAAGAGTAGCAGAACTATTTCTCTATCTCTTGTATTAATAAAGAAGCATGATATATTGCTTATATGCTTCTCCTCCTTTTAAATCAGTGACATTGTTTCCACATTTGCTTTCTATCAAATTGCCATGATAAAGAAGTTTAAGACTATTTGGAAATGAATCACTCCTGTTACTACTTTTTTAAAAATTAGTAATCAAAAACATATTTCTTGGAAATAAATACACACACACACACACACACACACACACACATAGAGAGAGAGACATGGATATACACCCACATATTTATATGTGTGTATTTGTGTATTTATGTGTGTGTGTATAACACATAAGTTAGGCACTATGCATCTGCAACTCAACTTTTAAATGGAGTTTACAGGTGGCTATCTCACACCAACAAAAAAAGCCTCTACATATGCCGCCAGATTCTATATCTGCATCTTCAATCTAAGCCTGAATTCACATAGAAAGGATGAGGCTAGGGAGAGAGGAAGGTGAGAAGAAGAAACAAGGAGAGAGAAAATAATACTTAAAGATTACTCTTATACATTAGGCACAAGGTGCTACTTGAGTTTTCACATTTCATAATATAATCTGTTTCCAACTCGTAAATTTAAACAAATGCCTTTGAACTCACATATTTTAATTTCTTTTTTTTTAACTTAAGTTCTGAAATACATGTGCAGGACATGCAGGTTTGTTCCATAGGTAAACGTGTGCCATGGTGGTTTGCTGCACCTACCAACCCATCACCTAGGTATTAAGTCCCACATGCATTAGCTATTTATCCTGATGTTTTCCCTCCTCCTAACCCCCCGCCCCCTGCGAATGACCCCAGTGTGTGTTATTCCCCTCCCTGTGACCATGTGGTCTCATTGTTCAACTCCCATTTATAAGTAAGAATATGCAGTGTTTGGTTTTCTCTTCTTGTGTTTGTTTGCTGAAGATAATGACTTCCAGATCTATCCATGTCCCTGCAAAGGATATGATCTCATTCCTTTTTACAGCTGCATAGTATTCCATGGTATATATGTACCACATTTTCTTTATCCAATCTATCATTGAAGAGCATTTGGGTTGATTCCTCGTCTTTGCTATTGTGAATAGAGCTGCAATGAACATATGTGTGCGTGTATCTTTATAATAGAATGATTTATATTCCTTGGGGCATATACCCAGTAATGGGATTGCTGGACCAAATGCTCTTTCTGGTTCCAGGTCTTTGAGAAATTGCCACACTTTCTTCCACAATGGTGGAGTTGATTTACATTCCCACAAACAGTGTAAAAGCATTCCTATTTCTCCAAAGCCTTGCCAGGACCTGTTGTTTCTTGACTTTTTAATAATTGCCATTCTGACTGGATTGAGATGGTATCTCATTGTGGTTTTGATTTGCATTTCTCTAATGATCAGGGATGTTGAGCTTTCTTTCATATATTTGTTGGCTGCATAAATGTCTTCTTTTGAGAAGTGTCTCTTCATGTCCTTCCCCACTTTTTAATGGGGTTGTTTTTTTCTTGTAAATTTGTTTAAGTTCCTTGTAGATTCGGGATATTAGACCTTTGTCAGATGGGTAGGTTGCAAACATTTTCTCCCATTCTATAGGTTGTCTGTTCACTCTGATGATAGTTTCTTTTGCTATGAAGAACCTCTTTAGTTTAATTAGATCCCATTTGTCACTTTTTGCTTTTGTTGCAATTGCTTTTGATATTTTTGTCACGAAATCTTTGCCTGTGCCTATGTCTTGAATGGTATTGCCTAGATTTTCTTCTAGGGTGTTTATAGTTTTGGGTTTTACATTTTAGGCTTTAAGCCATCTTGAATTAATTTTTGTATAAGGTGCAAAGAGGGAGTTCAGTTTCGGTTTTGTGCATATTCCTAGCCAGTTCTCCCAGTATCATTTATTAAACAGGGAATCCTTTCCCCATTGCTTGCTTTTGTCGGGTTTGTTGAAAATCAGATGGTTGTAAATCTGTGGTCTTATTTCTGAGATCTCTATTCCATTCCATTTGACTATGTATCTCTTTTTGTACCCGTACTATGCTGTTTTGTTTACTATAGCCTTGTAGTATAGTTTGAAGTCAGGTAGCATGGTCTCTCCAGCTTTGTTCTTTTTGCTTAGGATTGTCTCAGCTATATGGGCTCTCTTTTGGTTGCATATGAATTGTAAAGTCATTTTTTTCTAATACTGTGAAGAATGTCAATGGTAGTTTAATGGGAATAACATTGAATCTATAAGTTATTTTGGGCAGCATGGCCTTTTTCACAATATTGATTCTTCCTATCTATGAGCATGGAATGTTTTTCCATTTGTTTGTGTCCTCTCTTATTTCCTCGAGCAGTGGTTTATAGTTCTCCTTGAAAAGGTCCTTTACTTCTCTTGTTAGTTGTATTTCTAGGTATTTTATTCTCTTTGTAGCAATTATGAATGGGAGTTCACTCACGATTTGGCTCTCTGCTTGTCCATTTTAGGTGTGTAGGGATGCTTGTAATTTTTGAATACTGATTTTGTATCCAGAGACTTTGCTGACATGGCTTATGAGCTTGAGAAGCTTTTGAGCTGACAGGGTGGGGACTTTCTAGATATAGGATCATGTCCTCTGCAAACAGAGTAAGTTTGACTTCCTCTCTTCCTATTTGAATACCCTGTATTTCTTTCTCTTGCCTGATTGCCCTGGCCAAAACTTCCAATACTATGTTGAATAGGAGAAGTAGTGCGAGAGGGCATCCTTGTCTTGTGCCAGCTTTCAAGAGGAATGCTTCCAGCTTTTGCCCATTCAGTATGATACTGGCTTTGAGTTTGTCATAAATAGTTCTTATTATTTTCAGGTATGTTCCATCAAAACTTAGCTTATTGAGAGTTTTTAACATGCAGGGGTGTTAAATTTTATTGAAGGCCTTTTCTGTGTATTGAGATAATCATGTGGTTTTTGTCTTTCGTTCTGTTTATGTGATGAATTCCGTTTATTGATTTGAGCATTTTGAACCAGCCTGCATCCCAGGGATGAAGGTGGTGAATAAGCTTTTGATGTGCTGTTGGATTAGGTTGCCAGTATTTTATTGAGGACTTTTGCATTGATGTTCATCAAGGATACTGGCCTGAAGTTTTCTTATTTTATTGTATCTCTGCCAGATTTTGCTTTCAGGATGATGCTGAGCTCATAAAATGAGTTAGACAGAAGTCCCCCATTTTCAATTTGTTGGAATATTTTCAGAAGAAATGGTGCTAGCTTCTCTTTGTACCTCTGATAGATTTCAGCTGTAAAGCCATCTGGTCCTAGGCTTTTTTTGATTGGTAGGGCATTTATTCCTGCCTCAATTTCAGAACTTGTTATTGGTCTATTCAGGGATTCAACTTTTTCCTGGTTCAGTCTTGGGAGGATCTATGTGTCCAGGAATTTATCCATTTCTTCTAAATTTTCTGGTTTATTTCCATAGAGGTGTTTATAGTATTCTCTGACGGTCATTTGTGTTTCTGTGTGGTCAATGGTAATATCTCCTTTATCATTTTTTATTCTATTTGATTCTTTTCTCTTCTCTCTTTTCTTCTTTATTAAACTAGAGGTCTATTTTATTAATTTTTTCAAAAAAACAGTTACTGGATTAATTGATTTTTTGAAGTTTTTTGTATACCTACCTATTTCCTTCAGTGTTGCTCTGATCTTGGTTATTTCTTGTCTTATGCAAGCTTTGGGGTTTGTTTGCTCCTGTTTCTCTAGTTCTTTCAGTTGTTATGTTAGGGTGCTGATTTGAGATCTTTCTAACTTTTTGATGTGGGCATTCAGTGCTATAAATTTTCCTCTTAACACTGTTTTACCTGCATCCCAGAGATTCTGGTACATTGTCACTTTGTTCTCACTGATTTCAAAGAACTTCTTGATTTCTGCTTTATTTCATTATTTACCCAGGAGTCATTCAGGAGCAGGTTGTTCAATTTCCATGTAGTTGTATGGTTTTGAGTGAGTTTCTTTATCTTGAGTTCTAACTTGATTATGCTGTGGTCTTTATGATTTCATTTCTTTTGCATTTGCTGAGGACTGTTATGATTTCATTTCTTTTGCATTTGCTGAGGAATGTTTTACCTCTAAGTGATCAATTTAGAGAAGTGCCATGTGGTGCCAATAAAGATGTATATTCTGTTATTTTGGGGTGGAGAGTTCTATAGGTATCTATCAGGTCCAATGAACACAGAGCTGAGTTTAAGTCCTGAATATCTATGTTAGTTTTTCTGTCTCAATGATCTGTCTAATATTGACAGTAGGGTGTTAAAGTCTCCCACTATTATTGTATAGGAGTCTAAGTCTCTTTGTAGGTCTCTAAGAATTTGTGTTTTGAATCTGGGTGCTCCTGTGTTGGGTGCATATATATTTAGGACAATTAGCTCTTCTTATTGAATTGATCCCTTTACCATTATGTAATGCTATTCTTTGTCATTTTTTATCTTTATTGGTTTAAAGTCTGTTTTGTCAGAAACAAGGATTGCAGCCCCTGCTTTTTTCTGCTTTCCATTTGCTTGGTAGCATTTCCTCCATCCCCCTTTATTTTGAGCCTATGTGTGTCTTTGCACATGAGATGGGTCTCTTTAATACAACACACCAAAGGATCTTGACTCTTTATCCAGCATGCCATTCTGTGTCTTTTAATTGGGGCATTTAGCTCATTTACATTTAAGGTTAATATTATTATATATGTGAATTTGATCCTGTCATCATGATAACAGCTGGTTATTTTGCAGACTTGTTGATGAAGTTGTTTCATGGTGTAATTGGTCTGTGTACTTCAGTGTGTTTTTGCAGTGGCTGACAATGGTTTTTCATTTCCATATTTAGTGCTTACTTCAGGAGCTCTTCTTGCGAGGCAGACCTGGTGGTGACGAATTTCCTCAGCATTTGCTTGTCTGGAAAGGATTTTATTTCACCTTCACTTACGAAGCATAGTTTGGCTGGATATGAAACTCTGGGTTGGAAATTCTATTATTTAAGAATGTTGAAAATTGGCCCCCAATCTCTTCTGGCTTATAGGGTTTCTGCTGAGAGGTCCACTGTTAGCCTCATGGGCTTCCCTTTGTAGGTGACCTGGCCTTTCTCTCTGGCTGCCCTTAACATTTTTCCCTTCATTTTGACCTTGGAGAATCTGATGATTACGTGTCTTGCGGTTGATCTTCTCATGGAGTATCTTACAGGGGTTCTCTGAATTTCCTGAATTTGAATGTTGGCCTGCCTTGTTAGGTTGGGGAAGTTCTCCTGAATGATATGCTGAAGTATGTTTTACAACTTCATTCTGTTTTACAGCTTCATTCTGTTCTACCTGTCTCTTTCAGGTACCCCAATTAGTCATAGGTTCAGTCTTTTTACATAATCCCATAGTTTTCAGAGGTTTTGTTCATTCCTTTTCATTCCTTTTTCTTTAATCTTGTCTGTCTGTCTGTCCTATTTCAGCAAGATAGTCTTCAAGCTCTGAAATTCTTTCCTCTACTTGGTCTATTCGGTTATTCATACTTGTGATTGCATTGTGAAGTTCTCATGTTGTGGTTTTCAGCTCCGTCAGATCTTTTATGTTCCTTTCTAAACTGGCTATTCTGGTTAACAGTTCCTGAAATGTTTTTTCATGGCTCTTACCTTCTTTGCATTGGGTTAGAACATGCTCCTTTAGCTCAGCAAAGTTCATTATTACCCATCTCTGAAGCCTACTGCTGTCAATTCATCCATCCTAACCTCCTCACAGTTCTGTGCCCTTGCTGGAGAGGTGTTGTGAATGTTTAGAGGAAAGGGGCACTCTGGCTTTTTGAGTTTTGAGCATTGTTGTGTTGTTTCTTTCTCAACTTTGTGACTTCCTGTAGCTTCAGTCTTTGGGGCTGTTGACCTCGGATGGGGTTTTTTTTGTAGGGACTTTTCTGTTGATGCTGTTGCTGCTGCTGCCTTCTGTTTGTTTGTTTGTTTGTTTTTCTTTTAAAAGTCAGGCCCCTCGTCCATAGGGCTGCTGTGGTTTGCTGGGGGTCTACTCCAGACCCCATTCACCTGGATTCCTTCCACCCCTGGAGGTGTCACCAGTGAAGGCTGCAGAACAGCAAAGATGGCTGCCTGCTTCTTCCTCTGGGAGCTCCATCCCAGGGGGGCACCAACCTGTTGCCAGTGGGAACACTCCTGTATAAGATGTCTGGCGACCAGTGTTGTGAGGTCTCACCCAGTCAGGAGGCATCCAATTTGGGACCTACTTAATGAAGCACTCCGCCTGCTCCTTGGTGGAGGGGTTACGCTGTGCTGGGGGAATCCTACTCATCTGGACTGCCCAGAGTCCTCAGAGCACGCACAAGGAAAGTATGCTGTTCTGTGGAGACTGAGGCTGCCCCTTCCCCCAGTGTCTCAGTCCCAGGGAGATCAGAGTTCCATCCCTAAATCCCTGGTTGGAGTTTCTGAAATTACTGCAGGGAGGTCCTGCCCAGTGAGGAGGGATAGGTTAGGGTCTGGCCTAAAGAGGCAATCTGGCCATGATCTGCCACAGCCACTATGCTGTGCCGTGGGGAATTCCTCCTGGGTCCAAACCATCCAGTGTGCCTGGCACCAGCAGGGGGAAAATGGCAGACTGGAGCTGCAGTGATGATTGCCGCCCCTCCCTACGGAACTCAGTAGTCTTAGGCAGTCTCCTGCCAAGTGGTCACTGAGAAGCTGCACATCTCTGTGCTTGGTAGCCAATGCCCTGGTAACGGGGCTCATGATGGGGATCCCCAGATCTGCAGGTTATACAGATCCATGGAAAATCTGTGGTTTCCTGGGCAGGGTGGCACGATCACTCAACACCTCCCTTGGCTGGGGGTGGGAGTGCCCCCTGCCCTGTGCGGCTCCCAGGTGGGACATTGCACCACCCCGCTTTTCCTGGCTCTCCACGGGTCACTCCAACCACCCAGTCAGCCCTAATGAGAGAACCTGGATACCTTAGTTGCTGGTGCAGAATTCACTCACTCTTTTTGTTCCATACACATTTTAATTTCTATTTGAAGTATTCGTGCTTCAAGTTCAACCAGCTTTGGTCAGTTTGTGATTTTATTCGCCATTGGCCTTCCACATAGTTTATGATACATTAGTCTTTAAACCAACACGGGAAGCATTTTAGAGGACTTTTCTTTTCATCTAGGCTTTTTATTTCCGTGTTTCCTAGACTGTGCTTATAGATTAGACTCAATCTCCAGCTGAAGGAAAAGGACTGATCACGATACATATTTACAAGAGCAGTTTTTCATATGCCATATTGAAAGTGTCAGGAAGAGAAGATCCCTTGTCAGTCCAACAAAGTCAAACAAATCAAAACCTGTTAACACTAGGGATTGGGCTGGGAACAATTCATTGGAGAGTATCATGGTGCTGTAGGTCTCAAGAGGGCATTTGATAGCACCCTTGGCAATAACAAAGAGATGCAGAGAAATTCCCTCACCACATCTTTTGGCAGAAAAAAATAAATTGATGAAGGCAGGTTATTGGGCCCACAGGGAGAAATATTCCCACAGATAAGGAAAAGTAAGCATCGTATTGGAGATTCAGAGAAATCATCAGTCTGTAAAAGCAGTTTGCAGCAAAAACCAAAAAACAAAAAACAAAACAAAAAAAAAAACCTTGGTTTTCCTTTTCTAGTAAACATAATTTTTAAGAAGCAGAACAAGAAAGCAACAAGAGAAAATTAATGAGATAAAAAGAAATCATGGCCTCCGGGTTCCAAGATGGCCGAACAGGACCAGCTCCAGTCTACAACTCTCAGCATGAGCGATGCAGAAGATGGTGATTTCTGCATTTCCAACTGAGGTACTGGGTTCATCTCACTGGGGATTGTTGGACAGTGGGTGCAGCCCATGGAGTGTGAGCCGAAGCAGGGCGGGGCATCGCCTCACCTGGGAAGCACAAGGGGTCAAGGAATTCCCTTTCCTAGCCAAGGGAAGCTGTGACAGACAGTACCTGGAAAATTGGGATACCCACCCCCCAATACTGAGCTTTTCCAACAGTCTTAGCAAATGGCACACCAGGAGATTATATCCCGTGCCTGGCTCAGAGGGTTCCACACCCACGGAGCCTCGCTAACTGCTAGCACAGCAGTCTGAGATTGAACTGCAAGGCAGCAGCGAGGCTGGGGGATGAGAGTCTGCCATTGCTGAGGCTTGAGTGGGTGAACAAAGTGGCCGGGAAGTCGAACTGGGTGGAGCCCACGGCAACTCAAGGAGGCCTGCCTGCCTCTGTAGACTCCTCCTCTAGGGGCAGGGCATATCTGAACAAAAGGCAGCAGAAACTTCTGCAGACTTAAATGTCCCTGTTTGACAGCTTTGAAGAGAGTAGTGGTTCTCCCAGCATGGAGTATGAGATCTGAGAACGGATAGACTGCCTCCTCAAGTTGGTCCCTGACCCCCAAGTAGCCTAACTGGGAGACACCTCCCAGAATGGGCCAACTGACACCTCATACAGCCGGGTGCCCCTTTGGGACCAAGCTTCCAGAGGAAGGATCAGGCAGCAACATTTGGTGTTCTGCAATATTTGGTGTTCTGCAGCCTCTGCTGGTGATACCCAAGCAAACAGGGCCTGCAGTGGACCTCCAGCAAACTCCCAACAGACCTGTAGCTCAGGGTCCTGACTGTTAGAAGGAAAACTAACAAACAGAAAGGACATCCACACCAAAACCCTATCTGTACATCACCATCATCAAAGACCAAAGGTAGGTAAAACCACAAAGACAGGGAGAAACCATAGCAGAAAAGCTGAAAACTCTAAAAATCAGAGCACCTCTTCTACTCCAAAGGAACACAGTTCCTCACCAGCAACAGGAATTCTCATCAGTGACAGTGACCCAGAGTCCAATTCATTATTAGTGAACTTAAAACCCATAAACATGTTAGTTGATCTCACTGTATATGTGATGTGGTTTGGCTGTGTGTCCCCACCCAAATCTCACCTTGAATTGTAATCCTCATAATCCCCACATGTCAAGGGTGGGACCAGATGAAGGTAATTGGATCATGGTGTGGTTCCCCAATGCTGTTCTTATGATAAGTGAATCTCATGAGATCTGATGCTTTTATAAGTGTCTGGCATTTCCCCTGCTTGCACTCATTCTCTCTCCTGCCACCCTGTGAAGAGGTGCTTTCCACCATGATTGTTAAGTTTCCTAAGGTCTCCCCAGCTATGTGATACTGTGATTCAATTAAACCTCTTTTCTTTACAAATTTTTTAAAAAAGAAGTCATTATGAAATTTTACATGAAAAAGGGGAAGTAAGGGAGAAATTTTAGAAAATTTAAAATACAGTGGCAGAATTCACATTTACAGAGAAGGTAGTAAAGGGCAGAACTTGGTAGCATGAAAAGGCACATCAATCGGGCCAAATACAGTCTTCAAAAACTCTCTAGAATGCAAAGAAAAAGCACAATGAACTGAAAATAACGAGAAAAATAATAACCAGTGAAAACAACAAAGAACAGAAACTCAGTTCAAGAACACAAATGGGAAAACTAGACAATAGCTAGACCCACAACTGAAGAAATTTCCCATATTTAAAAAACAAAAAGTCTAGTGTTTCCAGTTAGTCAAGGCTTACTGCCTTTGAGAAATGTAAGCCACACATTGACATTTCCTGACAAAATATTTGAATTACAAGAATAAACTTTAAAACCCACAAGTATTCACCTATATATAAAAGACTATAAATCATGTCAGCCTCAAACGTTTATTCTGAAAACAATGGAACAATGTCTACAGTCACGTCAGGAGAAAGATTGTTAGCTAAGAATTTTATATTCTATGACGTAGTCTACACGTATACAAGAAATAAAAACCCATGTTCATTACATAGAGACACAGGAAATACACTGGTCTCTTCCTGTCTTTAAAGCTATTTGATCACGTATTCCAATTAAGTATATTCCAGAACATAACTTCAGAATTGAAATAAATGGCATGAAGACTATTAAGTTTGTTCTTAATCAGTATGAGCCTCAAACTTGAGGATATAAGCATATTATGTTTTGTCACGAGAATTCCACAGCAAGAGGATAAAGTTCAACTTCCAGGATTTGTCTCGGCTGGCATTATTTTTCTGCTGTCACTTCTGTCCTGGGAAATATGTTTAATTACTACAGCCTTAAAATTCGTATTCTTAAACATACATCCAAAAGCCAGAAAGCAGGGTCTTGAAGAAGTATTTGTAAGTCTATGTCCAAAGTAGCATGATTCACAAGAGCCAAAAGGTATAACAACCCAAACATTCTTTGACAGATGAATAAACAAAATGTGGCATATACATTTAATGGGATAGTATTCAACCTTAAAAAGGAAAAAATTCTGATGCATGTTACAATATGAATGAACCTTGAGGACAATATGCTAAGTGAAATAAGCCAGTCACACAAACACCAGAGATATCCTAAGTAATCAAACTCATGGAAATCGGAGTAGAATGGTGGTATCCAGGGACTTAAGGAAGTGGGGAATGGAAAATCATTGTTTAATGGGAATACAGTTTCAGTTTTACATGTAGAAAAAGTTCTGGAAATTCATTGCAAAACAATATGAATTTACTTAACACTACTAAACTGCATACTTAGAGACATTTAAGATGGTAAAATTTTATGTGCATTTTGTCACAAATGTTTTTTAAAAACTCATAGTGAATCATTTGTGTTTGTTAAACTTATTAATTCATTACTTTAAAAACTATCCAATAGTTTATTATTATCCATTATCAGGCTCTTCATCATATCATATTCTATATCATATCTTTTATATTTCTGCATAGCTCTGCATTAAGAGTGCTTTAAAATTAATAAATGCAGTTATATCTTGACAACATAAAAATATACGTTTATGGGTGAAAAAGCTTTAATTCAATAGATCATACATTCTGAACCATGGTAATATTATCTCCAAGGGTACAAAATTAAGTAATGCGGAGGGAAAAAAAATCTTACATTCTAAATTTTCACTGGCAAATCCCACCAAACATTTAAGGAAGAACTGCCTAATTAATACTATACACATATACATACCACACAAGATCTTCCAGAAAATTGAAAAGGAGAAACACTTCTCAACTTATCCTATGAGGACAGCACTATCCTGATACACAAACCAGATAAGACATTATAAGAAAACTATAGATGAATCCTCCTCATAAGCTTAGAAGCAAAACTTCTTAATAAAATTAGAGCAAATCAAATCCAACAATATATAAAAATTATATATGCCTGTAGTCCAAGTGCTTTGAGAGGCCAAAGTAGAAAAATTACTTGAGGCCAGGAGTTCAACAGCAGACTGGAAAACAGAGTGAGACCCTGTCTGTACAAAAAAATTATCCAGATGTGGCAGCATGTGCCTGTAGTCCTAGCTACTCAGAAGATTGGGGTGGGAGGACTGCTTGAGCCCAGGACTTCTATGCTGCAGTGAGCTGTCATACGGCCACTGAATTGCAGCCTGGGTGACAGAGTGAAAGTCTGTCTCTTAAAACAAAGGGGGTAGAGGAGGGATGGTACAGTATGACCAAGTGGGGTTTTTCCAAGGAATAAAAAGTTTAACATTCGAAAATCTCTCAATGTAATTCATCATGTTAAACAAACAAACAAAGTGATGTGATCATTGCAATAGCTGTAGAAAAATCAATTGAGAAATCATACTTAATAGTAAAAGACGAAGTGCTTTCCCCCTAAGATCAGAAATAAGACAAGGAAGTCCACTCACTATTTGTATTCAACATTGTACTGCAGATTCTGACCAGTGTACAATAAGATGAGAAACATAAAATAAAATATAACCAATTTAAAAAAGAAGAAGGAAAACTGGTTTTACTCCCAGATGTAACTGTTTATGTAGAAAATCTAATGAAATCTATGTAAATTCAACAGAAACTGCAAAAACTCTGTTAGAAATGATAAGTGAATTTAGCAAGTTGCAGCGTACAAGGTCAACATACAAAAATCAAAGTTACTTCTATGTACCAGCAACAATCAGAAACTCAATTTTTTAAAATTACACTAGCATCAAAAACATGACAAATGGGAAAACATAACAGAAGTTGCACAAGACCTGCATCCTGAATATTATAAAACATTTCTGAGACATATTTTTAATGAAGTGGAGAGATTTACCTAATTAATGATGAAAAGATTCAGTAGTAACCCATAATTATGTATAATTAGTGTGTGTCAATTAAAAATAATAACTGTTTTTAAAATAGTAAAACTTTGGAAAAAAAAAGGTCAATTCTCAAACTGAACTCAAGACTCAACAGAATCCCCATAAAATCTCAGCAGGCCCTTTTTTTGTAAAAATTATCAAATTGATTCTAAACTTCCTATGGAAATGCACGGGACCTAGTGTAGTCACACACACACACACACACACACACACAAATTTTCAAAAAGAACAAAATTCATGCTAACACTACCTGATTTCAAGCCTTATTACAAAGCTATAGCAATGATGAGACTGTGGTAATGGCATAAAGAGAGATAAATAGATCAATGGAATAGAATGGAAAATCTAGAAATAGACTCACACATGTATCGACACTGACTTTCAATGAAGCTGCAAAAGCAAGCTGGTGGGGAAAAACAGTCTCTATTATAATGCTGAAACAAATGGATATCCATATAAAAATAAATGCATTTATACAAAATCTACTCAAAATGGATCATAGACATAAATGTAAAACCAAAAACTATAAAACGTTTAAAAGTGCGCATAAAAGAAAATCTTTGTGACTCTAGTTAGTCAGCAGTTTCTTAGATACCACAAACTGATTTCAAAAAATTGTAAGTTGACCTTCACCAAATTCAAATTTTTGTTTTTTGAAAGACAATATTAAGAGAGTAAAAAGACAAGCCACAGTAAGAAAAAATATTTTCAGGTCATGTGTCTAATAAAGAATGTATCTAGAACATATAAAAACAACCTTCAAAACTCAATATTAAGAAAACAAGCAACAGAATTTTTAAAAGGACACAAGACTTAAACAGAAACTTCATCTGTTCAACAAATGGCAAATAAATGAAAAGATGTTCAACATCATTGGTCATTAGAAAAATACAAAGTAAGTCCACAGTGAGATACCACTACACACCTATTAAAGTAGCTAAAATGAACAAGACTAAGCATATCAAGTGTTGACAAGGATGTGGAGCAACTGAAACTCCCATGCGCTGCTGGGGAGAACACAAAATGATAGCGTCACTATGAAAAACAGTTTGTTAGAGTCAAAAGAAGATAAATTTATACCTACTGTGTGATCCACTTATTCTACTCCTTAATATTTACCCAAGGAAAATGAAAGCTTATAACTATATACAAAGACTTACACATGAATATTTATGGCAGCTTTTTTTACAATAAACTGGAAGCAACCCAAATTCCATCAGCAAAGGAATGGAGAAACAAAATGTGGTATATCTGACAAAGGAATAGTATTCAGTAATAAAAAGGAATAAACCATCGATATACAATACAGCATGCATGAATCTCAAAATAGCAATACTGAGTGAAAGAAGCCAGATGAAAATGAGTATGCACTATATGATTCTATTTATGTACAATTTTAGAAAATTCAAACTAATCTATATGACAGAAGGCAGAATAGTGTTTGCCTGGAATGGGGGTGGAAAACAAGGTGAGACAAAGAGGAGAAAGATATCACAAAGGGGCAAGAGGAAACTTGTGGTTGTGATGGATATGCTATTTATTTCCATTGTGGTGATGGTTTCACAGGTTGTATACATAGGTCAAGAATTTCCAAAATGTAAATTTAAATATTTTCAGTTTATTTCAATGATTCCTCACTTAAGCCATTCTTTAAAAATTGAAAGTGAGTCCCAGATAAATTCCCTGCCCAGAGTTCTCCTAGTCCGTGAGATGGTCTAAGCTAAAATTGTATGATGACAAATGAGAGGAAAATTGTGTCAAGTCATCCAAACTTCATCCCAAGAGTCACCTTGGTAACCCTAAAGCAGCTAGGGACTAAGCTGGAGGCTATAAAACTTTTCCTGCAGCCAAAACTCAAATAAAAATGCATATCAGCAATGACAGCCTAAAGGAAGCATTTTCAAAAGTCTGACACAATAGAAAGAGAAATTAATTGAGAGCCACATGACCTGATTAGATTTTCTGGAAATGTCCTGCAATTAGCTAGTTGTAACCTAGGGCATATCCCTTATTTATCTATAAATTTGAGTTGTACTCATTTTATAGAGCCTCTTCCAGAATCATCACTCAAGATCCATTCCCATAGTCTTTCCTTTCTGTCATTCTGTTTTTCTATGACTACGAAAATATATGTGCCCAAAATTAAGAAAAACAAATAAATATAATTAAGGGAAATATAAGAATTAGAAAGAAATAATTAAAGAGAAGAAATCTGTAACTATTTATACTATCAGAGTGACAAAAATTGTTGCAACTATTAGAACCATCAGTAGATGCCATCATTTTTCTAAGTTAAGCTACTCAATCATTAAGTATTGATTAAGCTCCTATGGCACATAGTTTCACATTTATAGAATAAATGAGTATTAATAATTTGTTGGCATGTTTGACATGTTTTGTTTTAACTTATAGGCTGAAAATTTCAGGTGATATCAGGTTTTGTTTTTACGATATATTCATATATTCAAATTTTTTGAAACAGAAAATTTTAAATTATTTTTATCACCATCCACTCATTATCGTGGCATATTTCAGAATGCCTTAAACAATCTAGGGCCCTGCCCTCTAAGAGTTTGCCTTCTAAAATAGAAGGCATTCTTTTGCATTCAAAATAGAATGTCACACTCATTTCGTCAGTAACTTTTTACAGCCTAATCTCTCTAACTACATTTCTTCTTTTTTTTTTTTTTTTGAGATGGAGTCTCGCTCTGTCGCCCAGGCTGGAGTGCAGTGGCGGGATCTCAGCTCACTGCAAGCTCCGCCTCCTGGGTTCCCGCCATTCTCCTGCCTCAGCCTCCCGAGTAGCTGGGACTACAGGCGCCCACCACCTCGCCCGGCTAGTTTTTTTGTATTTTTTTAGTAGAGACGGGGTTTCACCATGTTAGCCAGGATGGTCTCGATCTCCTGACCTCGTGATCCGCACGTCTCGGCCTCCCAAAGTGCTGGGATTTCTAACTACATTTCTTAAAACAATATTGCCACTTGAGTGGAATCAATCAGATGGAATTATCCTGTAACGTCAAAATTCTGAGTCATTCCATGTGAACAAACTCTCAATACCTCTGGATTCTGGAGAGAAATTGCCTTTCTTAAGGATCATCATCATGAACAGTGAATGAGCATTTAATTTAAAAAAATTGACTTCCTCAAAAAGGGTTTGCCTTCTAAAGAATAAACAGGTACTTGATACCATCTACACTGCTTGGGTCCTATAAGGTCATTGAACTACAAAGAAAACCCCCTAAATATTTGTGGTTAAGGTTCCTGCCAAAATACAGCTTTTCTAAGAAGGCCCCCAACCACAAACCTACAGTTAAGGATTAACCTCTACAGTCAAATAATAATAATGCAAAATGTCCCTTCAAGTGGTAAAGATTAGTACTCCAGACAAGAGATTATGGTGGAATTTAAAGCTCAAAAAATAGGACTGAAGTCCAAGATTAAGGGAGAATTTTCTTTGAGTTTTAAGGACTGGGCAGAGGTTCAGAATTGGAGTTCTCTTAAAGAGGCACTATTTCTTTTTGAAATCAACATGCAGCAACATCTCTTAGTGAGCAGATCTCTTACTGGGCTACGATTACTCTCTTACCTTAGGTATACATTACAAGTAGAAAAGCACATGGCTTCGACTTAAAAAAAAGGAAATTTCTGATGGTGAATAAACATTTTATTTAAAAACATAACATTTGAAAATTATTCAAAAGGGTCCAATGTCATCAAAATGAATAGGATAACATGCACTCACTATAGAGATTCTGGTTAATAGAAAAGAAGGTAAGATACAAAGATGCAAGGATGCTTCTGGTCCTTGAGGATTTTATAGACCACTGAGGAAGAGGGATGTTTAGAATAAGAAAGAGCTCATTGTTCCAGCTAGTGTCAGAGAAAGCTTTACAGAGAAGGGTGGAGAGCCTTGAAGAAACAATTACCAGGAGTTAGATATAGGCAAGAGGGAGAAAAAGGATTCCAGACAAAGGCATCACCATGTGCATGGGTAAAGCCTCAGCATGTGCTTGAGTAAAGGCTCACCAACGTGAACGGTACTTTCTCACCTGGGAAGGTTATGTCGTGTGGTTTGAGCCTTTCAGAAGTTGCCATAGGAAGGTAGAAATACAGGGTTTAGCCATAAAGTTAGACCAAGGCCAGAACTTAGAGGGCTTGGATGCAGTTTAAGAAGTCAGATGTGTATTACTGGCAAAGAGAAATATCAAAGACTTTTTAAAAAGGGAATGAGATTAGCAAATTTGGGCTTGAAAAGTGAAACTTTAATTAAACCCTTTTCAGTTTTCTTTCTTTCAGGGAGCCCATCAAGGAGTTCTACTTTTCCAGGTCAAATGGGTCTTAACTGAACGTCAGGAAAGGCACACAGGGAGGCAACGTAGACCAGGCTCAGATCCTCCCACTCTGATATACCAGAGGGCTCGCCTTTTAAGTGCTTGATGTTTTGAGTATGGTTTGGGGTTCACAGTGACAGTTCACTTGATTTTAAAAGATCTGGCTGTATGTATTTTTCAGATTGAAAAACATTGTTGTAGAAGATGAACTTCAAGTTATTATCCAGTCCTCCTTCCCAAAGTTTACCACTATCCTAAATTCGAAAAGTATATATTATTTTTGCATATTTTTTATTTTATATAACTGACATTATAGAGTATATACTTATCCTATGTTGTCCTTTATCTAAACCTGGTTTTGTAAAATTATCCATTCTATTGTGTTCAATACTCATTAATTCATTTTTATCACTGAATGTAATGTATTATATGTATATACCACTATCCTTTCTACAGCTGATGGACACTTGGATTTTTTCCCCACTTTTGGCCATTATGAATAATGCTCATAGGAGCACTCTTGTATTTGTCTTTGGGTGTATATATGTTTGCATTTCTGTCAGAAGTGGAACTGCTGGAGCATAAGATGTGTGTGTGTGTTTGGCTTTAGTAGATATTACCAGTTTTCCAAAATAGATGTGCCAGTTTACATTCTCGTCAACAATGCATGAAAGCTCCTGTTGCTTTCTATTCTCACCAAACCTTGTCAGATATTTTTAACATTGCCCATTCTGATAGATATGTATTTCTCATTGTGGTTTTAATTTGCATTTTCCTGAAAATTAATGTCTAACTACCTTTTTGTCTGTTTTATTGGCCATCTGGAAATTATTAAGCGTCAGTTCATGTCCTTTGCTCATCTTTATTGAACCCAATAGACTTTTTCTTAATTTGTAGTAATTTGTTATATATTTGGATACAAGTCCTTCATCAGTTATATGTATTTCAAATACCTTCTGCTAGACATTTATGTTATCTCCAGTTTAAAGTTAGGATTAAAGATGCTATGAGCAATTATGTACAAATCTTTGTGTAGAAATATATTTTTATACTCTAGAGGAAATACCTGGGAGTAAAATTGCTGATATAGTAAGTGTATGTTTAACTACATGCAGAGTTTTCTGTAGTGGTTACATTTTACATTCCCACCAGCAATGTATAAGAATTCAGTTGTTTGACATCTTTATTAGGAGCTGTTATTGTCTGCCACTCATTTATTTGCGGCCATTCTAAAAGATGTGTTTCACTATTGTTTCACTAATAAAATATGGCTTTTATTTGCATTTCCCCAATGATTATAAGGATGACCACCTATTTTCATGTGCTTATTAACCATTCACAGATTATCCTTTGTGACATTTCTGTTTAAATTTTGCCCATTTGTATTGCACTCTTATTAGGTTTTAAGATTTCTTTATATTTATATAGAAGCATATTTTTCTCAAATGGATTTTTCAAATATATTTTCCAGTTTATGTGGTTTGCCTTTTAATGTTATTAATGGTCAATTTAGAAAAGCAGCAGCTTTTAAATTTAATGAGATGAAATGTATCCTTTTCTTTACAGTTTATATATCTTGTGACCCAACACATCTTTGCTGACCACAAAACTGTATAAGGATATTCTTCCCATGATTTCCTCTAATGTTTTACAGGCTTAGCTTTTGTATTTGGATCTAGTATTCCCATATTTCAAGTCAAATTTTGTGTCTGATATGAGGTAAGGGTCAAGGTTCATATTGTTTATCTTTATGGATATGAAGTTATTCCAACAACATTGATTGAAAAGAGTATCTTTTCCTTATTGAATTACCTTGGCACTTTTGTCAGAAACCAATTGACTTCATATGTGTGGGTTTATTTCTGGCCTTTGTATTCCATTCTGTTGATCACTACATTCATTTTAGGTCAATACTGTCCTGTTATGGTTACTGTAGTTTCTTAATGGTAAGTCTTGAAATTGGGTAACATATGTGCTCCAAATTCATTCATCTTTTTCAAAATTAGTTGCTTATTCTAGGTCCTTGGGATTTCTACATATATTTTAGAATCAGCCTTTCAATTACTAAAAAAGTTCTTCATAGGATGTTGATAGTTTTGAGCAATTTAAGAATGATGTGTATTTTGGTTTTCTTTTGTTATCTTGTTTGTCTGCTTGGATTTCACTGGGCTTCTTGGATCTGTGGGTTTATTGTTTTCATCAAAATTGGAAAAAATATTGGTGATTAATTTTCAACTAGTTTTTCTTTCCCTCCCCTCCATCTGAGACTCTAATTACATGTACAAGTCACTGAAGCACTGCCTTTTTTTTTTTTTTTTAGTTTCTTTTTCCTCTGTCCTCAATTTTTGATAGTTTCTGTTGCGATATCTTCAGGTTCTCTAAACTTTTCTTCCTCAATGTCTAATCCTCTGTAAATACAATCTAGTAAATATTTCATATGTTGCATTTTTTGCCTCTAGAAATTTATCTTAATAACTTCCATTTATTTCCTCATTCTCTTGTTCTCTTATCTTTAAATCCTTGAACATATTGAGTATGTTTACAATAGTACTTCTAATATTTATATCTGCTACCACCATCATTGCTGTCATTTCTTATTCAATTTATATGGACTAATTTTTCTTCTAGTTATGTGTCACATTTTCCTGCTTCCTGCTATGTCTAGTAATTTTTTATTAAATTCTAAGCATTTTGTATGTGTTTTTATTGTTGTTGTTATTGTTAATGTCTGGATTTTGTCATCTTCCTTTAAAGAGTATTGAACTTTATCCTCAGAGGCAGTTCAGTTTCTGGCTGGTAAGTTCCATTGTTTTGAGACCTGTGGTTATTTTAAGCTTTATTAGAGAAATCTAGGTTAGCTTTTACTGTATAGCTAGTTTATCTCTATTATTAAAGCATGACAAAAATTTCTGGTGTCTCTACTGAATGCCTCAGATGTTAAATGAAGACTATATTCTGGGTGATAGAAACTTTTTTTTTTTTGAGACAGGGTCTTCCTTTGTCACCCAGACTAGAGTGCAGTGGCATGATCTTGGTTCACTGCAACCTCTGCTTCCTGGCTTCAAGCGAATCTCATGCCCTAGCCTCCCAAGTAGTTGGGATTACAGGCGTGTACCACCACACCTGCTAATTTTTGTATTTTTAGTAGAGACTGGGTTTCACCATGTTGGCCAGGCTGGTCTCGAACTGCTGGCTTCAAGTGATCCACCCATCTCGGCCTCCCAAAGTGCTGGGATTACAGGCATGAGCCACCACATCCAGTCAGCTGACAGAAACTTAAAGAGCTCACAGCCCTATGTAAACTCTCGGAATGGTTCATTTTACATCAGTATGGCCATTCTTCACATTGTCTTATGGGTTATTTCCCTATTATTCCGCAAAGCCTAATAAGGACTTCCCTAGAGATTTTTGGAGCTCTCTTTCTGCTCTTTGGAACTCTGTGCTACAACTTCCAGTGCAATCCAGAATGTTTTTAGAGGGAGAGCTTGGGCAATCACAGGGATCAACTTGCATGTTTCCCTTCTCTCTGTTGTCACTATGTTACCCGTTATCCAATTTCTGATAACAGCTTATTGATATCTTTTCCCAATTTTTTTTTTTTTTTTTGAGATAGAGTTTTGCTCTTGTTGCCCAGCATGGCACGATCTCAGCTCACTGCAACCTCCGCCTCCCGGGTTCAAGTGATTCTCCTGCCTCAGCTTTCCAAGTAGATGGGATTACAGGCACCCACCACCACACCCAGGCACCCTGACAACAAAACTATGCTCAACTATACTGTAAAATGTTGCCTCTTTGCCAACCTGAAGAATTGGGTTTGATTTAATCAAATGTAGCCTTCCAATGTATAATTTTTGTTACCCAGTATATAACAAAGATATTGAATATTCAATAGTTGTATAAATAACTAGAAAATAATTTAATTGCCCTAAGTTCAGCAAATGATGAGAAGAAGTTTGGCATGATTACAAGCAGCGCTAATGTTAAGGGCAATTCTCTACTTATGGAAATGGAAAAGCCATCTGAATACCAGTTTAATTGGGAAGTGTTAGAAGATGCTGATGTGGTTGCTGAAAGGTCATCGTTAACTTGTCCAAGACTGATCCTTTGCTAGCTATTCTCCCAGGGAAGAAACTGGCCTGCTTCAAGGCCCCAAGGACACCAATTCAGCCACGTTCTTAAGGCAGTCACCCAGCAGATAGGGTGTGGATGCTGTCCGGGCCATTTGTCCTCATAGCATGAAAGTTATACATGCTTATAAATAAATGTATTACAGTATGTAAAAACACTTTCTTGAATTTTAAGGTGTATAGTGTTGGCCAAACACGGTGGCTCATTCCTGTAATCCCAGCACTTTGGGAGGCCAAGGCGGGCGGATCACCTGATGTTAGAAGTTCAAGATCAGCCTGGCCAATATGGTGAAACCCTGTCTCTACTGAAAATACAAAAATGAGCCAGGTGTGGTGGCAGATGCCTGTAATACCAGCTACTTGGGAGGCTGAGGCAGGAGAATCGCTTGAACCCAGGAGGTGGAGGTTTCAGTCAGCCGAGATGGCACCATTGCACTCTAGCCTGGGCAACAAGAGTGACACTCA
>NW_012114488.1:2054187-2083304 GCF_000951035.1 Colobus angolensis palliatus | reverse complement strand
CGAGGTCAGGAGTTCAAGACCAGCCTGACCAACATGGTGAAACCCCGTCTCTACTAAAAATACAAAAATTAGCCAGGTGTGGTGGCAGATGCCTGTAATACCAGCTACTTGGGAGGCTGAGGCAGGAGAATCGCTTGAACCCAGGAGGTGGAGGTTGCAGTCAGCTGAGATCACACCATTGCACTCCAGCCTGGGCGACAGAGCAAGACTCTGTCTCAAAAAAAAAATTAAATTAATAAATGAAGTGTAAAGTGTGTATATCTTAAGTGGTAAAATATATAAGGAGGTTACAAAATATTCCTCTTTATATTTTTATTTTGCAAGCATTGGTTAATTTGAACCAAACTCTTGTATCCACATGAAACCATTGGGCTTATCAACAAGTGAAAGTATATTTGAATTATATTCATATACTTAGATTTCATGCAGTTTTCATGTCTTAAAACCAAGTCATATCTTTAAAATCTTATTTTTCTTTAAATATAAGCAAATGGGATGCAATTTGTGAATTTTTAAATTAATTGTAGGAGGCTGTGCTCTACAATTAAAACTATGTTGGCCATGGCTAGAAATCACCTATTTAATTTAAGCAAATGACTTCAAGAAGATTTGAACTATTACAAATCATCCCACTTTAAGACTGGTTAGTTATGATCCACGGCTCCCTTAAACACACACACACACATATTAACAAAGTAAGCCTGTTCTAGGTTCTCTCAGAAAAATAGACTCTTGGCTTTATGAGTTGGGTTGATATCAGACGACTGAAAGATCTTTTTTCAGTTTGTGGGAAATGCAGCAGGTAGTAGAAAATTCAAGCAAACAGTACAATTAATGAACAATATATTATTTGGCTGTTGTTTTAATTGTGTTAAATTTAATTTTTAAAGGTATTCAAAACTATTATAATTTGTAGATTTATATAAGAAAATGTTTATGTGCATGTGTGCATTTGCTATTCAACTTTCATCATTTCTAAAAATATTAAAGAATGGTGCATTAAAACCTAAACACCAAACATTGAACCAGCTCATGTTAGGTGTTCAGTGTTTGGTTTTTAAAGCATAATTCTAAGATTCTCAGGAACTAAGAAAGTTTTGTAGCAAATGATGTGCTAGGCATTGGACCACAAGCTTTACATGCACTATTTCATTTAATCTGCACATCCTCATTTGGTAGATAATATTATTATGCCCATTTTTCATCTGGGTAAGTAAATTGGGAAAGCCAACACAGTTTGTTGAAGAGTTGGGGTTTTAAGTTTTAACTGTCCAAGAGTAAAGCCCTTAATCTGCATTATGCAATATTGTCTCCAAAACATAAAGTGCTTTAAGGTACACAAAGAATTTTCAAGTTTATTTTACTTAATCCTCACAATGACCATTCTGAGAGATGTGCACATTTTGTATTGATTATACAGTGGACCCAGACTCAAACCCAGAGCCATAGCTGCCTTTACTTCAACCTAATTTAAGAGAGAAAACCTGCCAAGTCCAAATGCTGTTGTGTTAACTAATAGCTAAAATCATTCATATTTTTTCAAAATAGCCATGGAAGAAAAAAGACTATTGCAGTAGGATGTAACCCATCCTTGGGTGTATCTAAAATATTTTTAAAAGTTTTCCATATTTTTAAATTTAGCCTACTTCTCTTCCTACCATGAGGCATTCTAAAAGTAAAATAGGAGGGAACACTACCTTTTGCTATTTAACTAAAAAAAAACTGTGACTTTTCTGGTAGTGGTGATCATTTTTAAGTCAGAAGATTTTTATAGACAGTTGATGAAAAAACAGAAAATAAAAAGTGTAGCAATTTTTTAAGTTTTGCTTTTTACTAGCATTTTAAACATTCTTAGTAGGTTATTTACTACCATAATTTACTTGGTCAGTTTTCTAAATTTTTAACAGAAAGGAGATGATAGGATTAGGGGTATTCTATTTACTTTATGGATCTAACTGCTGAAATCATCTTTTCAAAGTCATTTGGGGTAGTTTTTTAGAGCACTCAGCACTTTCCTGGGGATAGCCCTGTTGAGACCAACGGTGATGATTTAACTAATCAACAGAATGGTAATCTATATTAAATATGCCAAGGCAACATTTTAAAATATATATTAAATAGGCCAAGGCAACATTATCTATAGTATTCCTGCTATACTGACATTTGAAAACCAAAGAGCTTTTTCTTTAACTCTGTCACATATTTAATTGTTTTTTCTTCAGAATACTTTCATCAGCAGCATATTTAATTTGTACAAATATGTGCTTAGCAAAAAATGAATAAAATGGAAATGCCCTTGAAAAAATTTTAAATACTATAAAATTATGCTTTGCATATTCACTTTTATATATTATATGTTAATATAAACGTAATTATTATACAAGGCTGTTTATATAAAACCATATATGCTCCACCTCATGGGACATCTAAGTAATTTTCAACATAATTTTGACTCTATGTGATATTTGTATGCTCTAACTTAAGAAATTAGCCTCTGGTAAGATGTGGCACCACTGCATTCAAAATGGAAACAAATAATCTTTTTTTAATTAAGAAGATCAAATTCCAGTTTTAAAACATTGATATTTATTCTGAATAGAGAGTCTGCATAGGTTTCTCCAATAAACATTCCAATTAATTGATATGCAAATATATACTCAATTTCTACTGGCCACTAAATCACTTTGCTGTGGAAGAATCAAATGCCATGTATCCAAAAGAAATTATATGGAGATTGTTACTCTTAATTTTAAAAAACAGAATAGCTGGCTATGCCTTTAGATCCTCCTCTTCTATTCTCTTTCTCTCTCTTTTTTTTTTTTTTCCTGTCTGTTGAATGTGATTGAAGTGGCTGAGATTGTTTTAACATCTCTAACCTTTAAGGCAGCCCTAAAAGCATTCCATGTTCTCCTGAACATCATATGGCACTGAAATAAGGTGGAACACCTTGCATCTCGAGTCCCTCTGATTTCCAGCCTGCAACCTCTTACTTTTGAGCTTTAACAGTCTCAGAAATTGCAAAGAAAACAATATAAAAGCACCTCATAGATTACCAGACCATTACTAGTCCTAGGCACTTCAGCAGATGAAAACTCCTTGATCCCACACTATAAAAACGCCTTCTGAAGGCTATTCAGCTCCTCTTTGATTTTTGGCCCAAGTCTTAATTTTCCCACAGAGCTGAAGCTCTGTGTTTCATTAGGGATATCACCTTAAATCCCTGTGTGCCCCTACTTGTTTCAAAGGGGTTTCTCTTCTACAGATTCGTTTTTATCTATTTTGTAGGTGAACTAATGAGTATCAAAATATATTTTTAAAACCTATTGATAATAAATACTCAGTTTTTTTTTTTCAGATAAATCCTAGTGAATTTATCTGAAATTCATTGAGATGAATTTCATTCATTGGGATGTGTCTCATTCTTCTCATTTATAAAACGAAGAAAATAGACTAAATTTGTTCTAAAATTTTTCACTCAACAAAGCCCCTTAAAGTAGCTAACCTGGATTCTTGGACACTAATATTTCTATGCAATAAATAACAAAAATATCTGAATTTTTTTTATTCCAATCTGATATAATCACTTCATATTGAATCCTTAGGTTAAACACACACCATTAGGGTTAAGTTCAGATTTTGTTCCGCAGCTTTCTAAGTTATTCTTGCACTTTGTCTCAACCAAATTTGTAGGATTTAAAATGGCAATCTGGAAAAATCATAAGATCTTTTCACTCCACACAGCATAGATAATATTGATAACAAAATTAGGGTCTTTAATTCTCCCAATAAAGATAAAATGTGAAAATCTTGAAATATGAAATCAATCCTTAGTACAACATATATATTCTGTATTCATGCTGCTTTTTTGTAAATGAATTCCAAACAATCTACAAAAGCCATAAAACACAAAGCTTTGTTCCCAGGAATTATCTCATTTACAACTTGATCCTCAAATAAACGGCTTATAGATACACTGGTTCACTTTTCGTTTAAAATGCCAACATAACCATCACCTTGCCTTGATCATATAAATAACACGTGCTCGTTATAAAAAATTTTCACAATGCAAACAAAAGGAAGAAGGTAAATGTCTACTGAAATTATTTTTTCCTATAGTAATCTTTTGGGGTTAATTATTTAGTGGAAAGTTAAATTATTTACCATGGCTTTAAGCACAATGGAAAAATTGAGTAGCCAGCAAAGTTCCTATCTTTTAGGAATTTAAATGCAAAGTTATATTTGCCTGTGCCATTAGGTAAGCCATTTGGCACTGAGTAATCTATTAAAAAAAATGAATTATTCTAAAATGATATAACCATCATTTTAAGTTGTGAACTTAATTAGACAGTGGCTGTTTAGAAACAAGTCAATAAGAAATAATTGCTATTTTAATAGAATCATTTGTCACAAGTACATAAAGAGATGCAGTTCAGTAGATCCAAAGATAGAGTAGGTAATACATGTTTAATACTATTAATAAGTCACGGGTCCTAGGAGAAATGTCGGGGCATAGCTAGAGACTGTGTTTAAGGCAAAGGCAATTCCTCTTTTACATTTAACTAATGAGGAATTTAAATGTTTTATACTCAAAACTATTAACCAAACCAGGGGCACTTGGAGTTGAATTAAACACCTTTAAATTACTCTAATTGTTCTAAATTAAATGATTTTGTTTTATGGGCTCAGTTGAGACAAATGTGTATAAGTGTGTTTCATCACACTTTTACCGGACCTAACTGTACATGAACTCCTACAAACCTACCAAATCTTTTCTTCATCTGAGCATTAAAAGACTATGTTGCACAGCTGGGTTAATGGAGGATAAGCATAAAACTGATTCAGATAAACTCCCAAAATTAGTCTCGCTGAAAAGTGATCCCATACAAAGCGGGGCTCATCGACGGATGAAGTTTGATCTCCATTGTGGGGAATCACTAGTTGGGTGACCTCAGGCAAGTCAGAGTCTAGGTTAATAACTGATGTTGTCAGAATACTGGAAGATTAATAAGATTATGGAGAGAATACCTAGAACATTACAGATTCTCAACAATGTTTCAGTTTACTTGCATTTCTAGTGAAAATAAGAGCAACAGCACTCTCCCTTATAAGACGGACATCACCCAACTGCTCCCATCACTAAATGCTTTTATTAAGTGTCTGGGTGAGAAACAATGTGACAGAATGTATAAAGTATATTTAAGCAGGGTTATGCCTTCTGTAGGAATGCTGTAATCCAAGGTAGAGAAGACAGATGAACCCTAAAGCACACGTATACAAAGCGGATACCCATTTCCATAAGAGTTTTTATGTGCTACCCTAAAAAATGGCATCCTGGCCTTCAATAATGAGAACTTGCCTAATCAACCATTCATCCTTTGTTCAGTGAACATGGTAGAAAAACAAATGCCTTAGGACATGAATTACATGTTTATTGTATATTATTATTATTATTATTTCAGACGGAGTTTTGCTCTTGTCAACGAGTCTGGAGTACAATGCTCAATCTCAGCTCAGTACAATCTCCACTTCCCGGATTCAAGCAATTCTCCTGCCTCAGCCTCCAGAATAGCTGGGATTACAGGCGCATGCCACCATGCCCAGATAATTTTTGTATTTTTAGTAGAGATAGGGTTTCACTACATTGGCCAGGCTAATCTCGAACTCCTGACCTCAGGTGATCTGCCCGCCTTGGCCTCCCAAAGTGCTGGGATTTCAGGTGTGAGCAACCACACCCGGCCTGTTACTGATTTTTTAAATGATAATTACTAAAATTAACAGATACCTAGGAAGAATATAATAGCATGCAACCTGTTTTAAAAACGTGTTTTATATAAATGTGTATGTGTGTGTTTATGTATCCACACAATCATATATTTTTCACAAATTCTGCAGAATATTTCATGTGACATATGGAAATACATATAATGCAAACTAATACAAATATTTATAATCAGAGAAAGAGACTGTAGGGGTAGAAAAGATTGAGAGAAAGTTTAAACAAATAAAAGCAGACCTCACTGTCCTTAAAGTCAGTTACTACATTTCAATTGCTAATTTGGCTTGGACTTTACTAGTAGGCAACAGAGGGCAAAGCCCAGAGGAAACACTGTCAGACACAGAAGCCACCTGATCGTAAGACTAAATATCCTGCTTGCACAGAGAAGCAATGCTTTTCCTTTAATAAAGATCTAACAGAAGTTTCTCTAGGGAGGTTTCTCATAAATGAGATATTAAAGGAGGACGTGGACAACATTTACATCAGGAACCCCTAGTAAACAAAATAGATACTTTTTTAAAAACTATATTCTGAAAATATTGTAATGCAAGACTCATGAACTGAAGTGAAATTTACTACATAAAAAAGACAAATCCTCTGAATGAAATGTGACAGGTCAGACTATAAAATTCAGCATAAAAGAACAAGCGTTCCTGTGTCTCATTTTTCTCGTTTATAAAACGAAGAAAGTAGACTAAATTTGTGCTAAAATTTTTGACTCCACAAAGCCCCTTAAAGTAGCTAACCTGGATTCTTGGACACTATATGTTTCTATGCAATAAATAACAAAAATGTCATTAATGATGCTAACTGAGAGGGGAACATTTGGAGAGGAAGGAAATATTATTTCTGGGCTGATTGGCAACCTATCCATTTCTCTGGGTAAACCAGGCGAAAAGAAAATTAGGCCAAATTGCCACAAACTGGAGGCCTGTGGGTAAGTTTGCTTTATTTGACTCATTCTAGCAAGGATGGTGTTTTTACATTCTTAATTCACTGAGAATTTTTAATATTGGAAGATTTCACATACCAGTGTGGATTTCTTGCTTCTAAAAGAGTCAGAAATAGTAACAATCAACTCGAGCTGCTTATCCAGTGTCCCCTTTAGCCAGGCCGTATGCTCTCTAGTGTGACACAGTCACTGTCATTCTCTGCTGTGAAATTGCGTCAGCTGCCTTCTATCATTGTGCCTGTGCTATTTTTCTTCCTGTTGTAGATTTAGAACAAAACACTATAGTTTCTGTTACATCCAAATCTCCCTTTCAAAAGTAAGAAGATGACAGACTCATGAAAAGAGTAATTAATTTCAAGAAAAATTAGAGACTTTATTTCTTAGTGGAAGTCATGAAAATGTCTACATATTTAAATATGCTCAGTTAATATGCCCTGTTTTTATGCCTGGTATACAGAGAGCTGGGAGGATTGCTTGAGTCTGGGAGGTCAAGGCTGCAGTGAGCTGTGATTGCCCCACTGCACTTCAACCTGGACAACAGAGCAATACCTTGTCTCAAATAAACAAACAAAAAACCAAAACAAAAAAAAATAACAACGGAAAAAAATACCTGACAAAAAAAAAAAAAAAGGTGACATAATACCTGAAGGCACTTCCATTGTACCTTATATGTAGAAACATACATATAATGTTTTATATGTACTTGATGTATTTGATTTTATTTATCAAAAAATGTAATGTATTTGATTTTATTGTATGTATTTGATTTAATGTAATGTATGTATTTGATTTTATTTATCAAAAAAGTATATACTTTGTACTAACATGTTGCCTTTACTTTAAATATCCTGGGACAATCAAGAAAAGAACAAATGATAATATTTCCAAGAGAAATATTTAAAAATAGGAGGGAAAAAGAAATTATCTCAAAAACTCAAAATTCAACTAACTTCCAAAAAATGATGAGCATATAATTTTCTGTAAAGTTTACCTGAATGTGAGAACATATTATAGTTTTTTAATCATATAAAAATATTACAGCTTCAAGTGGGGAAACACGCATATATATATGTTTATAAACACACTCACATTGGCTATTTAACAATTACAGCAGTAGAATGCACTAGAGGCTTAGCAACGTATGGTTTTCATTACAAAATTAAAATTTATTAATATAAGTTTGAGTATGAACTCTGTAACAAAGATAAAACCTGGCTAAATAGCTATAATAATTCATGTCAACAAAAGACAACTTTTAAAGTTAGAAAGAATTGCTTAACAGAGTGACCTGGATAGAGAAGTTACATGTTATCTTGAGAAGTTAATGTTTTTATAACATGTATGTTAATCAATTAACTTCACAGAATAGAAAAGATAGCCATACTGTGATGGACATAAAACAAAAGTGGAAAAATTGGCCGGGATGTAAATAAAGTAAGCTCCTGGCCAGAGGTGGTGGCTCATGCCTGTGATCTCAGCACTTTGAGATGCCAAGGCATGAGGATCCCTTGAGCTCAGGAGTTTAAGACCATTCTGGCCAACATAACAAAACCTCACCTCTACTGAAAATCAGAAAAATTACCCAGGCATGGTGGCACAACCTGTAGTCGCAGCTACTTGGGAGGCTGAGGTAGGAGGATAGCTTCAGCCAGGGAGATTGAGGCTGCAGTGAGCTGCGTTCATGCCACTGCACTCCAGCCTGGGCAACAGAGTAAGACTCTTGTCTCAAAAAAAAAAAAAAAAAAAACGTCGGGCACAGGGGCCTGTAATCCCAACACTTTGGGAGGCTGAGGCGGGCGAGTCATGAGATCAAGAGATCGAGACCATCCTGGCCAACACGGTGAAACCCTGTCTCTACTAAAAATACAAAAATTAGCTGGGCGTGGTGATGGGTGCCTGTAATTCCAGCCACTTGAGAGGCTGAGGCAGGAGAATCGCTTGACCCCGGGAAGCAGAGGTTGCATTGAGCCAAGATCACACCGCTGCACTCCAGCCTGGGTGACAGAGCAAGACTCCATCTCAAAAAAAAAAGAAAAGAAAAAGAAAGAAAAAAAGTAAGCTTCAATTAAGAGGAAATTCTGTATTTAATTAAAAGTAGGAACCAAACATTTATAGAGTCCCTATTGTAAGCAAGACACTGAGCTTGTCACCCTACATTTATTAACCCATTTGAGCTCCTCAGTCCACCTGTGATTAGCTATTTTCCCCAAAATGCTCTCATACACTAAGAAGGAAGGATCAAAATACTTAGAAAAAGGGTGAAAACAAAAGAACCCTAAAATCTATAAGAAAGCGCGGCACACAGTAACGTTACCACAGAGAGTATAAACAACATCGGTTTCTCGTTCTGTTCATCTCTGACCAAACTTGTACAAATACTTCTCCCCAGCTGACTGACTCCAGAGCAAGGGGCTGCTCAGGTGAAACAGGCAATATCTGAAGCATGAAGAACCATCCTTCCTGCCTCTATTCTTTTTACCAGTATAATTTTCCAGCGGTGAGATTCAAAATGCAGTAAAACCTCAGAAATGACACTAGCGTCCTTAATTAACTGCTTTTTTCTTACAATTTTGGGAGACCATGGCAAATCACACACAAAAAAAAAGTATGCTAGGTTTAATTAAATAAATGCATACAACTTTTACATTATATCCTGGGTTCAGGATAAATTTAGCCTCAAACCGTGTGAACCCTGTACGTTCAAATCTGTGCAGCAAAAAACTGAACTTCAGAGTAAGGCTAGCAGGCAATATAGCCTATGTTCTAGAATAAGAAAAACCTGTGTTCAAATCCTGACTTTTCTGCTTGCTAAATTGTCAGACTTCAGTGCATTCACTTGTGTAAAATGGGAATAATAACAACAACAGTATCTACTCCATAGGGTCATTGTGATAATTAAATGACAGGATCTATACCAAGCATGTAGGAGGTATGCACTATAGTATCATCAATTTAGTTTTACTATATTAACTTTTAAAGCACTCACACAGTGTGTATGTACATGTGCGTGTGTGTGTGTATGCGTGTGCTAGAAATCTTTTGGTAATAAAGTCAACCCAATGCAGATTTTGTGAATGAATATATTCTAACCTAAAAATGCAATTAATTCTAACACCATCTTACACAATTCTTTCCTTTTAGCAGAGAATTTTTTTTTTCTTTACTAGGAAGCATGTGCCACGATGAAAAAAGAAGCTATTTGAGCAGTGATGAGTTCAGGTGAAAACTCTAGCTGTCACTCATTAGCTAGCAATTTCAAGTCACAACTTTCCTGTTCTCAGTTTTCTCATACTTTGCATAATCTCTGGTATGAAGATTAACGGAACTACTTGACACAGATTGGGCCGCAAAGAAACAGTAGTTTTTATCATTATTAATATTGTTATTCATTCTTCACCTTCTTATTTCAGTTCTCAGTATTTAATTTGTATCATAACCAAGACTGAACATTAAAAACGTGTGAAGGACATTTTAAAGTCCTTTAATAGAATATGTCTTCATCGTACTACCAATTACTGTGAGATAAGAGATCAACTTAATTAATTAGAGAGATAAATGCTGTATAATTTGCCAAATTATTGGCATTTGTTGAGCCACATGGCCTCTTCCCTCGCCTAATAGAAATGTTAACTGATTGTTTTCCAAAGGAACATGGGACATTGAAAATGTTTCGGAAAATCTCTGTGGTCACATGTTGACACTATGGAGTCTTGGGAAGCTTACTGATACATTTCCATGAGATGCAAATGCAAGAATTGTTTATCCTTTTGGGTTATGCTCAGACATGAAGATAATTCAAAGCATGATAGATACACTTTTCACCTGGATTTTTAAATGACAGTAACGTATTTGGGTATAAAGAATACAAAGTCAATATTATATTAGTTTGGCTATTTCAGAAAAAAAACTAAAAGCCTGCAGTGACCTCCAGCAATAATAGATTTTTAAATCGACAGCTGGTTAACATTATCAGAATGAATCATGGAGCAGAAGTGACAGCTGGATTCGAGCCAGGGAGGCCAAAAGATACCAAAGGTAATTTCTGTGTTTTAAAAGGAGATTTTTTTTTTTCAGTGCCTCTGACCTGGTGCTACATACGTCTTAATTTAAGGCGACAGGTAGTGTGATAAAAAAACAAAGCACAATTATAACTAAAACCCAAAGGATCTGAACAAATACAAGTATCTTAAAAGCAGTATATTTTGCAACCAGAGCAAGGCCTCCACTCTGCCCAAGAACTCTTGGCTAAATGCTGGAAATACCTAGTGTTCTATTAAGAGCAGTTTAATGTTTTTTTAAAATAAGGAATAAACTGTATCTGTTTTTATGGTCAAGTTAAAACAAGACTCCTACCTGTAAGCTTGACAGGTAAAGCCACACCAATCTTTTCAGCTTTAAAACCAGCAAAAAAAAAAAACTCTGTTTTATGCTTCTCACCCTAGACAACAATGTAGGTTTTTTCCCTTCAGATTTAGTGTAAATGTCCCCACCTGACACGCGCAAAAACCAAACTATCAAACAGAATGATGAAGCTGATGTGCAACACCTGTACTTTCAGGGCCTCCAACAAAGGAAGACAGAAACTTCTCCATACACACCTGCTGGATGGGTGGACGCCTTTAACCTCTTCTTCTCCTGATGGGCCTCCACCAGGCAGAAATGGAAAAGAGCACTCATCAGAGAGGCACTAAGAAGGACAGGCAAACAAAACTGCCCTTCATTATAAGATTTAAATATTTACTTATAGAATATATCTGGCAACATGCTGGGAAGGAAACTTTATATTAATCAAAAAAAAAAAAAACACAAAATTCACAATTGCTCCTAGCCAAACTGGAAAAAAGAAAGAAAAGTAGGTTTCTAAAAACACCAAAAGAAGACAAGTTACCATTTAAAGCAAACAAAACTTACGACATTTTGTAGCATGTATGGTGTATTAGTTCAGTCTCACACTGCTGTAAAGAACTGCCCAAGACTAGGTAATTTGTAAAGGAAAGAAGTTGAATTGACTCACAGTTCCACAAGGCTGAGGAGTCCTCAGGAAACTCACAATCGTGGCCGAAGGGGAAGCAGGCACCTCTTACATGGCAGCAGGTGAGAAAGCTTGTGAGAGAATGCAGGAAAAACTACCATTTATAAAACCGTTAGATGTTGTGAGAATTCACTCACTATCACATACAAGCAAGTTCACACACCAAACCAGCATGAGGGAAACCACCCGTCATCCAATGACTTCCCTTCCTCAGCATGTGGGGATTACAATTCAAGTTGAGATTTGGGTGGGGACACAGAGCCTGATCTACTCATTTGGTGTGCAATTCTTATTAGATAATTTCTAGATAAAATTAGATAAATTCTAGAAAATTTATCAAGCATAAATGCAGCATATAAAAACCTATTAGCTTGCTCCAAACTGATCCTCACACTGTCAACCCTTTGTAGCTTCATTTATAGGTAGGGGACAGTCCGATTTGAATTTAAGAATTTCAAAAAAATACTTTTGAAAGACAAAGACATGTCGTTTACAGAGCTTAAACATTTGCTTACTTAATTTGGTACCTTATGTATTCAGACTGTTTTTTAAATAATATATAATTGTTTAAAATCTCCTTTTTTTAAAACTTGATAAATGAATCATGACAAAACGAACAAATATACTATCTTTTTGGGAAAATGTTTAATCAAACTACTTAAAGTACAAGAAAAATTTTTAAATCTAATGATTGTACAACTTGAAGTACCACATTATAGAAAAAACAAAATTTTCCACTTTGCAACACCATTTGAAAGAACACTATGCGTAATAGGTAATATAGTACTGAGACTTTGTATATGTTAAGGCAATTGGAACTTAATTACACTTAAAAATAGTTTCTAACACTGGATTAAATTCCCACATCATCAAACAATAAGATGTCTTTTAAGTATCTTAATTTACAAAACAATTGTCTTCAATTACTACATATATGGTATAGCTAGCTGGTTTTTACATAACAAGATTTTTGTCCAACATTAATAGTTTGTATACAGAGAAATCATTTATTTCACTGATAAAAAATAGGAATACTCAAATACACCACCCTCATTTGTTACACTGCAATCTGTTTCAAGACTTGAGGGGGGGAAACTCAAAGGTTGTGTGTATTTCAAGTGTTAGATGTGGGCAGAAACAGAATCCCTTTGGAGTTTCTGGAAGATGAAAGAATGAACAACTTTCTTTCATGCTCTTTTGTCATCAGAGATAGAACAGATTTGCAAAGTTACCACCTAGCCAAATACTATTCTAAGCTCTGGAATTCTTCCCAAAAGTTGCAAGCGGGTAATTTTTTTAATCAAATAAAGTGATTTAGTCATTTGTGTGATATCATCATTTAAGAGAGCAAGTCCTCATACCAAACAAGAGCATTATTTTAACAACCCCTATTTCAGTGGCCACCCTTCTAACCCACGACTGAACTTTGGCAGTAGTTAAAATTCAAATCGGACTGTCCACCACCTATAAATGAAGCTACAAAGGGTTGACAGTGTGAGAATCAGTTTGGAGCAAGCTAATAGGTTTTAGTGCCTGAAACTTTTGATAATCTGGCTTTAAGTGTCATGGGTCTTTCAAGGTGGATTCCATCTGTCCTATAAAGTTATGTATTGAAACATAATGCATCCCTTTGATCTCCTTTGTAAAAACCCTATGAAGTCAACAAAATGCCCCCATTGACTCAACAGCCAGATCCCCAACCTGTTGACATGAAAGATTTTAACAGTTGTAAGTGTTTGTAAACAGTAAGTGAGCTGTGTGTTGAAAGTCTCTCAATAAAAAGGCACAGAGATGGGCTGAGTCTTGCCATAGGTACAGGCTGTCCTACTAATATTTTGTACCACAATAAAACAAAAGAGCGCAGCTCACACAAGTATTAGGCCTGATAACGTCCATTACATAAGTTTCCAAAGTCATTCTTCAATAACGTATTTATCTTGAAAAGCATAATAAATTTGATTTTCAAATCACTTATGTTAGTGAACAAAAATATTCCAACAACATAGGTATATACCATGGTAAATAACACAAATAAGATATACATGTGTATATTTCTGTATTTATTTATATGTATATATGTTTATAGTACAAGTATTATAACACATGAAGATATGTACAATGTATACCCAAGACAGACACATAGAGGAAACTACGTACAGTGAAAATTGCATTGATTTTTGTAGTCAGAAAGATCCAAGTCTAAATATTGGTTGTTACTACTGAGTGATCTTGAACATTTTTCTTATCTTTAGAAATGAATAGGTACTAATACCCACTTAATCTGACTGTTTGGATTAGTTGAGATCAGTTATATTAAGCACTTGGCAAATAGTAACAATCAACATATACTGTTTCTCTTTTCCTTCTCCATATCAGCATCGTACCCATATGTAAGTTCCAGTTTTTATTCAATATTAGAATTTAATGAGTCTCCTGCATCAGTATTAACATATGTCCTCATGTTCTTGCATCATGGAACACAGATTCGAGGGGCTGTCTTTGAATAGCAAGGAAATTGTGGTCTGTCTGAAGTCTGCAATTCCCTGTTGACGTATCTGCTAACAAGGGAAAATCTTGTCCGTCCTTCAACACTCAGCTCAGGTGTCACCTTGTCTGTGATAACTCTCGCAGCCCTGCTGGACAACAATAATGAACTGTTCTTTGCTCTCCAAAATCTTGGCTTATGCCATTATCATAATACTTACTAAATTGCATGTAATTTAATTTAACTAAATTATAATCAATTCTTGTCCAGCCAGCTTCCTCTAAGAGAAATTGAGTTCCATGAGATCAGATCTGTATCTTAGTCTTCCTGAACCCCTTGGCATGCAGCTCAGAGCCTGGAAGATAGCAAACACACAACATTTGCCCATTTTTCTTACATTGTGCCTTCGACCACCCACTCAACAATGAGTAAGACTTAAACATATATAAACAATGGCCATTAACCTGAAGAATCAAATACTTTTTAAGTCCTTCTCAAATCTTGGGACTATCACTCGATATTATTTCAGCATCTTACTCCTCAGCCACCTCAAAGATCTGCTGATTTTCTAACACCATCTAGCCAAGCATCTGACAGATGGCTCTGAGATCTGCACTGTCTTTATGTGTGTAAACCAACAAATGTTCCACCCAGTGGCATATGTGTTCACATATTATCAATGCTAGATGCTTTGAGCTTGCAAACAGATCCCTGCTGAGGAAATGTACATCTCTCGTGGATTCATCTAAACACATAAGCCTTTTATTTAATTTGAAATTAGTAATCATGTATAGCTGACCATTTACAGATTTATTCCCTGTATGGATATTTTGCCTCATCTTCCACAGTGATTGCCACCAAAGAGATCTGCCTAAAGCTCAGATCTAATTATGACAGTTTCATAACCAAAAATTCTATATCACCAATGATAAAATCGAAACTAAACATGAACCAGTCGTAAGCAAACTACCTTCCACTTGCCAAATGTGCCATGCTCGCTTGTGTCTCTATTCCTTTTCAAATGTTGTCCCACATCCTAAAATATCATTTTCATGGTTTTCCTATGAAAAAAGTCATTTCTCTTCCTCTTCGTTTCAGAAAAATTCTCAGCTACTCTGAAAAAACCGTAACACTTTCTCCCCTTACCCACTGATGACCCGAGTACCCATCCGCTCTGCTGCTGGGACAGGAAGGGCAGAACGTAGGTGTATATACCATGCCTCGTAAGACTGCCCTGTAATTATTTTTATACATACATGCGTGCATCGCAAGGTCATATGCTATTTAAGAATAGAAACTGAGTTTTGTTCATCAGTTGTATACTCAGAGCCCGGAACACTGCATGTGCCTAATTATTTGTTAAGTAAGTGAATTATTATGGAGATCAGATCTTTATTGTCCATAAAGAATTTACAGTAACTTTGTATAGATACGCACGTAATTACAAAGTTTAAATAAAACACTACAAGATGTAACTGAAACTTTGTGGATCAGGACTAAGAAAGTTAGCAGAGTAGAGTGGGCTTAGTCACCTACATAAGGATGCTTGAAATTATGTCAGGTTATTTCTTTCATTGAGATCAAGTCAATCTGAAACTTTTACACAACCCCCTTACTAGCCAAGAGTTCCTCGAGACTACCAGATAATATAAGAGTAGTCACAAGTACACATTTCAATGGAATGCATTTTTGACATTATAGCACTAGTAAAATTTCAGGGCCAGGCATAGCGGCTTACAACTGTAATCCCAGGACTTTGGGAGTCTGAGGCAGGAGGACTGCTTGAAGCCACGAGTTTGAGACCAACCTGGGCAACATAGCAAGACCTCATCTCTATAGAAAATACCCCATCTCTACAAAAAAAAAAAGAAAAAAATTTAAATAGCCAGGCACAGTGGCACATGCCTGTAGTCCCAGCTACTCAGGAGGCTGAAGTGGGAGGATCACTTGAGCCCAAGAGTTCAAGGTTGCAGTGAGCTATGATAGTGCACTGCACTCCAGCCTGGGCACCAGAACAAAATCCTGTCTCAAAAATAAATAATTAATTAATTAATTAAAATAAAAGTAAATTTTCTAAAGCCCAGAGCAGTAAGATACTGGAATAAGCGCAAGAGTAGACAACAAATGGTTCTTCCCCAAGAACGTGGGGCTCTGGGCTGCTACTGGCAGTGCCAGAAAAGCACATCCTCCTCTGACTTTCTGGAAAACCCAGAGCAGCAGCTTTCAGAACAGTGGGAGTGCAGGGATGCACAGGAACAAAGGCTGGCACGTAAACCATTCCCCCCAGTTCTGCCTAAGAGGTGTTTTCTGAGCCTGGATCCATGCCATCAAGCTACATCAACCAGCCTCAGAATTCCAAGATTAAATAATGCACTAGATTGTTATTTTGTCACAAATGAGATATGATAAATGCTCGACATTTTTGCCTCCCCAGAAACAGATCAGCTACCACAGAAAGAAAGCAAGGCCTTGGCTCTCTCTGTAGAAAGGGAAAGAGAGACAGAGATTTCAGGTAGACAGGCCATGAGCAAGGAACTTGGGCCTGCTTGATTTGTTACTCCTGAGACCTGGTATCTTCAGGGAGTAATGGAAGAAAACAAGTAGCTAGCTGAAGATTATTCAGAGAATAAAAAGCAGAGTATAAAGTCCAGCAGTGCACTTGCAGTGTTGCTAACTGAAGTATTCTAATTATCCTAGTGGCTTGATTCTGGCATTGGGATTCTAGATTTTTCCTCCTATTTATGCTTTTGTCATAGATGATAGATAGATAGATAGATAGATAGATAGATAGATAGATAGATAGATAAACAGACGGGTAGATATGATTCGTCATTTTCTAAGTTCTCATGCTTCCTGACTTTACGTTTTTTATTGGGTGTCAAGATCTCTAGGGCAGCCATCATCTCTAGTTGTCTTCTATTCTTGCTAAACAAAAGACAAATCTCTGTGTCCACGGTTATTGAAGAGTCTATGGCATAACAAAAAACTGATAAATGGGAATAAATTACTCATCATCTAGCCAAGCCCCCTCATCTATCAAATAAAGGAATTGAAACTCATGGAAGCTAAGTTACTTGTTCAAGGTCTTCGTATTCACTAAATGAAATAGCTGGAGGTTGAGTCTTAACCAGTGATCACACTTTCCACGATACCTTGCTGATTTTGCTGCCTCCTGCCAGATTAGCAATACTCTTATGGTAGGGATGATTTCTGTTCTAAATTGTTATAATTAAAGAAGCTGTGCCCCCCATTAGCTCACCTTTAATGTGTTCCAGCCCTTGTTACTTCACATGTGTATGCTTTTCTGACATGGTTGTACGGAAGCAGAAGAAGAGATCATATCTGAACATAAGCTGAGCTCATCACTGGAATTCAGACATGCCTAGTTACACTAAAGCATTTTCTGGCACAAATAAAAACTATGTCATCGGTTCTACTTATTCAACAACTATTTACCGAATATTTATTATGAGCTAAGAACTGTGTGATAGTCAATGAAGATGCAATAAGCAAAAAATACTTTGTTTCAGCTCTGTAAAATTTACAGTCTAATGTGAAAGAGCCACACACAAATAAGAACATGCAAAAAAAAACCTTATTTTGCTCAATACAGTGACAAATGCCCAGAGTTGAAGATTAGGTTTTAGAAGGAAGTTACATTTTAAGTCAAACACTAAAGAGAAATAGGCATTTTGCTGCAAGACAGGAGCATTTATAGAACTGTGCTAACGAGGAAGTCTATTGTTTGGAGCAAAATTTTCCCTATTCCTTGGTAACTGGCCAATACCATTATCCTATGTTGGGAATTATGCACTGCCTAGAGCTAATTGTAGTTGTTGGTGATGCATTCAATAGTATTCTGTTTCCTCATTAAACATATGGGTTATTTGTTCACTTTAGACTGCCTCTATGAAATTTAGCCTTTTAACCACATCTCGTCAATAAGGATTAGACCAACCCTGAGGTCCACAAGGCTGAGCAAATTCTACAACTATTCTTTTTCCATGCTGTGGTTCAGAAATGGGTCACACATATTCAATGCTCTTTAATTATTTGCTGAAATCGGAAAGATTCAATTATCTTCTGACTCAGTCCTTTTTTGAGTTTGCAGCAAGCATTCATAGTCACTCATGTCCTTGACAAGAGATGGTTCTCATCTATCTGGGAGGGTTAAACACTTCAACCAAATGAACAATTTGGGGAGGAATGAATAGAAGATTTGAATAGGGAAAAGGATGCCTGACAACATCTATAGTGAGTTTCTGCTTGTTTCGAGTTATCATATATTCTGAAATATATGCTGGCATTGAAACAGAAAAAAGAAGTAGACTATCTGAAGATAAATTTCACACAATTTGAAAAAGACAAAAATTTCTAACAGCAAAAGGTCATGAAAGATAATGAGCATCTATAACAACTTTTCACTTTGACTTGCATATTAATTACCTTGAGGAAACAATATAATACATGACTCACATTTTTCCAACATAAATGTCAACTGAGAAACTTCCAAAAAGCTATCAATAGATTGCTATTACTTCTGGGAATATAAAAATAAAATGGTTTTATTTTTTGTTTTCGTATTATAAAATGATGTAATTAGTATTTCATTCCAGAAACAAAGTCAAGACTAACAACATCATAAGAGACAACTCAGTTTATACAAGCAGAGTCTTTTAGGTTACTTAGAGCAGTGTTTTTACCACTCATATAATACTGTAGATTATTATAATTTTCTAGTGTGGTCTTCAGGCATGAGACAGAAGAAGACAGGAAGAATAGAATTGAGCTTTAACCACTCAAGTAGGCAAAATGATTTATAGAGGAAGAAGGAACAGAGAGCAAAAATTTAGGTCAGTTGAAATACTGACCCAGAGGCTCCCTCAGGGTTTGTCATACTATGAGGGGTACCAATCAAAATATCAGTGATCTGGAATTATATGCCAATGTTTTCTTGGTAAATTTATTTTTAGATAGTTGATTAAAAAATAATTGGAACACGCTGGGCATGGCAGCTCTCACCCGTAATCCTAACGCTTTGGGAGGCCGAGGTAGAAGGATCACTTGAGCCCAGGAGTTTGAGACCAGTCTGGACAAGGTAGTGAGACCCTGTCTCTACAAATATTTTTAAAATACCAGGGCGTAGTGGTGCGCACCTGTGGTCCCAGCTACTCAAGAGGCTGAAATGAGAGGATCGTTTGAGCCCAGGAAGTCAAAGCTGCAGTGAACTATGATTGTTTCACTGCACTCCACCCTTGGCAACAGAGTGAGGCTCTGTATTAAAAAAGATTAAAAAACAGAAAAGAAAAGAAAAAAAATAGAAGAAGAAAATCCCCAAAAAGAAAAAGAATAAAAAAGAACAAGCATTGAAAGAGAATGGATTTATTAAAATGCAATTAAGTAGCAATTTGGGTTTTGCATAGAATTTTAGCCAGGATGCTGATTTTCAACTTTGTATCTGATGCCATTCAATCGCTAAAGGTCAGGGAATTTTCGATTAAATTAATTTTGAAGAATAAACAAGCCAAAGGCCTTAACATTATTATTTTGGATTATCATAATAAATAATAATGACATGGTTTTGTGGTTTATAAATAAAGGTGACTTTTTAAGATATCAATTCCTAATTCAAGATTACATATGTCCTACACAGTTTAAGTTAAAAAAAAATTCAAAAAGTAGAGAAAACTCCTTTTTTAGCAATCATAAAAAACACCAGGAAAAATGAATTAAGGTGGTCTGTGAAATTGCCATCATATTGTGGTTAACTTTTTAGCCTATGAGAGACTCTCATATATTCCCATAATACATTAAGTGATAGGTATTGGATCCACAGGAATAAGTATAATTGCTTTAATTTTTTAAATTTTTTTAGAGACAGATTCCTGCTCTGTTATGCAGGCTGCAATGCAGTGGTACAATCATAACTCATTGCTGCCTCAAACTCCTCGGCTCAAGCAATCCTCCTGTCTTGATCTTCCAAAGTACCAGGATTACAGACATGAGCCACTGTGACTGGCCTAAATTTTTATATGATATTTTAAGTTATGAGCGAGTCTTCATTTAGTTGATCTAGAATGTTGCTGCATACACAATCAAGGTCATAAAATAGACTCTGCCCCGCTGAGTATCTTCCTTTGTTACAAGGTTCTCAAAGTTTAACCAAGTCTCTAGACCTGCAAGATATTTCATGCAAAGTTGGCTTCTGAATAAAATCAGTTGTGGTCTACTATCTCTAAAAGTTCAGCCCCAGGTGAGCTTTAGATTCCCAGGTGTAGAGAACAAAATACAGTTCTTCACTTTCACTCTCTTACATCTCCTGCAAATCTTCCCTGGAGGCTCCATTTTATGGTTAAGAAATTCCCCGTGTTTCAGGTCAGTACCAGGTCAAACTAGAGGTTTATTTTGTAAACAAAAGTGTGACCCATAAAATGATTTGTTTCATTTTCTTGTGCAAATGTTATTTGAAGTAGAGATAGTACATTAGTAATTGATATAATCTTTTACTCTGCATCAGCTTTGTACATTGGGTACTTTCAGACTTCAAGAGAACTGTTTGCATGCTTCTACTTGCATGCATTCAAAGATCTGGATCTGATTTTGCTAGTTAACATTCCCTTCAAGGCTGTAGAAACAGCAGAAGGAAACGAAATTTATGTAATTTGTATTTACCTCATTAGATGGCAGCACACATCCAAAACTAAAGTTAACAACTTGGGAGATATGTTATCTCCTAGAGGTTGTGAAAGAAAATCAAATATGCTAAAAATAGGGATTTGTGTGCAATTTCTCTGTCTAAATTCAGATATAACTTTTGAAATTCTAAATTCAGATATAACTTTTGAAAACATTTAACATCACACGAAATTACATTCGTGTTCATTCATTCTTTCAAAAAAAAATGTATTGAGCACCGACTCAGCATCATACGCTTCATTTCTAGATACTTCAGTTACACATCCGATCAAAACAAAGATCCCTGCCTGCCTGGAGCTTACATTCCAAAGGTAGAGGACATTTAAAATGCCATGGAAGAAATCTATTAGTAAATGATCTAGTATGTTAGAAAGTAATGAATGCATATAGAGAAAATAATGTAGAATAGGACAAAGAGAATCAGGAGTGCTGAGGCAGGAAGTCAAAATATAGCATTAAATAGGAGAATCAGCATAGGTCTCAGTGAAAAAAAAAATGACATTGAGCAAAGACTGGAAGGAGGTGAGGGAATCTGTCAGGTAGAAAACTGGAGGAAGATTGCTCCAGGCAGAGGAAATAGCTAATGAAAAGGCTAGGATATTGCTGAAATAAAGTGAAAACAGCTAGATGAATAAGAAATGGAACCAAAGAGGGGAACATGTGACAAGAGAAAGCAGATGATATAGGGCTGATACGATTTGGCTGTGTCTCCACCCAAATCTCACCTTGAATTGTAGCTCCCATAATTCCCATGTATCGTGGGAGGGACCCAATGGGAAGTAACTGAATTAAGGGGCGCGGGTCTTTCTCATGCTGTTCTTGTGATAGTGAGTAAGTCTCACGAGATGTGATGGCTTTATAAAGGGGAGTTCCCCTGCACACGCTCCTTGCCTGCCCCTATGCAAGACATGACTGACTTTGCTGTTCATTCACCTTCTACCGTGATTGTGAGGCCTCCCCAGCCATGTGGAACTGTAAGTCAATTAAACCTCTTTCCTTTATAAATTACCCAGTCGTTATTAGCAGTGTGATAACAGACTGATACAGGGATCTTGACAGCTAACCTAAGAACCTTGGCTTTACTATGAGTAAAATGGGAACACTTTGCAGGGTTTTGGACAGAGAAGTCATCCTATCTGAAACAGGTTTTAAAAGCATCGCTCTGACGGCTGTATTGAGAATTGAGCAGCCAGTAATTGGGGGTAGCGGTAAAAGCAGAGAGACCACTTAGGAGACCACTGGACCATCCATGCAATGATGACAGTGACTTGGACCAGAATTATGGCAGTGGAGGTGATAATAAGCGGACAGCCTCCAGATATAATTTGAAGATAGAACTGACGGGGTTCTAGGCAGGTTGCATTGAAGATGGGAGAAAGTGAAGGAAGTGAAAAATGAACCCAAGGTTTTTAGCCAGAGCAACTGGCAGAGTGGAATTGTCATTAAATGAGATGGCAAAGCTATGGGTAAAATTTGGGGGTTTTATTTTGTAGGTGCTTCCTCTCATTTAAAGATTTCAGAACAGAGGGATTCTTTAAATGCTATTTTATTGACATAAAACACAAAGAGGCCTGTGATATTGGTATCTATTAATTATGTATTTTAAAAAGAAGATGCAGTTAATGAATCCATTATTGCTGACATTTTCATCTGGATGCAACCTAATTTTCATTCCTGTAGACCTTATTGAAGCTTAGAGGGAAGGTCTTCTTCTCCCCAATTGCTTACAAAATTTACTTTATTTGGCAGAAGGAACCATTTTTCTACTTTTTCTGTTTTATGGTATATTTCAGAAAAGAGAATAATTATTTTACAGAATCTAACTATATATGTGCCATTGTAGTTTCCTCTTACACACATTACTATAAACTTATTTAGAGGAGATAGTTTATTGTCCATGGATAGAACTCCTGTTTCTAAATCTAAAACCTCATTTCTTTTACCAAATATAATTTGACTTGTTGCTATTTGACCGCACTTACATAGGCAAAGCAACTGCATTATTTAATTTCAATAAATTATTGCATACTTGTATGTCTACAAATATACAAGTATTATACATTTTATATAACTGTCCAAGCATAATTGAATAACCATGTTAAAAATAGAATATTATTTATGTCATTCCCCCACTTCTGAAAAGGATTGCAAAGAAACTTTTTAGCGGCAAAACAAGTAACTCATTAGCTTTTTTAATGTGATTTTTATTTATTTATTTATTTTATTATACTTTAAGTTCGATGTTACATGTGCAGAACGTGCAGTTTTGTTATATAGGTATACGCAAGCCCTGGTGTTTTGCTGCACCCATCAACCCATCACCTACATTAGGTATTTCTCCTAATGTTATCCCTCCCCTATCCCCCTCCCCCCAGTAGGCCCTGGTGTGTGATGTTCCCCTCCCTGTGTCCACGTGTTCTCATTGTTTAACTCCCACTTATGAGTGAGAACATGCAGTGTTTGGTTTTCTGATCTTGTGATAGTTTGCTGAGAATGATGGTTTCCAACTTCATCCATGTCCTTGCAAAGGACATGAACTCATCCTTTTTTATGGCTGCATAGTATTCCATGGTGTATATGTGCCACACTTTCTTAATCCAGTCTGTCTTTGGTGGATATTTGGGTTGGTTCCAAGTCTTTGTTATTGTGAATAGTGCCACAATAAACATATGTGTGCATATGTCTTTATCATAGAATGATTTATAATCCTTTGGTTATATACCCAGCAATGGGAAGCAGGGTCAAACGGTATTTCCAGTTCCAGATCCTTGAGGAATTGCCACACTGTCTTCCACAGTGGTTGAACTAATTTACACTCCCACCAACCATGTAAAAGCGTTCCTATTTCTCCACAACCTCTCCAGCATCTGTCATTTCCTAACTTTTTAATGATCGCCGTTCTAACTGGCATGAGAGGGCATCTCATTGTGGTTTTGATTTGTATTTCTTTAATGACCAGTGATGATGAGCACTTTTTCATGTGTCTATTGGCTGCATAAATGTCTTCTTTTGAGAAGTGTGTGTGTTCATATCCTTTGTCCATTTTTTGATGGGGTTGTTTGTTTTTATCTTGTAAATTTGTTTTAAGTTCTTTCTAGATTCTGGATATTAGCCCTTAGGTGGATAGATTACAAAATTTTTCTCCCATTCTGTAGTTTGCCTCTTCACTCTGATGATAGTTAGTTTTGCTGTGCAGAAGCTCTTTGGTTTAATTAGATCCCATTTGTCAATTTTGGCTTTTGTTGTCAATGCTTTTGGTGTTTTAGACATGAAATCTTTGCCCATGCCTATGTCCTAAATGGTATTGCCCAGGTTTTCTTCTAGGATTTTTATGGTCCTAGGTTTTATGTTTAAGTCTTAGATCTATCTTGAGTTGATTTTTGTAAAAGGTGTAAGGAACAGGTCCAGTTTCAGTTTTCTGCATATGGCTAGCCAGTTTTCTCAACACTGCTTATTAAACAGAGAATCTTTTCCCCATTACTTGTGTGTGTCAGGTCTGTCAAAGATCAGACAGTTGTAGCTGTGTGGTGTTATTTCTGAGGCCTCCGTTCTGTTCCATGGTCTATATATCTGTTTTGGTATCAATACCATGGTGTTTTGGTTGCTGTAGCCTTGTAGTATAGTTTGAAGTCAAGTAGCGTGATGCCTCCAGCTTTGTTCTTTTTGCTTAGGATTGTTTTGACAATGCAGGCTCTTTTTTGGTTCCATATGAACTTGAAAGTAGTTTTTTCCAATTCTGTGAAGAAAATCGGTAGTAGCTTGATAAGGATAGCATTGAATCTATAAATTACTTTGGGCAGTATGGCCATTTTCATGATATTGATTCTTCTTATCCATAAGCATGGAATGTTTTTCCATTTGTTGGTGTCCTCTCTTATTTCCTTCAGCAGTGGTTTATAGTTCTCCTTGAAGAGGTCCCTTACATCCCTTGTAAGTTGGATTCCTAGGTATATTATTCTCTTAGTAGCAATTGTGAATGGGAGTTCATTCACGATTTGGCTCTCTATTTAAAAAAATACATTCACAGACACTCAGAGATGGATTTCAGCATCTCACAAGCCTTATCCAGTAATTCACCTTCTTTTAATCGCCCACTAGGTATCCACTGTATTTGGCACTGAGAAAACATAAGTAAAAGAAAACATCGCCCATGTTCTAAGGAGCTCATTGTTTAGTGATGTAGACAATACTTACATAGCTCAGTTCAAAACAGAAAGATATGTGCTGAAATTGAGGCATCAATAAAATATTGGCAAATCAAGGAGCATTTAACCTGGAAAATCAATGGCATTTAACCTGGGACTTGAAAATTGAGTTTATTTAGGTAGGAAGGAAAACAGAGATTTTTTTCAGGCATAGAAAAGTGGTGGTCCCCAACATTTTTGGCACCAGGGACTAGTTTCATGGAACTAACTTTTCCATAAACCCTGGGGATGGATGGTTTGGGGATGAAAACTGTTCCACCTCACACCATCAGGCATTAGTTAGATTCTCATTAGGAGCACACAACCTAGATCCCTCACATGTGCAGTTCATGATAAATTTTGCGCTCCTATGATAATGTAATGCCATTGCTGATCTCACAGGAGGCGGGGTTCAGGCAGTAGTGCTTGTCTGCCCGCTGCTCACCTCCTGTTGTGTGGCCCGGTTCCCACAGGTCTCAGTTGCTGCTCAGGGGTGGGGGACCTCTGCACTAAAGAGTGTTTTTAAAAATGCTTTTTCAGGAAACCGAAATAGTTTTTACATACTTGGAGTCTCAGGTGTGTGAAAGAAAGGGGATTTTTTTTTTAAATAAGAAACAAAAAGCATAGTTCAAGCATGCATTCAACATACATTTGTCTGCCTCCAACTGTAGCCCTGATTTGTAGTGGGCACTAGAGTGAAGAGAACTGATGATGATGAAAATAGCTTATTACTATAGACAAGATGATTTAGTGAGTAAACCAACTGGTTGAATTCAAATTACTTGTGTTCAAACCCCACTTAGGCTCATTGCTAATTATATGATCTCATCTCAGTGGCTTATCGTCCCTGAGTCTCAGCTCTTTGGTCTGGAAAATGGCGGTAGTAGGATGTTTGCCTTGCAGGGATGTCATTAAGAAATATGAGATAACCCATGTAAGGTGTTTGATATGCCATCATTGTGCTCAGTGCTGTATCAGGCGTCGTACCTAAGGCAAAAGCAACAGCAATTTAGAGGAAAAGCTGGAGTCAAGAGTCACTTCTATGGTGGAACTGCCTCTGCTTCTACCTACACCATGGTCCTTCCAATCTCCTGATAAAAACCAAAGAGCTGAGATTGTCAAAAGAAGAGTGAAAGCAGGGGTGTGTCTTGGGACTTGATCACAGCACACAAACTTCAACTATTGCAGCTATTCCCACGCTTTGCACATGGCACTTCTGCCTCCCCTCTTGCAGGGTTGCCTACAAGATCTGGTTCAAGGTGTCAAATGTTATTACTCTCTCTCTTCTGAGTATGGGATAATATCCATGGTCATGATTGGTAGAATGCGCTAATGTTTGTAGTCAGGCAAAGCTTTCATTAAAAATTACACAGCTTAGTACCTTGATACTGTATGAAAAATGTCTATATGTTAAGAGGAAATAATTGAAGTAGCAATTTGCTTAGATTTACATACCTTGTCACTATCATTAGTGACAGTTTTAAATAGTAGCTTCATAGATTAATGATATTTTAAAGTTTGCAAAATTATGTACTGATAAATGTGGCATCTCCTGTAGGCCAAAAGTGTCTCCCTGCTAATTAAAGGCCTACTTAATTTGTAATATGGTTTTTCCTATCTTGAGTTATATCTGAACCATATTTTGGCCTGTTACTTTATATACGTCTTCTTTTTCCTGGAGACCTACAGCTTTTCTTTTAAAATATAGGCCTAGAAAGGAGGATTTTTGCTCCTTTTTCCCTTTTTTTTTTTTTGCACTACATTACTTCTTTTTTAGAAGCCTTGAAGATTTTTACGTATTTCCTTTGGTTAGCAGCACAAGGTAACTCACTGTGTAATTAGTCGTGATTGATATGTTTTTAAACTTCAAATGCTTTTTGAAAGTAAATAATCCTATGAATATGAATTAGTTGTTAAACAGTCTTTATCTTCATTTAAGATTGATCATGCCATGAATTATTTGAAACATACTTGAGAATGAGAATTTGCCTTTAATGAGAATGAAGCTGTTTGTTCTCAGCTGACTCCTCCTCACTATCTTCATGTTACTTCCAGGGAGTGAACCATGGTTAGGAATTGCAATATTGCAACAGGAGACTTTAAGTAACCTATAAGTAACCTATCAATGTGGAAGGATGGCAACTCCAATTTTTCAGTTACTTATGTTTTTCTTGGTAATTTTAGGTTGCCCTACAGGATCTGGTATCCCAAAGAAGACTTAGATTTCCTTGACCCTATGGGTCTATAACTGCCTGAATCTCTGAATTTATTATCTTCTGGGGTTAGAACAATAGAATTTCTTTAGAAGGTTAACACTCCTCCCCTTTTTACTACCTTCTCCGAGTTTATTTTTCATGTCTCATCTTTCAGTTTTGTTTTCTCTCTGTGCTCGCTCTACCTCCCTGCAAGAAGTGTTTTCTGTGAGAGCTATGTGTTTGAACAAATCAAAGGTGGTCAACCTATTTGTCAGTCTGACTTAGAGCTCTGTTAGAATGTTTTGAAGGAGGAAACTAGTTGATACAGTTCTGTGCTTTGATGGTTTCCTAATTTACTCAGCAGTGATTCAGTCTGTAATCACCTGATTTCATCACTACCCAAAAACATTCTTTGAAAGCAGTACTCAGGTGAATTTTCTTTCAAATGGGTAATCTAAAATAGTAAAACAGCTTGGGAGATCTGGCAGTATGGACACAAAACATTCTTGTTTTGAGTTACAAGATTTGTAAAAATGAATTTCTTCGTTTCATGATTTTGTTATTAAAAATATATGAGGGGCCAGACAGTGGCTCATGCCTGTAATCCTAGCACTTTGGGAGGCTGAGGCGGGCCAACCACAAGGTCAGGAGTTCGAGACCAGCCTGGCCAATATGGTGAAACCCCGTTTGTACTAAAAATACAAAAATTAGCTGGGCGTGGTGATGAGCACCTATGGTCCCAGCTACTCGGGAGGCTGAGGCAGGAGACTAGCCTGAACCTGGGAGGCAGAAGTTACAGTGAGCCGAGATCCCACCACTGCACTCTAGTCTAGGTGACAGAGCAAGACTCTGTCTCAAGGGAAAAAAAAAAAATATATATATATATACACACACACACACACACACACACACACACACACACAGTTATATTTATGAGGAAGTCAGAATCTTATATATAAAATGACATTTCAATAACCTTTGTGATTCAAAGAAGGCTGAAATGTTTATATCAGCCCAAGTCAATTTGAGACTCAAGAACCAGAATGCATTAAAAAATCATCAATGCCTTTGAGAACGGACTAGTAGTGTACGTGACAGTGATATCAATTTAAATACATGCCTAAAAATACAGCTAAGCAGCAATCTACCAGCTCTTCTAAGATTTACGTTATTGCCAAGCTTTAACTTCTTATTTTCTTTCTCTATTTAATAATTATAGTAATTATAGTCATCATAGTCCTTAAGGAAAATGTGGAACACAGGAAAAAGTTACATGAAGGATAAGGGGACATTATTGATTCATTCCTACTCACAAATACTATCTCTATAAATGTTTTAGCTCACTTCTAAACTCTGTTCCTATGTTTCGGTGATTTATATGTTAGTTTACTGATTTTATATTTATCCAGTCTCTTTCATTTTTTAAAATGCATATTACTACACTTCGGCATAATTTTAAACAAAATTGTAATGGTAATTAGTTAATCACCATAATTAATAATGCTCATTCAGTGGATGTACAACGTCTCATTTAACCATTATTTGAACATTGAGGTTATTGCCAAGATCTTTTTCCCTATGAGAAACGTTTTCATGATGGTCCTTTTTGTGCTTACATACATTTGCCTCTCACATACACACACATTTCTGATTACTTCCTTAAGACAAAGCACAGAGAGGGAAATATTTTGAAAAGAATTTAAGAACTTCTAGAGAGTATACATTTATTACATATAATTAGTTATAAATTTATTATGTGTAATAAATACAAATTACATATGTAATTATGTATTTATA